>NW_027270982.1:1992500-2592500 GCF_040938485.1 Diadema antillarum
AGCAAAGATCCATTAGGAGAATGAAAATGTCAGTGTCTATACGTAATAATCATCAATATCTCTGAAATTCTCTGTTGCTCTTGAAGTAGCATCTATTACATGCAATGGAATGAGGATATCAGCTTCCTCGTTGTGACAGGTGACAGCTCCCATGGCATCTTTGATGAACCCTTTATTTCTTTTTTTCCCTGTTCTGTGTCAGATGGAAGAGAAGAGTGAAGAGTGATTGTGGAATTACTTAGAACAGTAGAACTTATATAACTTCCGATAAATGTATCGTCCAGTAATGACTGGATAATGACAAGTCTATCAGATTGTTGTACTGGTAGAAGCGTTATAAGAAGGTTGTGGCCCTCTTAAGCTTACGACTTTTGATTCAACCTTACACAGTATATTTCAATTGCAAGAGCTGAATGTCTGGCCTTTCTCATTGTTTCCAGACAGATCTTTTCTCATATTATCCCAGACAGGTTTTTTTTTTTTTTTTTTTTTTTTTTTTTTTTTGTTTAAATTCTTTCAGATACAAATTCTTAGTACAGAACATGAAAACTTTCTTTTTCATCCCTTTTTAGAATATCCTCCGTGAACGTTTCCGATATCTGATTGCCAAGCACCATATTCATAAGTTTCAATGCAGTGGCAATTTTTGAGATTGCCCTCGTGTGATGGTGTTCTAAATTGTTGAGGAATTCTGATGCATCCAAAGTGCCAAAGAACTGAGCTATTATTGCTCCTTTGTAGTTTTAGAATCATTGGCGGTACATCAGTAAGCATCTTGGAAGTCTTGATAATTAAGGATGACCCACACAAGGGCAATCAGGTAAAATATACTCATTGGCATTCCTTATTCATTCTGTGTTATTCCAGAAATACATCCAGCAATTATGAGCTCCCTGATGAGTTGTTTCATTTTGTGGTCAACAAACACGCCTGTGAATGGGATGCCTGGTAGGGTGACTATGGCATTTTTTGCCATTGCGAGACTTTTCCTTGTTTGTCTTTATTCTCTCGAGGCAGTATCAAGTTTTTGAACCTCACCTTTAATCGCATCAATGCTTGCTTTTATAATGACTGGGATTAAAAATAACTATTAACGAGGTTCCATGACAACAAATAATGTCTTGCCTGAGAGTTAAAACAAATCACGCGTACCCGAACCACATACCCGCTTGGCTATTATGGGATGTAACGCTTACACGCTTGTCCACACTTATGGGAAGTGGTATGGGACCCTTCCCCCCCCCCCCCCCTTACGCAGTCTTTGCCCCTCAGGATGGCTTGATGACGTCATTGGAACCTCGTCCTTACAGTCTGAATTTATGGCGGCAATTTTGAATTAAGAGATGGCTGTCGTTCTGCGTGACCTGAAAATGAATACGGTCTAACTAGGACAATTTTGGCAAATTCATCTATGGCTCTTACCACAGTATTACATTTATATGTTTTTCTTTGGCCACCATCTTGAATTTCAAGATGGTGGCCTATCTAATGATCTACAATAGGAAACAGCTGTACTGGAACGTTAGACATCACAAGCATGCGCATTACTGAAAATTTGATGCTCCTACAATAATTGCAACATGAGATATGCGTAAAAACGCTACGGTGGCCATTTTGAATTTAAAGATGGCAGCCTAGTAATTGTATCAAAACTAACCAAATATGAAGCTTCTACAATGCTCATTGTATGAGATATGGTTCAAAATACTGTTTGCTATGGTGGCCATTTTGAAATTCAAGATGGCAGCCTACAAATGGTATAAAAAAATCCACAATATCAGAAAAAGATATACCAGAGTGTCTGACATTACAACCATGCATTTTGCACCAAATTTGAAGCTTCTACAATGCTCACTTAATGAGATATGGATAAAAATACAGTTTGCCATGGTGGCCATTTTGAAATTCAAAATGGCGGCTGAAGATGTGGTCAGAAAAAATGGAACCAAAGTTTTTTTGATTCAGCACCCCCAAATTGACAAAGTTAGCCAAAAAAAATCAATTTTGGCACAAAAATCTCACGGGATTACATAGTAGCCTCTACTATATGGTCATAGATCCATAAAATAACCAAATTACATAATAACTAGCATCTGCGACTTTGTGTGAAATTGATGCTCCAGTCATTTTATGGATAAACCTCTCGAATATCCATCATCATTTGTCATGATCTCCATATAAATGTTTTCAGTATATTTATTACATCTTGTGATATGTTGTATGATACAAAGATGTACATCTGTGCTTTTAAGTTCCACTCCAGTGTCTGGTGTAGAGACTTGATCCCAACCCCACTGAGGATTTCTGCCAATTTCTATTTTGATAAAAAAGAAATAGTCAAAACAACACTAACTAATATTTTCACTGATTAGCACATACACCCCAACACATGTCAATTCAAACATTCTCATTCACTGGCTATACACTGGTGAAAGAAGTGATTGAGACACTCAGTTGGTACAATACATGTATTGGATTTTAATAGCAATATATAACACACAATGTACAGTATTGTATGATCTTTATTCTACATTATTCATCACTTGTGCTAAAGATGAATGAATTTTACACACAAAGGCAACCATCAAGTCTAAATACCTGCGAAGGTACATCCCTATCACCTGTCAATCTGCATTACGAATGGAAACAAGGTCGCTATGTACATATCTTACAAAGGGCTGCCCCACGGCACCTTAATAGCTCAGTTGAATGATCGTGACGATATTGACGAGATATTGATCCCCTGTGTAATGCTGGCTAGTGGCCAGAATGATAACAGCATCCCCAATAGAGCGGTTGAAGGTCGCAAATTCTGGGGCAATACAAATTAAACGATCCGGCTCGTGCAATATTTATGGTCGTGCAATGGACAAAGACTCATTCTTTCGTATGCCTGAATCACAATGTCAAAACCTTGATATTCCCGGAAATTGGAAAGCCACATATTCAGCTTCAAGGCTTCACTCATTTTCATGGCTGTTATTGTTTAAATGCCAATGCCTGGAAATTGTGTATCAGCATTCAAGACCTGCATCATAGGCAAAGAGTTAACAGATCGTAATATACCGATAATGCTACACAACTTTTTGTTTTTTTCCAGAAAGAATGTATAAAGGAACTTGGAATGCTCAAAGCCCTTGTAAACTACCCCTGAACAACAGATACAACTGTACCTTTCATATATGCACACAATTTCAACATAATGCATGCACCATCAGTAATCACTGGGTAAAATTCCTTGAAATTAATGAATTGACACACATCAAACAATCTGCATTGTTTCAATGTTGCTACACCCCAAGTTAAAAGTATTTACCCATTTATGGTCTGAACTGTAAACCTGTTGATCACTACCATTAGACAAACACTACTCCACAAACGCAGCTCCCGTACGACATGAGTAAACGTCTTATGACAAAGCAACATGTGATCCATAGTTTGCCAAGTGTGATGTCACATCCATTCATCGCCATGGAAACTGGTCCTGAACAACCTCACCTAGCCCATGTGTTTATGTGTGCACCTGGTTCCAACCCAAGTTATAACAAAAGACTGTGACATCACAACTTCAGTATTCTACTACCTCCCCTTGACAAAGTCAACCTCCTGAGTCATTGAATACAGACACACAGACAGAGAGAGAGAGAGAGAGAGAGAGAGACACGCACACACACACACACACAAAGTGACTTCATATCCACAAAGACCACCTGTCTTCAAAGAACAGTCACTTGTCGTCGATTTAGGTGGGGTCACTGCACATCAAGTTGGACTTGCTTATTATGGCCAGCTTTACAGAAGGTCTTCTTGTAATGTTTTTTTTGGGTGGATCTGACAGACTGCTTTGATTTCTGATAACCAAGGCAAATACACATACAACTGTACACCCTCTGGCAATAAATATTATCAATAAACTGTCAAGAACTTGTATGCAAGCTGTTGATCAACTGACTTTATGAAGCTTATTCCTGAATGTCAATTAGCTACATGTATCTTTTCACTACAAAAAGACAAAATATATAACAGATTAACAGAAGAAAAGCCACACTGATCCTCTAATCAAATACACAAAATCCCACAGTATTTCTTGTCGAGAATAACTGGACAAGCTATTAGTTACGTTCAGACGGGAGCCCTTAACCTCGAAGTTAGGAAACTTCGAGGTTAGAGCTTGTAGTTAGGGACCGTGAAGACGCACTCGTAGTTAGCAAACCTCGAGGTTTGCTCGATGTTTCAAGCCACGAGAAATCTTATGGTTAGCGCTCTAACCACGAGCCGCGGGGGGTCCCCACTTGTAGTTAAGCACCGTGTGGACACAAAAAACAACGAACTCGAAGTTAAGAGTGACCTCGCCGTAAACTCCAGCCCCCACAATTTCCCTCTGCTTCCGGGTCAACCTCCCAAACGTACACCACAAATACACTACACGTGAAAAACCTATGACGCACGACACAACAACATCATCTTTTCTTCCCATGCGCTTGATCTCTGAAACTGAACACGTCGAACTCGCTACTGTATTCTATATTCTTCTCCGACGCTAAAAAAAAATGTTTTCGACGAATATCTTCACAAAGGCATAAAGTCATCAGTGCAGGGCTATCTCTGCATACCATGACAGAGAAAAAGAGTACCTGTAAGCGAGTCCGACAGGGTTGGACTAAAGAATAAATAGACGCCTTGTTACTAATGTTAGCAGTGTGGGCTGAAACTTTCGGTTTTGTGGTTTTAACATCGAGTGGGACCCACTCGTAGTTACGGGGGGCAGAAGCTTAACCTCGAGGTTAAAATTCGTCGTGTGGACACACGTCGTAGTTAGGGGGCAAGAGCTAAACCTCGAGGTTTCCTAACCTCGAGGTTAGGGCCTGCCGTCTGAACGTAACTATTGTGAATCAACTGCTATTATCAACATGACAGATGTCTTTTTCCCTCTTTCTTGAATGAAGACAATGCAAGATCATCAAATTGTTCTGGGTTATGTGAAGAATCATGGGAAAGCCATTTGTACATCCTCACCAAAAAGAACAATATTAAAGGGTAAAATTCTCATGTACAAGTTCAACCTTGTAAATTCTGATCCATATCCAATAGAAGCACCACCAGAGCTAATGGTCTTGGAAAAAAAAGTCTTGGTCCCCTGATCGGGCACATTCCAACAAAGCCGTTATCTCCACAAGGTACAAAATGTCTGGCGCAGTTGAAAAGTCTCTCTCTTCCCTGTACAAATGCAAGCATCTGCCCTGCACAAGTACGTGATCCTAGAAAGACTGGACGATGATCTTTCTCCTTGTGTCATGGGTGAACTTGTGGACCTTGAAGATCTCGCTCTCGAAGAAAGCCGAGAGGTTGTGGATGTGGATCTGCCGTGCCTGGTGGACAAAGGGACACATGAAGAAGATGAGGGTCAATCTAAGTTCAAAGGTCAGCAGCATGGGTATAGCAGGCAATATCATGTGAGAAGAGATCATTATCATATTACTTACGTAAAAACATCGATGCAGATATTATCTTTTCCTCTTCTTCTTTCTACTTTGACATTACTGCTTTGCACAGATCAGTTTTGCATATAGAATTTTCAAGAAAAGCCTAAAAACACCCGACAAAGTCTATCAGTACAGATTTTACTGATCATGAAACCAGAGGAGTCTTCTCTGTAATCATGAAAACACAAAGATAGAAGGCTAATTTCTCCCCTCCACGTTTGGTTTATGTCAGTGACCTCATTAAAAATTCAGATATATCAACTCTGTCACACATAAACTGAATCAAGGGCGACGTATACAAAACTTTATTCTTTGAAATATCATAATCTTTGTTTGATATCCTATCTTTCTATGGCATATTAACCTTAACTTTGTCTCTTTCACTTTCTCCGGAGCTACAAAATACAAAAAGATGGGATGACCTCTGCTGGAAATTGTTTTAACTGTTTACAAGAACTGTCTTCATCACACAGAAATGAGAAAACATGTACAGTCATGTATCGATGTGTAACGGTTGACCTTGCCTGTAATGGGACACAACACCTCAAAAATTTCCAACTCACCTTATCTGCCAAGTCTTTCTCTGAGATCTCCACGATGTCCTGGTCGGTTCCATACCTGGTCCGGTGGAACGACATCTGTTCCTGGACCAACTGCTTAAGGACGAAGAGGAGGAGCTCGTTGTTGTCACGACGGAACGTCAGGTAGCGGGAGAAGTTCTGTTTGATTGAGAGGAGAAAATAGAAGGAGACATTAGTAAATATCACTTTCATTCATGCTGATGATTGGCTCGACTTACTTTTCAATTTGGACATCATGAATGTCATACAACACATAATTCATTCAGTCATATCTGATCTTGTAATTTCTTTTTGCATTAGTGTTCAGGAATGCTAGACCAATCCATACAACTATGTTGGCTTGCAACTGCACGAAAAATTCACCAATTTTCATTTTCTTCCGAGGAAAAAAACAAATTCAGGCCTGTTCTTTCGTGGCCCAGTGGACCGGGGCCACCAAAAGTTGACATCAGGCCACCAAATTTCCAAAAATTAAGGTTACCTTCTTCAAGCCTAATTGGGCAAGTAGAATTCGAAATGGATTGATTTGGTTTCTTTTATTTTGGGCAACCAAAATTTTAAATTTAAAGATATTAGTGGCTTCAACAGGCCACCAGAATTAAAAAACTGCTGTCTCGCCCCGATTAGAGCAATATGTTTTTCAGTGTCTTCCCCAGCTGGTAAGTTCTGCCTAAGCCATAATAACCGAGAAAAATGAAAATTTGTGAAAATTTGTTTACAATACAAATGGAGAGCTGCTCAACACATAGAACACAGGGTTGCCAATTTGTCTTATTCTCTTAACTTTAACAATTCATTACTATTTAATATGTCCAATTTTTTCCAAAAATTTTCACCAGTCTACTTCTCAGATTTTTCTCTTTTCATACAAAGCATATAATATCAGGATGGAATTTCCCTTTAAACCTGACATTGAAAAGAGCTGGAGGGAGTGGACCAATATCTAGATGAACCACCATTGACAGCGATCAATGAAGAGTGGGGGTTGCCTCACCTTTCGCATGCTCCTCATGATGCTGTATTTCTGGGTGTCAATGAAGCTCTCGAGCATGACGCGGATCGCCATGTTGACGTCGTCCTCGTTCACGTACTCCCTGAGGTGCATGCGGGCGTTGGCCTCGGCCATGCGGATGACGGACTCAATGTGACGCACGGTGATTGGAATGCTTCCCGTTGCCTGACGTAGCAAAAGATTTGAGAAATCAGTACTGAACCATGAAAATGTTTACTCTAAACTAGGTAAAAATATCTCTGCTTTTAAGAAAACCACTTACTTTGAGTGACGGAAACTGCAAAACTGACAAATACAAATGTTTTAAAGAAAATTCACACCTTAACCTTTACCCCTCTGATCAATATCATCTTGCTTTCAAAACAAATGTCATTTGGACAGTCTATATAAAATTGATATAGAATGAGTACAGTAATTATTATTATTATTATTATTAATCCAAACAATAATTCATTACTACTGGCATCTACTCTACATGATGTTTATGGTACTTTACAGTAGAGGCTCTGAGTGGTGTTGCCTGCTACGAACAGATGGTCGTTTTACTGCGAAATATACCTTACTACATTGTTGAAGTCATGCAACACGTTTAGAGTTCAATACAATGTAACGCACATGTCACACTTCAGAAGTTGAAAACTGCCTCCGCACCACTGTAGACTACAGGAAAGAAGCAATGAAAAGCCATGCCTTACCATGGACTCCCTGCGGAGGTCAGAGTACATCTTGGCCACCTTCTCTTGGTCCATGTGGTGAAGTTTGGGGTGGACCTTGTCCTTGGCGTAGATGATGTACTTCTTCAGGATGTCCTGGGGAATCTTCTCCAACCCAGAAGTTGTTGGCAGTTCCTGGATATGGGTTATTGTTGGGGGAATTAATTGAAATTAAATTCTCACACATAATACTAGTACAGATCTAAGCAGGCCAGAACCAATATTATGGTCTCCACAATAGTGTTGATAAAATGAAAGAAATAAATCACATTTACTGACATCAGAAAAGCTTCAGATAAAAACTGAACTCTCTTTGCACTCAAAGTGTAATTGAAAACGGCTTTTTCACTTGCACAGGAATATTTCTCCACACTTGTAAATGTTCGTGCATCAGTGAATTATATGCCATTAGATTTCCAACCATCCTGTCCCCAAGAACAATGAGAGGGTTTGAAAAAAAAAAAGAAGTCTGGAATATTGGAGCTATGACAGTCAGCAAAACTGGACTGTGAGTGAGAGAAGTTCATCTGTCAGTGATAAAGAGCATTATCCTTTTCTTCTCAACGTGATCTTCACAAGAGCTTCACAAGAGCTTGTCCAGCAGTTTGTGTCCCAACTTACTGGTAGATCGTCCATGGAGGAGTCAGCGTGCGACGGATGATGTCTGATGTGACTGTCCACCACAAACCTGGCCAGGAGTTCATCCTGCACGGGGTCCACTGTGTCACGGACAACGCAGAGGATGTCAAAACGGGAGAGGATGGGCTCGGTCAGATCAACCTGGGGCAAAGGAAAACAAGTGGCGGGAGTCAAAGCTTTGAGCTAATGAGTACTGTAAAACCAGAAACATTTGCTTTCGAGAATTGGATTTGGCGGCCAATTTTTTTTTTTTCACGGCATGAAACTTTGTGAATTGCAAATCATAAAAAGCATAATTAAATACTACATGTACATGTACTAGTAATACAGGGATTTGTTAGCAAAACTTTTGTGTGAATTTTTTCTTTCGCGAATCATGGCTCCTCACACAATTCACAAAACTTTCATGCATGCAAAACTTTTTTTGTTTTATCGTAATCTATAGGCACTAGCAAGAATTTGTCTGTTGGTATTCGTGCTTTCTCTTATCTCTCATATATTCTCTTTTGGCTGATAAGTCAAAATAAGCATTTCTGATAGGTTTGATGATGCAACACAAGATCACATAGGCCTCTTCACTGCAAATAAATTCATATCACAAGCTGATAGATACTCAAGTAGAGTAGACTGCATTTGTGTTACGCCACTTTGCCATCATTTTTCTCTCTTGAACAAAACTTTCACACCTGAAATACCAATAAAATTCTTCTCATAATAAATTACTGGAGTACTTCTTCAAAGATGATGAACAATCTAACTTTACTGACATCAAACTTTCTTGTAAATGAAACTGATATCTTTGGAAACATGGAATTACGTGTTCTCTTTCTATGTTCATAAGTAGCTAGCAACCAGTAAACTGAAATCTTGACAGCCTGGATTCACAAGACACTCACATTTTCTGAGAAAGTGAGGGAGGGGTTGTATCGTCCTCCAATGGGGTTGGCCGCGGCGATGATACTGCAACGAGCCTGTAGCGAGGTGACGATGCCCGCCTTTGAGATGGAGATACTCTGCTGCTCCATGGCTTCATGGATGCTGGTTCGGTCTGCATCATTCATCTACGCAAATTAGAGGGAGAATTGAAATATTAGAGAGAGATGGCACTGCGAGCTGTGGTTATGTTCATACCAGCTAAGAAATTAAGGTTGGACTATTTTCAAATATACAGCCAACGTACTACCTATCTGTCTGAAGTCAAATTGATTTTTTCTAAATGTGTGAAGAGGGGGAGTCACAGAAAATGAATAGTTACAAACAAATTTATCATATTTCACACATACAGTGGGATCCCATTAAAAAACTAAGTCCTCGCGACCAGCAGTTTTCTTTCATTATATTGAAATTTCACTGTAACCGAAATTTTGTTATAACTGTGTTCGTTATAAAGGGAGTGCACTGTACTCCATAGAAGGGGTAAGAATAAAGCAACTTCTTGTAATCTGTTGTTGATATATCAGTAGCTGCAAAAATTTTAACACGGTGCATGACCAATGACCCATGACTTCACCTTGTCGAACTCATCGATGATGCAGACTCCTTTGTCGGCCAAGACCAAGGCACCGGCTTCCAGCGTCCACTCCCTGGAGACCGGGTTCCGCTGGACGTAGGCTGTCAGACCGACGGCCGATGCTCCTTGACCGGTGGTGAATACTGCCCTCGGCGCTGTCTTCTCTACGTACTTGAGGAACTGTGACTTAGCTGTTCCGGGGTCACCACAGGCCAGAATGTTGATGTCACCACGCACTTTGTGCTTCTGACCTGGAAATTTTAACAGCCACAAGAACAAAACTTACATGTTTTGCTTATTTGAAAAAAAGCTCATATGCACTCAGACAAGTCAATTGACGAATCATTGATTAATCACTTAAGTCAAAATTTCACATATGTCGCTGGTCACAAAAGAACAAAACAATTAAAACATACACTTAATACACCTTGTTACCATAAAAGGTTCGTAACCTTTTCTAAACATGACCTTTATCAGCAACAGGAATTGAGGTGACATGACATCTGCTCCTACAGCAATTGCCCCAGTCTTATTTTCTCCGAGGACTTAGGGTTAGGGTTGCGATAGGGTCTTAAGTCTAGTTTGATGCGAAGATTAGGATTAGGGTAAGGGCTATGTTTGTGGGCAGAATTCATGGTTGGCTTAGTGTGCAAATATTTCATGGGAGCCATTGATGCAGGAGCAAATGTCACAGAAACAAAATACATGTCTCAGCATGTACATGAATAAAGTCGCAAGTGAAGAAAGAGAGAAAATGCAAGGAGCCTCCAACAACCAGCTTTTCTTACATACACTGCAATAAAACTTCAGCCTTTTTAACTGATTAATAGACAAGTGAGTGATATCATCCATTTGTGTTCTTTAAAAGTTTTGCATGGTGATGTAAATGAGGAAGAGATGTCTGCAGTAACACCATGTGTATGAAGTCCCTAAAAGTGCTGTTGTTTGGCAAAATAAGAAAGAGGAGAGTGTAGGAGGGAAGCAACATAGGGAAAGTGTAAGGAAAGCAAGTAGTGACAGTTGAAGGACCATGGTGGGCTGGAAGTTGAGGTTGCCTTAATGGAGACCAGAAAATAGAAGACGGGGACAGTTGTAAGGTAGAATAGAGTGAGAATCAAGTAAAAGGTTTAGCTATCGGTGGGAGGAGAATGATTAACCAGAAAAGAGGGAGGAGAGGGGAAGAAGGTTAGAAAATCATGAAAAATGAGAAAGAGGTGCAATGAAGACTCACCTCCACTTGGTTTGAGCCTAATTTCTGTCTAAAGACAGTCAACTTGCCCAAAACATCAAATACTTAAAGTATCAATAATTAACCTTTATATGTATACAAATCTTCCTCAGTATTCATTTTCGTATTACATAACTTATTTACCTGGGTTCTTGGGCTCTCCACCAAAGAGGGACAGTGCGATAGCCCTCTTGATGTCATCATGGCCATAAATTGATGGGGCAATGCTGGCAAAAATCTGCATTTTATACGGAAAGAGAGAGAGACACACACACTGATTTAACAACTGAAATTCTATTATGGTTTCCATAAAGTACCGGTACTGTTTATGGAGGATATAATTGCATAACACCAGCAAATGACAACGAGTTAGCATAGCGATGTTGAAAAAAACAGCATAAAGAAAATAGACATTGAATGGAAATATACAAGCTTGTATTTAAAGCTATCAAAGAAGTGGAATTTATCATACCCACTGAAGACTGTTTTTCAATGCCAACAAAAGTTACTGAACAGAATATAAAATTATACTGTACATTCTGTATGAGGTTTGGGAATATAGTTTTCAGCAGGTACACTTCAGCAGCCGATGTCAAAAGCTCAAAGTAACACTGCATCCACATTATATTTCAAATCAAATCTTTATCAGGTAATTGTTTCCAACAATGTGTTCAAGATCCAAGGTAGCATGAAGATCTCAGTGGTGCCCATTGGGCATTTTGTATTAACCTGTTTAGGACGGGCTGATTTTGCTACCAAGACCCTTGCCTGAGTACACTCGGGACTCGTCCTCGATGGGTTAAGCTAAGAAAATGCACTCAGTTCTTTTGTGATTAAAAATAACAGATTTTTTTTTTTCTCACCCTTTCCCCAATCCTTTCATCTTTGGAAAGCGCCACTATGGCCTTGATGTCATCGTCTGTGAGTGCTCCGGCCGCCATCTTGTCGTCTTTCTTGGTGATGTAGTTTGCCTGGATCACCGTAGCGAACACAGGGAAGCCGTTGGCCGTGTTCAAGGAGCCATCGTAATTGTTGTGGTACACCCCTGTCAATTCCTGCAGAGTTAAACAACACAGAACTCTTATGAAATCATCGACAGTCACATGAGAACCTGTATCAAAATTCTCATGACTTTATATAAGGGAAGTACAAAGATATATGAATTTCTCTATCATTCACTGTTACATGTTCTCATCGTGATATCAGAGCAAAAATGTTTTACTTCAGTATACTTCTTGATATGAACATGAACTAAAACATGGCATGACCAAACATACAGTTAATGTTTACTGTCACATGCAAATGCCTTTGTATCAACACCAAGGTAATACTGAAAATCATCAAGCATCTGAAAATATTCATAGAAATTTGGGATTCATCAGAGATTTTTCCCCCTCCTGGCCAAACTGTAACGAACTTTTACAATGAGATACCAAAACTCTTGTACCATGCACAAAATGCTGATATAGTTTTAATTGTCCACAGCCTCTTTCTGAGATGCCTTTACTTGCATATTCATATGCTTATAAATTATCATTATTTTAGAAAAAATGAGTCAGCACGCCAGCTGGCAAGGGCATACTTACAATCTCATCACCGGGCTTGCAGCTGTCCACTAGATCAGCCAGCAAGATGGCGTCCTTGGAGCGTGGGAGTCGTCCTGCCGCCACTTTGCCCGGACTCTCCTGGATGGTGATTCGCTGGTAGTTCTGGTACAGGGTCTGAAGGAGTAAGGAGAACAAAAATAAAACAAGAAGGACATTACAGACTTGCTTTGAATTGTACTGTGTCGACAGTTGTAGATACTTTTAAAAGTTGAATGCAATAGTGTTTTAATGTTAACAAATATCATCTGTAGCAAAAATAATGAGATCATGAACTGGGGCTTCCTATTCATGGGCAACTAACGTTATACAGACATTTAAAGAGAACTGAAACTGTTTTGATATCAATTTTTCTAGAGCAAATGATATTTGAAATAGCATAGTTAATTCATTACAATAGTTTAACCAACAAGCAATTCCTCCAAACAAATGCATTAATAAAGGATTCAAAAGAAATCTTTTGAGGATTTCTGTCAAATTTGAAATCTCGTCACAGCATCTGTGACAGGAGTAAGTGACGAATCATATTTTGTTCATGTTGTTGTATAGCATCAATAAATCTATCCATCAGCATAGATTCTGCCAATACCTGTTCCATGTTGATCTCAAACGGTCCGGTGGACTGACACTCGGGGCAGGAGCCCGGCCTGACCTCCTGGTTCTGGCTCTGGTAGAACGGCCCCAGGACGAAGCCGCACTTGGGACAGTCGTACTTGATCATGCTGAGCTGGGGCATGATGCCGGTGGAGCTGGTCACGACCCCACTTGTCCTGATCAGCTGGTTCAGGTGAAGCTGCCTAGATGCAGAGAGGAGGATATAAAAGGATATTTATCTTCATATGCACAGAAGAAGTAAAAAAAGATGAAGAAAGGAAGAGATATGATATTTATCTCAAGGCATACAAAAGAAAGAAAATGTTCTTTTTTACTCTTTTTGAGATAACTAGGTACAGACAAATGATCTTTATCTCATGACATAATGCAGAGTGAAATAATGCCTCTGGCACCACTTCATGGCAGAGGCATAAAAACTAAACTAAACTAAAATTAAACTCTTCAGATAAAGGGAGGAAGGAAAGAAATCTTTATTGTGATATACAGTGGTGTCAAAAGAGAAGCAACATATAGTTTGCTCTAACCTGAGTGATCTGAGCTCCTCAACCAATGGCAGCTCAGCAATGCGAACATGAATCTCCTTGGCAATCTGCTCGTACTTGGGGAACATCGCCAGCACCACTTCCTTGGCAGCCTCATCGAATATCTTCAGCATTTCAGTGGGCGCCTCGGGGAGGAAGTAAGCCAGGACCTGCTCTTGGGAGGCCAAGATGTTGTAATCCACGACGAGGCTCTCTTTGTTGCCTGTAGCGGAGTGAGGTTGTCATGGGAACAATACATGAAATTCTGCAAATTTGACTTATAACAAGCAAAAGGCATTCAACTGCTCTCATCATTATGCATCAGTGGGACACATTACCATCTTTTTTCTTTAAATAGAAATAGTACTCATGAGCATATGTTTCATACAAACACAATAAATGTACATTTTTTTAAATTTTTAACCTCATTTTCAAGATCAAAGATTTGAATCTGTTAAAATGTGAGACAAATCTTCTTATACTGAAGGTGAAATTCAATACTGAAATTTGTGTCATTAAGTGAAAAGTAAATTAAAGGGAAGATACAATAATCTGTGAAGCTTCAAGAGGAGTACAATGTATTTTCATCATGAAACAGTAATGCAACTAACTACATCAACTTTGGAGATGCCTTCAGCTGCGTGATATCTACCGTTTCTCCCTTTTACCCTCCCATTAACATATTGGATAAGTATAAAGCAAAGTTTTGTTTTGTTTTGTTTTTCCAAAACAAGGACAAAAAAGCACTCCTAAAATCATTTAGGCATATTCTAGCAGCATTTAAAAATAACGCTTTTTTAGTCTGGTGTGCCTGAGTAATCACTCCTTGTCATTAACCCTATCACACCCAAAAGTGACACTATCCTGTACAAGACCAGATGAATTCTCTGGGGGCAGTGACCCAGAGGGGGTTAATGGCATTCTAACCTTCACACATCTGCCTGATCTTCTCCCGGTATAGGTTGTGCCCCTTGTCGTCGACAAAGGTGCAAAGGAAGTTCTTGAAGCGGTTGTAGATCTCCAGGCGGGGTGCAGCCAGCGAGACCCACTCCCTCACCGAGTGTCCCTTCATGTCCTCCAGATTCTCAATGCTCTCGATCATCTGTCGACGGAATTTTGACAAAAGCTTAACATTTAGTGTCAAATCTGACACGGAAACGAATGAATTCATACTGCTCATCAACGAAAGAAAAAATTTGTTCCAGTATTATATACATTTTGCGTCCTCTGAAAATAATGGCATGAAATGTGCGTTTCTCACTTCCTTGCTTGTCAGTAAGTTTCACCAAGAATCCCTTGGTCATAGAAGAAAGTACATTGTCACTCAGTGACATAGAACTAGATGAAAAATGACTGAGTTATTGCCTCTACCAAGACAATGCACATGGACTGATTGGCATCATCAGTGTGATAATACTGACTTAGCGTCATACATGGCAAATAATTGCAGTAATTACAGCAGTACTATTGCTATTTCTAATAATCAACATCATCATCACCATCAAACACGTGGTGTATACAGCTGTTACTCAAACACAGTCAGGGATCGTAAAAGGAAGAAAAATACATGGTGAGCCGATATTGCCAATATACACTTTAAACAGTTTTGTGACTCTCAATCATTAAAAAAAAAAAATAATTATCTTACTTGTAATGAAGTAAGGAAAATTATATATATGGATTTGAAGCTTAGCATCTGGAGAATCAACATATGCCAGAAAAAAATCCTACGTTATATGGCTTTCGTGATGACTCATTACATATACACTGTAATAATATTGTCACACACCTCTTCATCATCCTCAATACCCTCTGCTGCCCTCTCAGCCAGCCTCCTCCTGCGGGTCGGTCTCTCATCCTCCTCATCACTGTCCTCTGATGATGCAAGAGATAGAATTACGGGGTTAACAAAAACTACCTATAAAGGGAGGCAGTAGGGAATAGAAAGTTTTGCACATGGATATGAAGCCGACATGGGTTTTCACAGGAGAATGAGGCATCATCTCCTCTCTCTTATATTCATATGTTTGCTCATAATTGATGTTGGACATGGATTCAAAATCTAAAATATTTAAGCTCTTACTGCTGTGTATGGCTCTGGGCACCATTTCATGAAAGCTGTCAGCCCTGACGAGTTGTCAGTCTCGGACAATTTCAGTAAAATTCTTGGTTTTGATTGGCTGAGAAGCTCTGGTCACTGACTGTTACTATGGTGATTGTCAGAGACTGACAACTTTCATAAAATGGTGCCCTGAAAGTATGGAGCTGAAAATCACTGTTGGATGAGGAAAAAAGGGTAGACCCAGGTTTGTATGGAAAAATGGAATGTAATTAGAGCAAGTCACAATGTGGATATATTCACAAATTCTTTACATGCTTTCCGGCCATCTAAATCCATTTATCAGGCTGTCAAAATCACGAAGATCCCAAAAAGCAGTTCAGGGAGTTGCTTGTGTGTCACATACATCTCAGTAGGCAAAAATAATCCCTGAATCAGAGAGATTTTTACATTCCCTTATCGAGACTGGAGGAGATATTTATGTTTTCAGGAAGACTCCCACAGCATAAGGGAGACTTTGCAGACCTGCATTTATGATCTATATTATGATAAAGATTTTCATCCGGTGACGATGGAACATACCATAAAGGAGACCCGGCCTCATGCGCCCCTGGGCAATGGCTTCTTCTCTGTCCCTCTTCCTCATCGCCCGCTCAGCTGCCACCCTGTCCTCCTGCGCCATGGAGTCATAATCTTCGTCATCAAGGTGGCCTCCATCATACCGGTCCAGTGCAGGTATGGCTCGGTAATCCCTTTATTTTTTGTTTTGGCAAGACAAGAGACACGTATTAGTGACTTGACTTTTCATTCACATGCTTCTGTTGTATTCCTTCTTTCACTTTGATATAGATTTTCCCTGTCTCTGCCTCTCTCGCTGTGATGCAAATCGCTACTACAATGCTTTTATATAAATTTATAACCTGTAAATAAAGACCATCATACTCTAACATGCATTCTGACTAAGTGAGAATTATGGCAATGTTAACTGCTGCAAAATATAATTTAGAGCAAATCTTGCAAAATGCTTTCCCAAATTCTTCTTGATTTAACAGGGCCAAGGTTGTCATTTTAGAGCAAATCTGAAAAAAAAAAAACAGTTTCATTTGTAAATAAAGATTGTAACCATGAGAATGGGTACCAGCTTCCAGATCAAAATGTCTCTTTGATTAAAAAAATATATATATATTTCTCATATTAACCATTCTTTTTTAATTCTCTCTTTTTTTCTCTTTTTTTTTTGTGGTGGTGGTAAGCCTGATGTATCTCCTGCCTGGTCTCCTGAAGCTGAAGAAGATTATCAAATCTAGAATATCAGCAATGCAATAGATGTTATGATTATGCACTTGTCAATGTAATGACTCACCCCACTACCCCCGGACATGGGTGCGTCATTTCCTCGTTTGGTCCGTCAAATTTGTGACCCAGGTGTTCGTCATTTTACCAGCTTTGTCCGTCAAATTTTTGACCGAGGGGTGCGTCAAAATCCCATCATTGTCGGTCAAAATTTTGACCGAGGGGTGCGTCATGGTACGTTACTTGGCTATGGAAAACTGCACGCATTTTTGCACGTACCGCGAGTGAAATTACAGTGAGCGCTTTCCCGCTGCAAGTGAAAATCAAAGTCGGGAAGCGTTTTGGAATAGGAGGAAAAAATGCTTGCCAGAATCTGGCAAGCAAAGAATTTAAAAGCCACCCTTTCTCCTTACATTTTCCCTCCAACAAACCCATGAAATCATGCATACTCAATCTCAAACCAAGGACTGTTCAGCGATGTAACAACTTAGTTCAATCTTTCCTGTCGAATAACGGCAGCAGAAGACCTACCTGCCGCATGCCATTTTCTGCTCGCGGGATATAGCGAGGTACCCGCACCTCGTCAGGGGCCCGAATACCGTCACCCCGCTTAAAATCGTTTTAAGCGCACGAAACAAAAATTTATGCCCGGGACTGTGTTCAGTATGCTTGAAACTTGGCAGGGCCAAGCAAATTTTGGTGAAAACCGAACAGTTTTTCGCGAAAATCGGAAATTTTAATCGGAATAGGACCCTACGTGTTATAAGTATCACCACTGTCCCCGCACGCATCTTTTACGTGTATGTCTATGGGAGCATCACGGTCAGCCGCACACGTCTTTTACGTGCTTTGCCTATGGGAGCGCGGGTGACGAGTTGCGGGCCCCTTCCTTAGCGCACAGCTATTTCGCATCGTTCGCGTTTGACGACGATAGCTGCAAATTTTCGATATCGATCAGTGAGCTTGTGATTCCATTGGAATTTTCAGCATTTTTCCTGTATGTGAGTTGGATTTCAAAGAATTTCAGTGGCGAAATGTGATTCAAATATGCGCAAACATTAACTATGACGAGGTGCGGGTCACCCAAGTATACTAGTACTGTAGTACGTAGCAGCATAGCCCGACCAGCTAGCTGGCCAGATGCGCGCGCGACGCTGTTAGCTGTGCGAATCTCTACGTACAGCGACTAGGCTGTAGTTACGCAGTACTCGAGCGGGAATATGAATGCCGTGGCGTGGTGTGTACCTACCTGCGCTGCAGCAGTATGCATCCACCGCACTAGCAATGGCCGCGCACACACAGCGCATTCTGCACACATGTGATTGTCATGTATGGATTGCACGCACAGAATACATACTACTGTACGGAATATATCGTAGCAGCAGCGTGATGTACGGTGAATGACAATACGGTGCTTACATGGTAAGGGAAACTTGCCGAAACTTTTACAAATTATGTGTACGAACCAAAAGAACATGAAATTGCTTGAATAAAACGTATGCAAAAATCGTTTCAGTATTTACGGGGGTGCGTCAAATGTACCGAGGATGTCCGTCAAAAAAGTGACCGAGGTGTGCGTCACTTTCAACGTGTTGTCCGTCAAACAAGTGACTGTGGTGTTCGTCACTTGCAGCGTTATGTCCGTCAAAAAAGTGACTGTGGTGTCCGTCAAAAACCCCTTGTGGTCAGTCAAAAAATGACCATGACGCACCCATGTCCGGGGGTAGTGGGGTGCGTCATTACATTGACAAGTGCATTATGACTGAGTGGGACAAAACCACTGTCAATTACTATCATTTATTCTGCAAGTCAGTGTTTAGAGCCCTACTATGTATATACTGTCCTTAAAATTGTCCAAAGCCCTTAAAAAGACAGAGTCATAACCTTCAATTCACATTAAAAAATTGAGAATAGGAACTCAACTGTTGGTGGGTCTATATGAACATGCACTTCAATGAATAAAGGGGCCTGCACTCTACTGTAAATGTGTCAACCAATGTTGTCATCATCGCAACATTAACATTTCCCAAAACTAAACTATTACCGGTATATCAGAAGCTCATGGTCTAAACTTAAAGTCTACCTTTCAAAGTTTGCTCCAAAGAGCTCTTCTCCATCCTCTTCTTCCTCCACATCAGCACCATCTCCACCTTGCAGCTCAGACTCATCCTCAAAGGGAGGTAGATCACTGCGTCCAGGGCTGGAAGACAACAGATTTGTTGAGCGGTCCATGATTCCTGGACTTGTGGGTTCTGAAAACGGCTCAGAGGTACGATCCTTCATAAAAGAAAAGAAAAGAAAAAAATAATGTTAGACTAACAACATTAATGTTAGTAATCAGTCACATTCATCCGCATTCTGTATCAGAGTGATTGTATTGTTTGTAGGCCTAACAATTCATTAGGCCTATTAATTAGTTTTGTAAAATAACAAAAACTGCTGATCATCTGCGATCTGCATGGTTTAGTCAGCAAAATGTCCAAGAAGACACATCCACGCTATCTTGTTGAGGAGCACTAGGAATAGGGTCTACGTGTGGACAGAGCAGAGCGCGACCAAGAAAAAATACTATTGAAATTGCTTCAGATTTTGCTTGAACAGAGACAATGACGGACATTGAAATACTGTATTAGGGAGTTGGTTCTATAATTTCATTACGAAGAAGAAATCCTGGAAAACTGCAACTGTGCCATTGTTGGATGAATTTTTGATTACCGCTGGTGTCACGTGTGTTGGGTTGAACGTAGTCATGCAAGGAATGAACAAATCATCTTCATCAGGAATTAAAAAAAAAAATGCTTCTAACTTAGAGTAACATTAGTAAATTAGACCTCCCTCCAAAGCTAACCATGTTAAGTAAAAGTTAACTGTTAAATTTAACATTTAATTTAACTTGTCGTAGGACTAAGAACCTACTTAAGAGTTTAAAATTTATGTATACCTAATTTATATTTAAGTCTCATCATACTGTTACAATTTATATGCCAAATGCATGAACATCCGACACATAAAGGAAGACCTCACTTGTCTTGGTCATGAACGACAGTAGAAAACTTAAAGTACAATACATTGGACGCCATTTTTAAATGTCCACACTCTGTGAATGTTTGATGCGTCGAAGAAGAGGTTCCACACTACTTCAAACACATGCGAAACGAAACTGACTTGAAAACAGTGCAAAGCCAAAGGGGCAAAGGACAATAATTGTTATTGAAATTCAGTAGGTTTTACTTACCGTCATTTTAGCGTAGACAGCCTTGGAAACTTGAAAGGAAAACTTCCCTGGGTTTGAAGATGCAAAAAGTGTAACGCTAGACTCCTGACTCTAGCTCTGCGCGATTGACGTTTCAGCCAGGTATCACAACACACGCAATGAGTATTGTTGTGAAGATCGAAGATTGCTCGGCTGGCGGTACGGCAGCGCAGCTGGACGTGCGTGGCGAGACGGTCTGGGGTTTGGTTTGTATGGATCCGGCGACTGCGAATTTTCCCGCAACGTGCACTCGTGATCAAAAACCCCGCGAAGGTCTGGACAACCTAGTCTTAACTTAGGTGTTTTATCAATAAAAAAAAAGAATACATATTAATCCACACATATGTATATTTTAAAGTACTGATTTTTTTACAATTAATATTAAAATTATATTTATTTAATTTTCGTGGTTGCAACTTTATTATTAATATGAAATGTTATTTGAATATTTATATACTTTGCTGGCATTGAAAAAAGTTGGACCTTTAAACGTCCTGTTCCTTCGCTGAAAACATAATGTACTACGAGTGGTTGTTACAGTCACGCATCAATTTCGAAGCTTACAGCAGCGAAATATACCGCTGGCCCACTGAGAAGTGCACCTGTGAAGTGCACTGGCCCATCACAACAACGATAACAAGTTCCCCCAGCTCGCTCGACCGCTTGCGCTCGCCGGGGCGCATAGCGCATACATACTGCACTGCCGCTGACACAGCCTGGTCGACCTTCTACCCTTCTGTTTCTGTACTGCACTTTTCTGCTATTGCCATCCATGGTTCAATGTTGATGTTTATAGAGGTACACTATTTGATGTAGGCCTACTATACTTCACTCAATCAAGCCCCCAAGGAACTGCATATCTCGAGTTCTACCTCGAATAGAGGTTGCGAAAATCCGTTTGGAGGAACCGGATGAGGACGACCGTTTCTTCGCCGACTAGCGTAGTAGCGCGGACAAGGACGGGACTCTACGTGGTACGCTCACTGCTGCACTGTGATCCTGATATCTGATCCTGTGTACGACTAATGTAATGAATGTAGATCAGATAAACAATGTCAATCAGCTCAGTTTATCGACGTGTTCACCGTAATGATAAAGTGATAGAATCTATGGTAAAATTAGAAATGAGTTAGTGTTTGTAAATTGAAAATTAAATTTTATGTTAAATTTTGTTTTTAAAACTTAGAGGTCTACTTTTCAAACTAAACACGTAAAGAGGCGTGTGTATTTACAAGTGCAGTGCCACATGCCAGTCAGTGAGGCCAATTGAAGGAGGGAACTAATTTAACCGTTGCAGTAGGCCTAACGGTTAGAGCCACTAACTTAGTCACTCATTAGGAAATCATTGAAAATAATTTAAAATTTAAATGAATTTACCGATTGAATAGCCTAAACTGACACATAAATATTGAAAATGCAAGTAGATCCCCACACATAACTTATAAAATTTATACCAAGTTTCTCACATGGCAGGGTGGGAGTGATCCTGCATGTAGTAAAAGTTAGAAATGCAGCATCTGAAACTGCAATTATTGTACAAGGGGGGGGGGGGGGAGCTATAAGTACATGGTTGTAGATAACATTATGTCATTAGCAAATTGGGTGTAAAATCGTATCTAGACTGTAACGTTAGATCCATAGAACTCTAGAGTAAGAACCTCGATTTTCGGCAGGCCTCCAATATCCGGACACTTACCACTTATCACAAGGCAGCAAAGTTGGCTGTCACAACACAAGCATATCACATCGTTTCATATGCTGTACTAGCACACTCGTTCACCACAGGAAAGTCCCTGAGTCACCTCCAAAACCCATCTAAAATCCCAAATTTTGCCATCAAAAACGCGGAATCACCGCAACTTTTCCAAAGCGCGTGCGAATTGGGTCCCGTGTAAAGAATCGGGGTCGCCGAAAAAGCGCTAAAAATTGAAAAATTATGCCGTTCTGTTGCGAGATTTTTCACTTATCGCAAGCTCAGAGTGTGATGGTATCCTCAAAAACACAAAAGAAAAACAAAATCTCCATACGTGCGGATGCAGTAAATAAATGTACAGGGGCTGAATGTAAGTGCAGAGTCCCCGAAATACGGACACGAACGGGCGCGCAACATCACCGATGCAACCTTGCGCCAACAGGGTATGGCGCGCGCGGATTTTTCAGCGGCCTTGCATGCATATTGACATTGCGCCCGTGTCCGAATTTTGGAGACGCAGTCCGAATTTTAGGGAATTGACAAGGTGATAATGTTTGGGGATTTTGTGAAATTTTATGATCTGTTTAACAAAATCAATATTGGGAAAAATTAGGTTGATACATTTAACATACATTATCATAGATATAATTTTGTAGAGTATTATTTTAATTGAATGAATATTGCAAAAAAGCTTAAGTGTCCAAAAATTGGGGCTTGTACTCTATTCTAGAACCTGCCAAAATGCAATTTAACATTTATATTTTAATTCTCTGTTTCTGACATGGTAAGTGGGGGTTTGAGTGAAAGACATCATTTTGAACATATTTCTTCAAAATTTCTTCCTGGTGAATGAGTCTTGATTTGTAGAACAAGAATGAATCCCACAAGGAATGGAACAATCATCCCCCAGCATTCCCACTGATTCCCACTGATCAGTTACTAGCCATCCCCTTTAACTTACCAACCTGGGCCTGGGAGAAGTAAGAAAATGATTACTGGGCGGGTGACTGATCGTGAGTTGGGTTGCTGGGGCATGAGACTTGGTAGGTCTGATAATGGGAGGTAAAAATCAATAATGTACAAATCATTTTTGGCAAGTCGTCTGAAAGTTGTTTGAAAAAGGTCATCTTAGAATGCAGCACATGAACGCTCGCTCGCAGACAGGGAGAGACAGACGCACATACACACGGGCAAATGCATTTCTTAACTGACTCTTTTTCCACTTGCCGTCTAATTATTGTACGTTGATTTTTAGCTCTTGCTTAACTTTGCTTGATGATACGTTGCATGATGATTTATTAGCAGCTAATTTGATTTTTTTTTAAAGTTCAGATTGTGCAGCTGCAAATGCCACAAGTGCTTGTGAAGAGAAATTTTTAGGCGATGACAAGAGAGTCAACGTCGACATCAATGTTTCTCACCCCCCAATTTAATCAAAATTTATATGAGTGATGGGAAATCATAATCAATTACTTCAGTTTTTCCCATGATTTGGTACTGTGGAATTTCAAGATATCTACACTGTACGTGGATGTGAAAGTATATTACTGCCAGATTTGTGTATTTGTCTTCTATTGACCTGTCATGATTTTCAGCCAGAATACCACATACAGAATCTACATTCTCTGTTTGTCTTGATATTCGGGGTGTGTGATATTAGACCATTCAATCTACCAAACCAAACCAATTTCAAAACTCGCTAATTTAGAATCTAGATGCTGTGTTTATGGATCATCTGAATATACAGTGTATAGGTAAAGGAGTACATGGTATGGATGTGCAGTGCAGAGTAAGGGTTAATGGTTATTTTTTTTTTTATTCAGAGATATGTTTTCTCAGAAATGGGAGGTGTCTATATATGACATAAACCCCGAGAAGTGGCATCTAGATTAGTGTCATGGTTTTGGTTTTTCCTATGCAAAAAAAAAAAAGAAAAAAAAAAAGCAATAGGGAACCCTAAGCACTTGTAATGTACATGTGTAGGCATGCTATACATTAATTGCCTTCGTGAGACATCTTGTTCACATTACATCATTATCATGAATAATGATGGTTGCAATATATGATTGTTTGAATGTGCAATCTGAGTGTAATGCCAAATTATTAATTATGGGGGAGGGGACAATGATATACTGTTTTGATTGTGTTAAATGCAATGTTTTCCATGTCCTACCAAAAATTGGTCAAACAATAAGAAGTATTATCTTAAAACAGTAATTGTGAAATGACTTTGACTGGACCTTGTGGGCCTGTTGCATTTTATATTCCTGTCACCAAATGTTGGTCCAGTACCCTTCATTATTAAACAAGTATGTTAGGGGCAGTGCTGACCACTTTTTTGTCTTTTGTCGGGGGTTATGTATTGCAACTTTCAGTGATGAAATGTATGGAAGTTGACATGATCACTCCAGATAAACAAAGATAGGAGAAGTGGGACATACATTGCATACAGATCATCAACATTAACACAGTTCCCTTGCCCCATGCACAAGATGCATTATTAATTACAGTGTGTGCCATTTTTTCCAGCATAATTGAAGCAGTAGCAGGGGCGGATCCAGGAATTCCGTAAGGGGGGGGGGGGGGGCAATGCACCCCCATTTTTCTTTTTAATTTCTTTTGTTTCAAAAAAAAATAAAGAGGGATGGCATGCGCCCGGTGTGCCCCTTCCTGGATCCGCCACTGAGTAGCACCAATGGAGGTGCGCCAAACTAACTGATAAGACCTAGACACCAGGATTATAAATCGTAGCTGTTATCTGAAATACATCATGACTTAGAGGTCCAGCTGTTAAACAATTTACTGAAATGAGAATGAAATACATTACGCTTTGGGTTTCTATGGAATTTCATATAAGTTTGTACACACTAAAGCATGTCTCTTTCTTGCATTCGACACAGTTTGTAAGGTGAATGCATGGAGAATTTTGTTATATCTTTTATTTTGTCTAGTTTATGCCTTTGAAACCACAGATACCTTGAACTGCAATCGTCCAGACGTATACAGGCAACCCAAGCCATCTTGCCTCCATGGCAGTGGTGTACATTCCTGCCGTGCCCACGCCCACCACCCCCAACGGGACAGACATGGAGCCATTTAACTTCACCTCTACGGCGTCCATCAACATCACATCGGTAGTCGCGACGACGCAAACATCAGAGCAGACGACGCTTAATGTGACAGACTCCCCATCCACGCCACTCCCTGTTTGCTTATGGATCCTGTACGCTGAAGTGGGAAAATCTAGGTGAGATATTCAGAGGGCATGTTGCTTGTTATAGGCCGTTTTAGTACTAGCATAGGAGGAAATATACAGGGAACAACAAAAAAACAAATTTCTGTTGTATAATATGTAATACAGAATCAATAATCCAAAGAGTTGAACCAGGGTTGAACTGATGTGCTGAGGCAAGACGTATTAACCTTGCTTAAGAAACATTTCAAACCCTGGAGGTGTGCAGGGAATAATTTTCCTGGTATCGCTTCGCAATTTGCTATGCACTTTTACACCACTGCTATACAAACTATCTTTTGTGTAGCAGTTTTCTTCCATAGAAATGTACAGGATACCATGTGAAATATTGTTCATCAGCTGAAATTGCTAATCAAATTTGAGTTGGAAAATTATTCCCTGGGTGTGGAATACATATTTTGTGTGTTCCAGACAACATATCAGCTGTTCTACAGTGTATTGAAGTTCAATTAATATGGGTTTAATAGTGAAAGTGCTTTGAGACTAACAACTGCCTGCAGCTTGGAATTTTCTACTGTGACCATTGCATTTTTCTCATTTACAATTCAGTTCACAGCACAAAATTAGCAGTTCCTCACTTTACAGTGCTGTACTGATGAAATTTGTTCTGTTAATGACACTAAGGTTATTCGTGCTCTATTCTTTGATATTGCTTGCCATTTGTAACCCATTGGATAACATTACAAATGATCCACTGTTGAGCTGTCATATTTGTCTTGTGGCTGACCTGTATTTAAGTCATCCATATTATAGAGGAAATTGTTAACGAAAACAAAATCATCAGATATGATCAAGGTCGGTCACTTGTATATTTACAGTGTAATTTATTCACAGTATAGTGTACAGTGTACAAATGATGCACAGGTGTGAGTGTGTCAGTAGGAATTGTGTGCATAATGTACTATGTAAGGTACAATGTACCGGTAACTATGGAAGTCTTGTTGGTTTACACTTGAGACTAAATTCCATCCTTACCACATGCATACTATTCCTACTGACACACAAAAATACATGCTCATCATCTGTGTTATAGAATTGCGGCAACTTTTTTTTTTTTTTTTTTGCTAGAAATCCTGTTTTTGATCATGTATATCTGAAGGGAAATTTACTGGATGCATTTCCTTTTGGCTTGCCATAGATGCAATCCATGCATCCAGTTCTTCCAGCCACTTATCCAGTGATTGCTTGATGCACATTTAATTTACTGGATGCATTGTTAGCTAGCCAATAGGCCTCCCTTACTGAGTGCATGAATGCTTGCTTCGTGCACGAACTCGTGCTACAAGTGCTCAGTAACATTTATAGGGGTTGTCATCAGTATGGCAGTGTGCGTCCAGTAAAAATGCAACACGCGGCTCTCGACCTACGAGATCGCAGAATTTTCTCAACCTGTTCCATAGTAGTTTATATTTTGTGTATGGCTGAGACTAAACAATTGTCTGACCATATTTGATACTGTATGCTCATACCCGTTTTAAAGCATTTACCATTTACTTTCAAGTAAGACCTTTCTCATAATCAAGTGATGTTCTCGATTTAAAGAGATTGGACAATGATTCATCGGAATGCTATCACTGCACAAGTGCATAGCCCATGCATAACACTGCAACTACATGTACCTGTCAACCACAAGCAAGACTGGATCACATGTACAGTGTACAGCGAATCATAAATCTTATGGATCTTACTGGATTCTGTGTTACTTGTAACATCAAAATGCATTTTATACACTTGTTGGGTCAAACTCAAGCAAAAATTTCACATTCTATGAATCATTGATTTGGAAAAGAATAGGTTGAAGTGTACCGGTACATGTAGATCATGTGGTAAAATGATTGGCAATAACGACTCTGCAAATATTTCCATTTTTTTTTTGGATAGTACAAAGGTCAAAAGCAAAACTTGAAGGTCAAATTATGTGTGTGAACGAAAATCAAGCAATATATGAGAATGATGTACAACTGTATCCTATGCTTCTCTCTAAATTAGTTCTCAGGCTACACTTACGATGTATACTGTAAATCAATTTAATTTTGTAGATGAAACAGTTTATGGATTTTTTAGATAACATTGATTTACTAAAACTGAATATGATTATGCAGAGTGCAACCTGAATGCAGTGAACAATGCAGTGCCGTCTTCATGCATTTTCTGCTTACAGTTCCTTGAATGTTCATCATAAAATTTTGTTGAAGCTACAAATGAGACCACTCTTTGATGTCAGTATGTTAACCTACACTGTGTATGAATAGTGAACCGAAGCGTGATGAACCTTACCCTTATAGGGCAGTTTGCATAAAATCTATTTAAGCCATAAATTTGGTACTGTGTATCTAGCATCTGTGATGAAATTGTGTCATAACAAGCAAGTAAAAGCAGCTCTCTTAAATGTGTGTGATTGTGGCTATCACTAGTGGCTATCAGTCACTGACGATTATTTCCCAGCTGTTGACACAGTCATAGTTTGTGCAAACATGGAACTGAGCGTGTCCTACTGGATTCCTTTTTTTGCAATGCAATGCTAACCACCAATGACATCATAGCTATAGATATAAAGTGTATGCAGCCTGTATTGTATACAGCCTGTAGTGTATGTGTACATGTTTGTGCAGGGTAAAGTGTGAAGTAGCTGTGCATTTGACAGGATACAGTTACCATACTTTATAATGGAGTGTTTGTTTTGCTGGTTTGCCACCTAAAGGAAGCGTGTCATTATCATTTCCATGGAGCGGTCAATTTCTTGTGAAATGGTCAGCCCAATTAGAACAGATCTACCCCTCCCCCTCTTCCCTTGTTGTGTTGTCTGTACCGCAGACTTTAACTGCCCCACACATGTCAGGGACAGGGACTTGCAGACAATTTACACTCTCCCTATACTGGGGCATCAATAACACACAGATCCATGCTTTGGTTTCGACATAGTATTGGTACCGTGTTTGCTGTGGCAAACAGTTACTATACTAGCTGAAATTTTTGCAGGAGTTTTATTTTCATGAATTTCACAAATTGCCCCAAACCGCAACAAAAACAACATGCTATAAACAACAATGTGCAAAAGTATAATTTCCACAAAAAAAAAAAAGAAGAAAAGAAAAGAAGATTGAGCGACAATGTATGCCAGCGCTGGTTTGTGCACAATTCATACCGGTATGTACTGTAAGTCTAGCATGCTGCTTGGGCCATGACAATGCGATATCTGGGGCATAACGACATGCTAGTACACATATGTAGATTATTACTTTGAATGCAGAAGACACTACCTTTACTCTAAAAGTATTCAGTTCCAGTATTGTTGCCTGCGACTCATTCTCATTTATTTCATGAAAGGTAAAGTAAGAATTCCTAGACCCTTACAACTGTAAAATTAACAACACACAAAAATGTCTGACATATGAACATTTGCAAATATGTCATCTCATACTGTATTCAAAGTATGCACGTGTAGACATAAATTTGCTTACTGACTGGGTATTTTCAAAGTACTGTACAGAGATGTATTGCAGGTACACTGTATGTATATGCTATGTGTATTTGCTGGGGATTATTAAAGAGGAAATCCACCCCAAAAATGAATAAGCTTCAAAGGAAAGAGAAAAAATATTCCCTACAGAACTATACAAAAATGACGATAGAAATAAGGAAGATATGACATTTGAAATTTCACTTTTTTCGGAAGACATTTCTTGACCAGTCCTTATGAATATCCAAATGAGCAAGTTGACAATGTCATGCTCTCACAATTTCTTGTTCATTTCATATACGGCCTTTTTTACGATCAGTGGTGTAACTTTTGTACTCAGAGGGTCAAAATTTCAAACAAAATATTTTTTCATTATTCTGTTCGATTCCTGTTGGAAAGTATTCAAATTTTTGAAAAAATAACATTTCAGACCTTAAAGCTGAAGAGTTATTGGTGTAATTTAAGGAAAACCCTGGCACCTGAAGTAAATTTAAGCAAAATTTTGTTTTCACGAATTGCACCATAATGACAAAACTCTGTAGTCAAACTTCACCATGCAAAGTTTATATGGTTAACAACAATATATAGTTTGTGAATCAAAACTATTTGGGGGTTGAATATAAAGTGAATTAAAAAGAAATACATGAGATTTATAAATTTTTGGTAAAAATACCAATTGACATGCAATTTTTAAGATTTTAACTATTTATTGGAGGGCAAGCCAGGTCAAACTCTATACTATAACAAGTCTTTAAGAAGGGCTACCTTCCTATGTAGGTTAAATGAAATTCCAATCATTTCTTTAAATCTTGGATTTTTCACACATGGATGTTTCGGAGGTGACAGTTAACATAATAGAATGTTTCGGAGGTGACATTAATATTAACACTCAGTTTTTTTGAGAATAAGTGACAATAACACCAAACTTCTTCTTTTTATCAATGTTTTTAATAATTATAACTCGAGAACAAGAAATTAACTCCTGTTTCAAGCAGATAAACCACACAGAACAAGTGTTTTTTTACACTTCATTAATTAGCATGGGCACCGGTAGTTTGCCTTCCATTTGGACGAAGGTTGTAAGCTAAATATTGTGATCTGAAGAAACATGGCATTCCATTTTCTACCTTAAATTGAGATGAGGGTGTGAGATCATTTTAGTAATGTTTCTTTGCTCTCAGAACATTTTATTCCACAACACCAGGGAAGAATCACTTTGTTTCGGAGGTGACATTCAATGTTAACATTGTGTTGAAATATTCATTTACAGTAAGAATATGACAGACATAAGCTAGATATTGTAACCTGAAGAAAATTGGCATTCCATTTTCTACCTTAAATTGAAATGAGGGTGTAAGATCATTTTAGTAATGTTTCTTTGCTCTCAGAACATTTTATTCCACAACACCAGGGAAGAATAACTTTGTTTCGGAGGTGACATTCAATGTTAATATTGTGTTCAAGTATTCATATAGTATGTCCCCCCCCCCCAAAAAAAAAAAAAAAAAAAAAAAAAGAAAATTACAATTAGACTTTTGCATTGGTAGCACCCAATATGGTTAAATCAGCTAAAATCTACTTTGGGGTCTTAAATTATAACATCTTAGCTCTATTTTGCAGAAAGCCCCAGTCAATTTTGTTAAGTGGTCTCAAAGAAATGTGGATTGTTATAAAGGATGTCAGGAGTCTGATTCTTCCAAGTTAGCACTTGGATGCTCTTGGAACTGCATATTAATGTGTAAACACAATATACAGAACTTGGAGGGAAGGGATTCCTGACATGCTCTACAAAAATCCTCATTTCTCTTTGACCTCTGAAGCAAATTGAATGGGGTTTTCTGTAAGGTGTGGGCAATGAGTTATAGTTTCAATCCCTCAAATTGTATTTTAGATTGATTCACTATCTTTAAAGTTATCGTTGCGGAGGGTACCATTGTAATTTTTTGGTGGGGACATAGGTTATGAATGCCAAAAGCAAAAATTCTTATTTGACTTATATTATGTTTTTGTTCGCACATAGTATTATAAATAGATTAAATTCAAGGATGTTCATGAATTCTTCATCATTCTTGATAGCCACCATAAAAATGTTATAATACTGGTGAAAGGTGTTTGGTTCATCTGGGATAAATTTTCTATATACCAGATTCATTTAAACTGTTGACATTACCAAAATATATTTTATGTATCTTTCTGAATTGCTTGAAAATTACCAGCAAATTATATTAGTCACTTTTGAGAGTAAAAAGTATAGGATAAGAAAAAATCATTTTATTGTTTTGGAGGTGACACAACACAGAGACAACCCAACTTCTCAGGTGTTACAATGTAACTAATATATTGTGAACATTCATGTCTTTCCTCATGGCTTTAATTTTCAAATATAAGCTCTTTCTTTCAGTTCTTACATGTTATTTTGTTTAGTTATTCTCTTTCATGATAGTGGATACCAGCTCATATTTTGTTTTAGATTGTAATTCATACTAATCTTTAGCAAGTTTTTACAGTTTGGTTAAGACAACAGTTTGTGTTTCCCAGCTGAAGAGAGCAGCGTAATGCTTTTGTGTGAACTTATGGGGAATTTTTTTTTGTTCAGTAATTTTACCCATCAACTTCACAGAAGGTCCCGGACACAAACTGGTCTCAAATAACCCTATAAGGGACCGAAAAAGGACAAGTTCACCTCAATAGACATGAGGTTTGAGTAAATACAGCAATATTAGTAAAACACATCAGTGAGAGTTTGAGGAAAATAAGACAATCCGTTCCAGAGTTATGAATTTTTGAAGTTTCTGCTCAGTCAAAGCTGAATGAGAAGACTTCTAGAGCTTGTGATGTCACACGTGTACAAGGATATAGAGAAAGTATCAAGAAAATTCAACATATTTTCACTTTTCTTGCATAACAAAAGAACACTTGACTTCTCTCTTTTGGAAGGCAGGGTGAATAATATTGCCCTAACATACATCAGTAGCAAGTTGAAGAAATGTGCACTTTTTTCAAAAAGTAAAGTTTTGTGAAATTCACTTATATTTTCTTTATATCGTTGTATGCATGTGACATCATACACTGTCGTAGTCATCTCATCCAGCAGTGATTGATTGCATAGATACTTAAAAAAACCCATACTGTAACTTTTGAATGGATTGCCCAATTTCCCAAACTTTCAATGATGTGTTCTACTAATGTTGTTGCATTCACTCAATCCACGTGTATATGAAGGTGGACTTGTCCTTTAAGAAACCATTTTCTTTTCCCTGAAATTCCAGTACTTAAAGCAAAATTCTAAGATAAAACATAATAACAAAACAAGGTAAACACGTCATCAAAATTATATTGAGATAGAACTACAAATCTTGTTTTTGGATCTTTCCCTTTCCAGTCCTGGGGACTTGTTCCTCTGTTCACTTTAGTTGTCAGATAACTTCAATAATCTTAAAAAAATACAATGTCATTTATAAACAGTTGTTTCAACTTGGAAAATGTAATAATTATTGTCATATTTAAAAAAAAAATCACATAATTTTGTTTATGATTGCCATGTTGTACATGGAAAAACAACAACTAAGAATTCAAGAACAAGTTGTGCACCAGCTATAGGCATGTGGCCTTTTTGTGGAGTTTGATTATTTTATGATTTTTTTTTAAGATTGTGGACTAGGGCATGCATGAACTGCCACATGTATCACTTTGGTATCAAGGGAATTCTGGTGAGCTAGGTATACAAAAGTCACTTCTATTGTGATGATTTTGTAGATATTAAATGTATTTGAAAATGTTAATAGATAGTGAAAAGGAACTGAAGTCTTGCCTTTCACTATCACATAACAATACGGTGTTAACAAACAATGTCACCTCCGAAACACAAGAAAAAGCAACCTACATGGAAAGCTGTGATTGGTAAATCTTCACAACTAAATTGCTTAAATTGGAAATCAAGCTTCTAAGATGAAAGCATCTATATGTGTACTTAACTAAAGCAGGAGAATTGATCTTGATTACAATATTATATATACAACAGATGGGTGTATTTTGTGCATTCCCTTTGTTAAAAAAGTGAAAAAATGTAAATTTGCCCTAAAACGTACAGTATAGTAATAAAAATAGGAGTGAGAGTGTGTTAGTTGATTTCTCCACTTGGAGACTTATGTTACTAAAATAAATGAAACCATTGGTGTACATGATATGGTTTCTCTTCAATAGAAATGAGCAAAAACTCTTGTTAACAGTGTTTTGTCACCTCCGAAACAGTAATTCTTAGTTTTTATTAGATTTTTTATCAATCTCTAGAAAATTCTCACTTCCTGTTGCCATATTACTATTTTCATCCAAAAGAGATTCCTGTCAATTGGACAGAATCAAACAAAATTGCTTTGTCTTCGAGAAATTATCAAATATAATACACTTGTTGTTTCGGAGGTGACGATTGTTTCGGAGGTGACAAGTGTTAACGGAAAATTGTAAATTGCTCCGAAATGAAAACAACAGGCTCTATTTCTACTACCTTCCTTCAGAGATAATGTGAGGGGATATGTTACATTTTTGTAAATGTAATGTATAACTGATGTCAAGAATAAAAAAATCAAATACATAAATCTGTTGTCTCGGAGGTGACAGACAAGTTAAGAAACTTGGAATATTTTCATAGGGATTTTTCTTTGGTAATATACTTTCACTTCTCATATTTGTTATTCAATCATAAATTAATACTTAATCACAGTCTCGGATCTTTTTGCTCTCTATAAGTTAATTGCATGTCCCCTTTTTCCAAAACATACACACACACACACACACACACACACACACAGAACCATCAAAAACCCACTCACTAAGACTTAAATATCTCTACAAGTGAATTTGTCATCATAATAGAGTGTGTGTGTGGTTTGGGGTTTGTGGTTTCTTCTTTTTTTCTTTTTTTTTCAAGAACAAGGGTCACCTGATAGGGCAAAAAAATCTGATATCTTGAGAGAACCAAGTACAACTTTACCATAGCTCAATACAAGCATCCCATTCTTATCAAAAACAAGATGAGCTACTGTAGTGCACCTTGTATAGAAAGGTGGTTGATATGATACAATTTACATTGAAGATAGACACATTATGAAATCTCACTGTGCGGCACAAGCATCTCAATTCATTGGTCATGATACATTGTAACTTGACATTACACATCAATCATCAACACCTTTAGCTGGTAGCCATTCATTGCTAAAAGATTGTAGGAAGGGGTCTAAGTACATGGATTCTTTGTTGCCTATGATCTTTAAACAACAATTCATGTGGTACAAATATATATCGTACACATTACAACATTAAATTAATTTACATCACCTGATATACATCACATCATAAATAAACTTAAAAAAAGAAAAGAAAATATTCCCTACAGAACGAAAAAAAATGACAAAAAATTGGACAAGAAATAAAGAAAATACAACATTTTGAAATTTCACATTTTTTGGATAACATTCCTCGACCAGTCCTTATGAATATTCAAATGAGCGAGTTGATGATGTCATACCCTCACAATATTTCATGTATAGATGAAATTTAGGGGACAAAAAATTCTTTTTACAAACGCGTAGCTAATACAGTAGTTATTTCTGTATGGCCATTTTTACAATCAGTGGTGTAAAACACGGTTTTGGCACTAATTGGTGTATAACTTTCTTATACACTGACAGATATGCATTATTTTTTCTCATAAACTTACCACCCACAGTGTCTACCTTGGGTACCTTAATGAACTTTCGTCTCTTTTTCTTTCAGATGTGGCATGCACTTACATGCTTGAAATCCAACACTTTTGGTGTATGCACTCTGACATGGTTTTTTTGTCAGACCTAGCATATTAAATTGTTCATTCCTTTTCATTATTTTTGTTGTTGTGGTGATAGACAGGTATCCAACATTAAGAACTATTATGTTTACCAGGTTCTGCTTTGTCTTCTTTAAAGACTGAAATTGTCCAAACTTTATGTTTCGGAGGTGACATTTTCCGTTAACAATTAACCCCTCTTTTGAGTTAGCTCTTGCTCACAATTATAAAATTCAACTTTGCTAATTTCCATCAAAACAGAATAGTAATTAATCTGACTTAACTTCGATCCAAAGATTATTTGATTCAAATAGCTTATCATTTTTTGGTGAGTGTTTATAAATTTATGCAACTTTTCCGTTAATGAGTGGGTTTGGGGGGGGGGGGGGTTGAGGGTGGTTAAAAAGAGTGGGACATGCAATTTACTTTAATGAGCAAAATTATCATCCCTAGACTATGATTAAGTATAACACTGGGAGAATTTTGTGTTAGGCCACTCTGCTGGCTACTGAATATGTTTAGTATGCTGATGGATTCTTAGTACTGTACAAGTATATCATATGGCAGTCTTACATAGTATTCAAATGCATTTCCCCTTCCATATAACAGTGTACAGCGAAACTGTGTGGAGAATGCCATCTGGTTATTGTTTACCTGCTGCTATTCAATCACTAATGTATTTCCGTCATGTCTTGTGGCCCTTTATCTGTGCCCCTCCCCCCAACCCACCCCCTCTTCCCCAACTGCAGAATACGTGTGTGGGATCTCATGCTGCTGGTGCCCAATTTCCTCTTCCTCCTCTTCTTGCTCGTGAGGTCAAAGATCGCCGTCGCCAAGCTGCGCCAGTCCAACCGGCCGATTTTCTTCAGTTTCTACATTATGGTAAGAGGCTCCTCCTCCCTTGCTAAGATTCTGTCCCTATTTGTATTTCACAGAAATACCGATACCAGACTGGACATCATGGCACATATGTTCATTCATTCACATATTTTTTCATCTCCAACAGAAACATATAGATTTGTTTGTTTTTTGTTTTGTTTTTGTTTTCCAGAAAATGAGCGTGTGTATTAACCTGTTGAGAACCAATCCCGAGTATACTCGGGCAGATGTCTATGGGAAATGCATGTTGTAGCAAAATCAGCCTGTCCTAAACAGGTTAACATCACAATGTACAATAAAAGAAATTTATAGATATGCAGATACTAGTAATAAGGAAGATTAAAAAAAAAAAAATACACACACACACACACACAGAAACATTTTGAGTATATGACAGTGCCAGAAAAGGGGACGAATGCCCAAAAAGTGATGCCTGTAGAGTGCATTCCCCCCAAACATAATATTGTTCTGGGTTTCTCATTTGATTTTTCTTCTGTTCTCCATCGTGATCATCTCATGATATGCTAAACAGTCTGCTGTAGTCAGGTGAGAATATATAAGAAAAAATTAAAAGGAGAACATGGGGGATTCCCACAACGAAAGTACACTGGGTATTCCCAACGAGAAATTGGCTCATATTCTTACTTCTGAATCCTTCATCTTGATAGTAATTGTATGTGAATAGGACAATCCCATTACTTGTCTCTTGTATTTCCTTCCTATCTTTTGCAAGTTTAATAGATGCAAAATGTCTGGCATTTCATAGTGGGTAGGATAACTCATAATCTTGAGGCCTAGATACAGCCGTATATGTAAAGATAACAAGAGGGTTTCTTGTGTGTTCTTTATGTAGAGTGTCTCACACCAATATATCTGATCGGGAAGAAATTAGTTAAAGGCACTGTTTACCATTGGGAACAGTGATTCTAGAAATGTTAGAGTTATCTCATTTGACGTATATGTGTAGGTCACTTGTATCACATTATATAGATGATGACTGGCGGGGGAGGGAACATACCGAATGTTCCACCCGAAGGGTTTGAAATGCTATTGAGGGAGGTTATAAGTCCCCGACTTCGTCTCAGAACTTATAGCCTCCCGAAATAGCATTTCAAACCCTGAGGGTGGAACGTTTGGTACATGTTCCCGACAACAAAAGTCATCATCTGTTATATTATATGGGTTAGTCAAATACAACGCACTCGATCGCTCGCACAGAGCCAAATTCACTGTGCGCGGGTCCTTCTATTTGTTACGTGAAAATGTTTTCCCATGGGAGAACATTACAAAATGTTCTGCCCATGGGCAAACATAACCAATGTGCTTCCATCACGTGACTGTGTTTAGCCTATCACTAACCGGTATTTGATTAACCCATTTGATATAACATTCTACAGTGTACTGTATAAAATTTTGCAGTAAAGTCTAGAATATAAGGAGATATCATTATTTTTCTTAATACACCATAACTGTGGACAGTTTAGTGTAGAATCAGTTTTATTATAACTATTTTTCACATTTTGTATATTAAACAATATTTAACATCAATTATACTGATTCAAATTTTTACATTGGTTGTTTATATCCCTTACTCACATGTTAGAACTATTTTGAAGCACTTAAGTTGGGTTTTTGTTTCATCTGTAAATGGTAAATAATGCCTCCTGTTATAATGAAGTCCTCAGGACTGGCAGTTTTCTTTCATTACTTAGTATATCAAAATTTCGTTATAACTGAACAAATCTACAATAAAAAAAATAGAGCCAATTATGTTGCGGCCTAAATTTTTACTTCGTTGTAACCGGAATTTCGTTGTAACCGTGTTCGATATAACGGGAGTGCACTGTATTTTATAACAGCAACGATGTTGTAGGAATCATGTGTTACGACTTTGTCTCTCCTCACTTTCAGGCCTTTGTTGCGACAATTGTTGGGGTGATTCGTGCCGTGGTGTCAATGATTGTAGATGCGGCAACAGAACCTGGTGACATAGCGGATACAGTAAGTATTTGAAAATATGGACAGCTATATTTTGTTTACAGAGCTGTGTAACTATGACAGGCAGGGTTTAACTGTTTGTATGATATATTTTTTTAGAACATCCACGGATTCAGAACCCTTTTTCTTTCTTTGAGAGTTTACACCAAATAAAGTTCAGATCGTATCATTTACAAATGTAGGTATGAAACTTGGGAGGAAAGAGGAATTTCAGCAAGTTTCCTCCGCATTAGAAATGAAATGACTTCCGTATTGTAATGCAACACAGAAGATTCATGGAAGCAACAAATTTACCTCTTGTAGAATATTTACCAGGACTACTTTCTCCACTCCCAGACAGCCTCTACAGATTTCAGTGTAGGCTGAATTTGTAGATAAATTTGTAGATAAAGCAGATAATTATTATGATACCACTTCCAGTCGCATAACTGACCCCACCTTAAATCTCTGCATTATGCTAAATGCGTTTGCAGGTCCTGTGGCTAGCTGTGCGGTTTGCTCTCATGACGATAGAACTCAGCGTGGTCATCTTTGCCATTGGCTTCAGTCATCTGGACAGCAAGTCCAGCGTCCGGCTGGTCATCCTCATCACTTGTGTCATCTCCTTCATATACTGTGTCATCCAGGTAAAGCTGAAGGAGGGGGATGTGATATGGTGGAGGAATCTTTTGAGGGCTTTGTCCTGTACCATGCTACTTGTGTGTTGTCAGTAGTACTGTGTATGCCTTGTGACTGCGTTATGGCTTCAGTGTTGAGAATTATGCGAGTTAACTGATAAATCACAAATGAAACAGTATGCCAAGTTATTGCTTTCCATTTGACAACGCAAATGGAATGTGATGACATATAAATACATAATGTATCACCTCAAAGTTGGGTAATTTGCCAGTGTTACATAGGGCAGATACTTATTTCTTATTCCAGCACTGTGCGAACTTAAGAGCTTTTGAAATTGTCTAGCATGTTCTCATTGGTGAAATAACTATTCTTGCCAAATATATGGTATATGTGATATAAAATAGAAGTTATAAGCATGATCCCATCAGTAACATTATTTTGTTAAATGATAATTTTGCATTTTAACCCTAAAAGGGTGGGGGGGCGGAATCTGCCCCCTCAATGTTTCGCGCTATAATTCTGTAACGTGAGAAGGCCTCGTCGCGAGGCTTCCTGACTTTGTTTGTTCAAGTCTCGCGCAACTTTTGAGACCAAATTTGCAACGTCCGCGCATACTTTTGCGAAGCCACACCCATTTTTGTAATGGAATGTCACCCCAAAACGGGCACAATTTTGTGATTTTGTGTACATTTCCTGTGGAAAACAGTGCTCTGTCATGAAAGTCATAAAAACCTGATTATTTTTACAATTAATCACTTTCATTGATTAATTTCAAGCTAATTATGGTAGAAAAGTGGTCAGTGACAATTTCCAATAAAAAACAAAGAAAAAACAAAAGTTGAAAAACAAAGAAATACATAAGAAATTCTGAAAACAATAAAATGCGTAAAAATTGAAATGACTTTTGGAAGTTTTTGTGATGTACAATTGTTGAATATGCTAGGACAGATTTACAGATCAAAAATTAGACTCTCAATGCTTTTAATTAGGCTAAAATATGATCTTAAGCTTAATTGCATAATTAATTGATTAAAATTAGAAATTGATTGTTTCAAAAAATCTTATGACACAATCTTATTGATTTTGACGTGGGTCTCACGCATTCAAAATTTCATCACGATCACACCTCTGATGGCTGAGATCTCGGGGGGGGGGGGGGGGGGGGGAATCCATCCCAAATTATGGGAACTGGATACCTTGGTAATCATTTTGTGTAGGATTATAAGCTAGCCACATGTCGCAAGCCCAAACATTTTAACTCACACAAAATGTACTATTTCACCCTTTACTTTTGTGATGATTATTAAAAACGAGCTGTTAAAAAAATCCAAAAAGCGGACACCTCAAAGATCAATACCAGAACTTTTTCCTTATCTTGTTATTGAAGTTTCTGATATATATCCTGAAATTGCTTCTTAACCTCATATCTTGTTTGTGTTGTTACAGGGTTCGCTAGAAATTCTCCACCCAGATATTCACTACGAGGCTAAAAACCACCATGACATCTTTACCCATGGCGGGATGATCTTTTGGTGTGTCAGTTCTTCCATCTTCTGTTTGGTATGCTCCTGTGCATTCTTCTTGGTTTATATTTTTTCAAGGCCATTTCCTCAAATAAAGTGTATTTTGAAGAAAAGAAATTAAACCAAAAATATAAAAGTTCTCAATTTGAATGAAACTGGTGTAATATGTAGAAAGCTTTGACTGTGTGAATATTGACACATTATTTAAGATAAACATATGGGAGTAATCAGATTGCCAGCCATCTTTACCTTGCGAGAGTATTATGATGTGCATTCCTTTGATCCTCGTGGGAATTATGAAATGAAGGCTTTAAGATGCTCTTACATGAAATGGTATAATTTGTTAGGAAGGCAACACTTTGGTAATTGACACAGAGTTCTGGAAGTTTACCACATAGTTATAATTCCATATGTCGTGTAGAGTGTTAAAAAAACCCCCTCCCTGTTGGAATGATTTGTGAATAAGTGTTGTTTCTAAGAATGGGGGGTGTTGCATTCCTTACCGGCATTCTGTCAAGTCAGAATTGATTGCCTTCCAGGACACATGACAAAAAAAATGTAACCCAAGAATATAATTGCAAACTATCAAATAAAAATTAAAGATCTGGTTTATACTTTGCTTAAAGCATACAATAATTCTATTAATCTTCAGCTGTATGATCCATGAAATAATGGGACTACGTTTGTGAATAGTGCCAAGTTAGACCTCACCAGCTAAATGCTTTTCTTTTCACAGGCATACCTGATTGTGTTGCTTCTACCGTACACTCCACTCAGAGAAAGAATACAACTTCCAGGTGAGCTCAGTGGAGGTGCTGATGAAATTGCATCCTGTGAATATACAACTCATTGAATATATTGTTTTTCCAACTATAAATGTACTGAACTTTATTTATGTTGTCTGATTTTCTGTGTAAATGAAATAACCTTGATACAGAAGAAGTCAAAGATACAAAATATTACAATCTTTCAGATTGCCTTCACATTCTTCTTGAAGTAAATCAGAATAGAGATATTTGTTATGCAACTGGTTATTGTATGTCATTTTGCTTTTGTCTTCTGTTTAAGAGATTTTCATTATTTCTCTTCCCTTCCCAGCAAAACGTTCATTTTACTGCTACGTGGCAGTGCTGGCGCTGCTCAACTTTTGTCAAGCTGTAGCGAGTGGCTTAATCTATAGCTGGATACTCCCAGCAATGTGGTGAGTGGCGCTGTTCTGCATTTACTGTCTATTTAGCTAAAGTATAACACGATGTTGACTACAGTTCTGGTGGAAGTAGTTTGTACGCATCACAGAAGGCAATATAGAGTGCAGATCTGGTGGATCAGTACTTTGGATGTGTCGCAAGGCTGGGTAATGACAGAATGTCAAGACTATACTGATATGGTGTTCGTGATGAAAATGATTTACCATGTAGAGTCACTTTGTGAAGTATAATTTGATATAGTGTGTGACTAGAAGATACAGTGTATGTCCATGGAGCCAAAATTTTGAAATTTACAATGTGTACAAGAATTATCAACCAACCACCTACCCATACAAAGCACTGCCAGAGACATTCTGTTCTGTTCTGTGTGTTCACCCTACTGTGTGTAATTACCCTTGATGTTGGAGATTTTTTTTGTGGGAGATTGACTATGAATGACCAGGTTAAGGGATATATTTTCAGTGTGAAAAGCCTAATGTTATACACAGTGATGTTTGAAAAAAAAAACCAAACACTGTTGTAAACTTCAACCAAAGGAAATGAGGCATATATTAGCTATAACTAGGGAATTCAGTTGTGCATGTGCTAGTGAAAAGTCAAGGTCAAATTTGTGGATAACTATGTTGCTGATGAAAGTTATTCAACAAATATGATCAAACTTGTTTGGATATATAATTGGCTGTGCAGTAAAGGGAAAAAAAAAAGTAAATTTCAAAAATGTGTAGAGTTTGAATACAACTAATACTCTGAACCAGCTAATACAATGTTTAAAACTGGTTTGATATAGAATATCCCATTCCAGGTGCAGTTACAGCTGGTAATAGATTATACCAAGATTGAATGTTTCGTGGAGCACTTTTGCATTTTGAGGCATTACCCAGGTGATATTGTAATGCTGAATGCCACAGTTGTTCTCAAACTCTTTGTGTTTTCTTACATTTGCAGCGTGGCAGACCTCACATCGTTTTTATACTTCGCATTCTTTGCTCCTGTCATATACATCGCATTCCTTCACAACTTCTTCCGGTGAGTCTGAAGATGGGATTCCATTATAATGTCTAGCATACATGTAAATTGTGTCAGATGACACAATAACACCTCGAAAATTAGCTGTCTTCTTTCTGACATTTGCAATTGTCATTTACCTTTCAGTTAGACCCATAAATCTGCCTCTTGTTTGACAGTCATTATATGGTCGGCCCCTCGCAACAGACAGATATCTCCCATTCACTCTGCTGAGCGGACTGCGATGTATACACTCACATGCAAGTTTAGCGCTTTGAACGTGGCTATTGCCAGCAGAGTTCGAAGGCCGTATTACCTGATAAAGCACGCAAAATGGTGTATAAGAGGATTAAATCATGAAATTGGCTAACTTGTCTCTTTCCTTGAGTGTAAAAAGGTGTGTGTGTGTGTCATTTTTGTGATGTCTTATAACGGAAAAAAGGGGAAAAAAAGAGGAAATTCTACCCCAGTATTTATTTGTCGTTGTGCATCTAGTGAGTCCGCACAGCAGAGTAAATGGAGAGTACTGTAAAAGTGGATATATTCACGCGACTAATTTTTCGCGTGTTTTCTGCAGAATCAAGACATCACGCACAGGAACGTATGGCAAGCAAAAATATTTGCATGCTTTTATTTTTGCGCTAGTTTCTGGTTCCGCGAAATGCGCGAAAATTTCAACAGCACGAAAATTTCCACTTTTACAGTATCTGTCTGTTTTGAGGAGCTGACCATATTACCGAGAGTACAGTTAACAAGAGACAGATTAATCACTCTATCTTTCAGTGTGTCTGAACTTTAAAACTCCTACAGCCAATTGAGCAGTTTTATGCTTCCTAGACATGTGCTTTAGAATTAAAAGAGCACATGTCATCACACATCACATTCGTAAGGTCATTAATGTCAGTGTTGAAAGAAAATTTAGAGTGTGGGCAGGGGGAGAGTCCAATTCCTAAGAAGTTTGTTTGTTATGTATTCATGTTGCTTTGTGGAATGTATTCACCTCAAATGAACAGCAAGGTAGATTAACAATGAACTGAAAATTTGGTTTGTAAAAGTAGAACATGCACGGACAGATTTTATTTTTGTTTTGTAGGGAATAATTTTTCTACATAATTGATATTTGAGACTTACATCTCTATCGGATATTATAGACTGAAATCATATGAAGCTATCCTGCAACATATTTACACTTTCTTACAAATTTTGTTGCTGCAAGAATGGCATTTGTTTATTGTTTGTTTGTTTGTTTGCTTGCTTGTTTTTGTTGAACAGGGCATCCAAACAGGTTCTGCTGCTGTCGTATGCATCACAGCCGGACGACAACGAGGACGAGACTCACCACTTGCCATACTCCATCAGCCGTGACGAGACGATAACCTCCTCGCTCTACGACAGCACAGAGTTCGGCCAGGGCAGCCCGCCACCCATTACCGGCCAGCTCTCCTTCAGCATCAACTCCCAGATCGAGCCGCTGCCACACGATCTCAACGACGTGAAAAGCTAACCTGCGGGTTATTACCTTTGTCCAATTAACACCCAGTAAAAGTCTAAATATATATATATATTTTTGCGCAAATATCTTGATCTCAAATGGTACTCCCACGCATTATTCTGTGGCTGTTTTGTGACTGGTTGTTGTTGTCGTTACTGTTAGCCTTATGTATTTATTTGTTCTGTGTAGATGTTCTCTTATTGCCAGTGAAAGATCTAATCTGAAACTTGTCTAATGGGAGATTGATGAATAGCAGCTGTGCTACAAATACCTTTACGAAAGGAAAGCAAACATTTACTGTCTCCTGAGCATCTTTTATTTCTTTCTTTTTCTTTTGGTATGAGCTGATAATGATGAGGGGGGAAAAAAAAGAGAAAATATATTTGTTCATGTATAAACTTCCGATCAGTATTAGCCACAATGACTTGGCACTTGCGATTGTGAAAGTGACTGAGATTGATTAACAAATGGGAAATGGGGATGAGTGGGAGAATGGGGGGATGGGGGGTGGGGGGGGGGGGGAATGGGGGATGGGGGAGCAACAAAATTTTAGGGGAAACTATAGAACAAAGGTCATCTTGATATCCAATTATTTCCCATCATTGTGGTGCTCAAGGCCTTGCATATGAACAAATTTTGAATTCATTCACTCTTTTTTTTTTCATTGATAGAGGGCTACCAAAAGAATTCCAAGAATTCATTGATTTTAACCCCCATGCCCCAAAGCGTTTTTACTTTGTTGTTGTTGTTCTGAATTGTGTTATCTATCTTCAGATACAAAAATGATATTCAACATCACTTGGGATAACATATTCCAGGTTCCTGTGTCCCGTGCAGATGACGCATCATATATCAATTGTCGAACAAAACAATCCAATAGTTAAACATTGCAGGCCTCTGATTTTAATGTTTTGAAGTCTTGTATTCTCAGAGTATAGCAAGAGGTTGTTTACCTCTTTCGTTTCATGGAGTATAATGTCTTAATTTATTACCAAAGCTCCCAAGCAGTGCCTCTGAACACATACTCGGTATTGTTCGGTTTCAGTGTAAAGATCTCGCCCATGGCTTGGCTCAAATATCAAGTGCCAGCTGAATACCTCAACATCATATCAGATTTTGGTTTAGTTTCGGTGTGAGTAAACGGCAAAGAGAATGGGTTGCAGAGTCTGTGTGCTACTCTTCTACCTGTAAGGCAGCATTAGTGTGACGATGATTGGTGATTATTATTTTTTTTTAATAAAAACTCTTTATTCTCTTTAATTAACACACTGCTATAAGAGAACCTGGTCAGTTCTGTAAATGGGTCAACGTCCAGCATTGTATGTTCAAGAGGCCTGCATTGTGTGTTTTGCGTTGAGATTTTAGTGTAGACCAGGCACACCTGAACTTGAAGACAAGATGTCATGTTTGAAGTCACACGTCCCCCATGTCAAAAGATACGTGAACTTGAACAATACATAAAACCAAGCATATTCCCAACTTTTTGCTCAGTTACTTAGTCCCAGACATGATGTTTCACTCGGCCTTCAAATTCTTCTTTGCCAGTTGTTGCACTGAATTCTTTTTGTGCATACATTTTCCAGTGCATTTGGGAGATTCTTGTTGTAACAAGATGTGCCATCTTCTTTCAGATGATACCACAAAAAAAAAAAAGACTTTGAAATGAAAGTACAACTAATTATTATAGTCTGGAGGAGTCTTGCAAAAATTTTGCTGAAGTTGCTAGAATTCTCAATGAAATGTGTGCTAGCCCAGAAGTGTTACATATCTGCTGTTGCTTTGTCACTGGTAACTGTGTCAGAAATCATGTAAAGACTACATGTGTATATTGTCAAGAGTTGAAGAGTAAAATGTGAGTGTTCATTATCACAACAGAGATAAGCTACATGGTAGAGTTATAACCAGTACATACCACAAAATCGAATAAAGATACATTTTATAGTTGTCCCCAGTGTCACTGTAAAGTGCAGATGAAGTGTGGGAATGTACCTCTCTATAAATGCACAAATCTATTACATTATTCATGGAAAACTGACATGTAGTTAATGCTCATCCTCCTACGTATTTATAGGATGGAATTTTAACTTTGCAAAAGGGAGCAGATTAGAAAAAAAATCATTATTACTTTCAGAAAGCATGCACATGTAGTCATTGACATTGCTGAGTCAGATTAGATTATCATCTTTCGGTTTTTACAGAGATATTGGCCATATCTACCCAGGTTAGAGTCTCTCATAAAGTATACATTCACATACTCATGGAATAAGAATGTGACTTAACACATCAAATCTTGCATTTCTCATTTAATTTGTGCAAATCATCAATGTCACCACAAGTGAAAGAAATATATGAAGGTCTGATGTTGAGAGATTGTGTGTATATTTGAGTAGCACTCTAGATATCACAAGATATTTTGAGTAAGCTGTACACTATTCAAGTGAAAGCCTGTTCTCTCCTTTTCTTCTTCCAGTAACATATTTGAGCTTTACCTTTACAAAGATTATACCTTATGATATTAATTTTGCCATATTATTTGACCAAAATGGGACTTGTATGTATATAATGTGACTACAGAGCAGATACATCCACTATTTTGTGATATATGTAAAGAAGTATTTTCCAGAGATATGTATTTCTGAATGTTATTCAAGTGTCAAAGAAGGCAACATATTTTCCATGTTTCGTATTCTTGTTTTTGTTCTTTTTTTGTATGCATTTGCATGATAGAGTGCATAGCTATCATTTCAACACATATACATTTTTTTTTTCTTCTCAAACTGTGATTTCTGGGTGAGAATCAGTGTCAGAGTTGCTCCTATTGAATTTCAGACCAAACAGTTTCCAGATATTGAGTGGAGCATTTGTCAGAAGCAGTGAATGACGAGATATTTCTACGAATCCTATGTTCTGCATACAGGTGGATTTGAATTCTCTGAAATTGCTGCGTTGGACTCTGGCACAATCCTGTCAGTGCATCAACTCCTGCACAGTTTTTATCTTTTCTCACTATATATTGTTACCCGAGAACCGAAAAGGCACTACCACATTCTAAGATTTGAGCGTAAATAAAAACTAAACAATCAATTTTCATGAAATTAAAAGTTCATTCAATCAAAAGTGGATAGCTTTATAAACATTGTTCCAAATATAGGGTAAAATACCACCCTTGTGGTTTTACATTTGAACGTTATACTGAAAATGAAAATACTTTAAGATTGACGCCACAATGTAGAGGAGATCGAGCTCTACAATATGATACCCAATGATACTGAATACCCCCTGAAAGTTGCAATAATGGCCTTCTTGTTCTCAGCCGACGATATATTTGTCCAATACCATGTGGTCTTGTGAGTTCATCAGTGGTTTTCATTTTCAGTACATTTGTATGTCATTATTTTTATGTACTATGTATCTTGTGCAAATCGGTTGTAAGAAAATGATTAGCTAGAGAAGCTCAAATTGCTATTTGTTCCAATATCATCATTTCAGACATTTTGAAACTAACCTGAACCAGCTATTCTGTTAGATATTCATTTCTGAATATGTGAAATGAACTTTTTTTTTTTTTTTGCAACTTGCGTCCACGGCAGTTGTTGGATAGGGCTCAACTATGTGCTGTATTGCAAATTGCATTTGAGATGAATCTTGTTGCAGACTTGAGAGACAATGTTACCAAGTATTTTTGTAATGATGGCTTATCTTGTGTGAACTCAACTTTATTGTTTAGTTTATTTTTTAGTAAAATGAAAATAAACTAAACTTTGTATGTGGGATGCAAGTCGCATAAAATCATCTACTTTGTTGACTAAATCGTCAATACAGCAAATGGTATGACGTCTGAATAACTATTCCAGGTGTAGCCACTACGTGTCATTTCTCCCAAGGCTTTTCGTGTGGGTTTTCTTTTTTTCCCCCCATGTGCAAAGATGCTCTAGCAAAGTCATGTACTCTGTTAGATCTGTTATATTGGTCACTATAATTGATAAACTGACATACATTGTTCAGACCAAAGCTGTTGTGTGTGAAGTTTTAACTCACGGGGATGTGTAATGGCTTCTTTACCCTGTTATATGTTGCCATCATGGTGTATTGAAAAAAAAAAGAAAAACAAATCCTTTCTCCTGGAAGATATATTGTAAAACCAGGAATATTTGCATTCATTTTAGTCTTGCAAATTTAGCAAGAGCCTCGATTCCCTGAATTAAACATTCTTGTTTACACTATATAAATGCTACACTACACTATGCTACACTACATTGAATACCAGTGACAAATCATGACAATTTAATGTGGCAAAAAAGGCCATGTGCTCCAATTCTCAAAAATTTCATGCTGCGAAAATATCTTGCTTTAAGATATCTTTTCCTCATCTTCTCAGCGTAGCGATATTATGAGAGGATCTCATGGATGGCAAAATCTGCAATTTTTTACTCATGTAGCAGCACTTGGTGTTCCAGATGGCTTCCTCTGTTATGACCACAGATCACTGGATCATGATTATGGCGATATTTAACAATAATTACACTATTCGTCTGTCATTTTGTCTTGCTAACTGTACAAAGTTGGCTTCCAATACAGTAAAAAGAAAGAAAGAAAAAAGAAATTTCCTGTGCTGTTGATGGTTTTGGGTTATATGAGACATTATAGAAATTGAATGTTTTTGCACAGGCGACTCAAAAATTCTAATTTGACAGTTTGAAACCATGGAGTGTTGCAGTAGGAAAATTGTTTGTGTTTGGATTTTGTGTTCAGCAATGATTTCTAAAAAGGAAAGATGAGGAAGAATTTATGGTATTTGTTGTATCATTGTCTATTGTATTATAATTATATGAGTTTGTTGTGTGCATGAACAGCAATGTCAAGACATGTGGTACACCTGTAAACTGTATCAATTGCTGTTGTCAGGGCACACAGTGAGTCTTTTCTGTGCAGTAAATTTGTGATAAAAAGTACTCTTTATTCTTCGTTTGTAAAATGCTTGTTAAATGTGAAAAGTTGAATTTCATGCATTTTATTCAGGGATGTGAGAGTTCAGAGTTTCATCTGATTTCAGACTTTTTCTGCTCTGCCCACAACCCACTTTTCAGACTTTTTGGAGTTCAAATGCATTGAAGTGTTCTCAGGCTAATGCACTTCAGACTTTTTATATCAAGTTTCAGATTTTTTCAGACCTTTTTTTCTGCAAGTACTCTCACACCCCTGTTTATTAATGCCATTGTATAGGTAGTGACACTTTGTCATTAAAATCAACAAATAAGTGCAAATGAATGATGTACACCTAGGTACAGTAATCATCTTTCTGTTGGCACATACTCTTGCCTATGTACTAAAAGTGATTTATTAAAATTGTTTGTCAACACATTTGTGGAATGCTACACAAAGTGGTAGCAGAGAGGGGAAGAGAAATCATTATTAAATTAGATACAAATTGCATCATGTGAAATTGAGACCACATCTGTCTGCTTGTTTTGTTTGTGTCAAGTATTCATGATGTCATCTTGATCGAGTGACATGTTTTTCATGCTAGTTGAATGGGTGAGCATTAACAAGTGAGGTCTTTGTTGAACAGGATTCACCTGCAGAATCTTGCTTGTGTCTGGCTTTATTTCTTAGATAAATGGGCAGGCCTAACTGTTTCTTAGATAAATGGGTAAGTGAAAAGTGTTCACATACATGTAGTGTAGTGGTACTCAAGCTTGAGTATAAAGGTGCAAGATAGGAAGGTATGGACTTATATACCGATATCCAGGTGCTATGAATTGAATCACTTGTTGGATTGCAGCCATGTGAAGTATTTTAGAGAAGGAAACAGAACTCTTTGGTGAATGACAATTGCCCTCTACACATTCTGCATTCATTGCAGAAGACACAAATGCAGAGTTTTTAAACAAAACAGAGACACCCCCTCCCTCTTCATACAAAATCCTATGAGATGAGGTCATTAAGAACTGTGTCCTATGATTGGCTGCAGCATTCCAACTTGCTCACGAAGAGGACATGTACACATAGCTTTGTTATCTAAGCCCTTCATATTCTACTGAACTTTACATGTAAGGAGTAAATGCAAAATGTAATATGAAAAAAAAAAAAACAATAGCAGGGCCTTTGAAACCAACATCCTGGTTTGATAGACGACATGTGTAGTTATCAAGAAATCCAAAGATAAATCAGGCTGATTTTTTTAATTCATTTATTTATTATTTTTTTTGAATGTACATGTAAGCATCACATTCTGACCAGGAATCGAGCGAGATGAAGTAAGTGCCGCCCAACACATACTGCTACTTATGCTGCCCATGCTATGCATTTGCAGAGCCTTATTCCCCTTCTGTGCCTTGTTAACATATATGAGGCACTACCTTTACTGTGAAGTAAACTTTGATCAGAGATGTAGTAATGAGTCAGTTTTATCTCTAGCAAACATAGGACAGAGAGAGAGATAGATAGAGAGGGAGAGATGTTTCTTGTGATATAACTCCACATGTAAGCATAGGATTACTGGGCTATATGTCCACATACAGCAGTGTAGAAACGGTGCATGCGCTGACTTCAATACCTGGCACCAATTTGTATACATCTGTTACCGGCCAAATCACTGGTGTGACTTTAATCGAAGGAATCAAATCAGAGGAACGGATCAAGATGAGGTTCTTTGCAATGGCGTCCATCTTGGCTGGCGTTTTAGCATGTTCTCATCCTGCACTGGGTCAGACATCAGGTAGGTCCTAGTAAGTGATCGAACAGTAATGCCAAAGTTGATTCACAGTTTTACATGACAACTGCTTTGATGTGAAGTGTGGCATGTCTTGTTATAAAACACAAAGGCGTGATTAACGTGGTCTTTGGGCAGGTATATACTGTCCAGCTAGGATTTAAATACTTTTCCAATTTAGAGCCCTATCAATGTTCTGTCTGCTCTTTGAATTGGTATGTTATAATTAACGATGCCAAATGTTACGTAGGCCAATGTTTAAACCCTTTACTTCTTTCCAAATGAATTTTACTTGAGTGAGAATATATAATGGTTGTGTCTATGTATGTATGATACTGCATTATATATTATTCTGTAGGTATATAATATATAATATATAATATAATCAACTGTACATTTGATTATGATATATATATATATACAGTTGACGTATGTGTGTCCTTATCATTCTCAACCGACGAAATTATGGTTTTCTGCTTAGAGCCTTTGAAAGATTACATAAAGAGATGTGTGTGAATGAAGTTCTGTGGGAGATTGATATTCAACAAAACTTTACAATGGCATTGTCATATTTACATGATTTGCTTTCATGCTTATGTTTCAAGCAGAATGCATATCTTTAAAATTGCATTAAAAAATGAAATCTGCGCACAATCATGTTGGAATAAGGAGGGGTGAAAGTACATGTCAAAAGTCTAAATGAGTACTATAGCATAATTTAAGACAGAAATACATTGATATATATATATATATATGTATATATATGTGTGTGTGTGTGTGTGTGTGTGTGTGTGTGTATGTGTGTGTGTGTGTGTGTGTGTGTGTGTGTGTGTGTGTGTACATATAATTACAAATTATAATATATGATAACGAGAATATCAATTTTGATAAAGATGAATAAAATAAGGAAGATATAATCGATATGAATTGGAAAGAAAGTAAACTGACATAAAGTTCATTAGGTTGCAGGCTCTTGTACTTTAATTTGCATAATGATAATTATCTTAATGAGAATTGGAAGGAAAAGAAGAGTTGAGGAAAAAGAAGAAACAACATCATCACGATCACAATAATTCCCCAGAGAAGTTATGATTATCACTGTGATTTGGCACTATAACAACAACGATAAAAGACATCCATACCAATAATGCAATCAATCAGCCTCAGCTCTAGAATTTCATATAATGAGTCTTCCTTCCTTCCTACTTTTCACAAACTTTAATTCTGCCAGATCAAAATGTTTTTGAGGTATCGTGGGCGCATATCGATAGCGGTACTTGTTTGGAAGAGACAAGTGCCTGTTTGGAAAGTACGCCAGCACGCTCCCACCCACGTATGCAAATTATGTTCACTGGTGGTCACTCTCCACCCCATTGAATGCTAGACTACAATACTACTTCTATCGATCAGAAGCGAATTTGGACGCACTGAAAACACTCGTAGGCCTACTATTACTCCGACTGAAATCTAGCAAACCTGTTACAATGGAGAACACATTGCGGCATCTAATCCTTGTGTCTTCTTGTCTTCTTTTCGTGGGATTTATTCAAGGTAAGTCGTCGGATCTTTTAGGATTTTAGGAATAGCGAAAGTAGTCAAGGGGTATTTGTCCAGTATCAAAACCATTGACACTGCTGGAGTGAGGAGCGCGTTACCGGGTGTTGTGTCGTGCCCTCCCCTGGGCCACTGGGTTGGTGAACGCTCGATGATCGCTCCGGATCCACAGTGATTACAGTTGCTAACTACTGAGTAGTTGTACGATAATCATTCCAGTTCGTGTTGCTATGCTGGAATATTATTGCATTATCGGTACATTCTCTGTTGGTCACAGTTTTGTATCTGGGAGAAAGTATTGAGAGCAAATGAGGAAGAGATAGAGATATCTTTCTATCTTTATACTTTGTTTCAAACAGGCAGACTTTAGGAGAACATTCTTAACTTAGCAATGAGTAAACTTATTGCAATAAGTAGAAAATTGTCTTGAAGGATTCTTGTGTTTTAGGCTGTTATGTTTTGCTTTCAATATTCAACTAGAATATGAATGATGTAAAAACAAACATGCCTCACATTTATTTCTATGCCCTAAGGTTATAATTTGCCTACCCTCACTTTTGATGTCATGTTCTCTTTTCACTTCCCTCTTCATGTTTTTCTTTTAAGTTGCCTTGAATACCCCCTTTTTCTCCCATTTGAAGTAATTCCTTAATATCAGGGTAAATTGTAAAATGCTTTGGTATTCTGCTTCATCTGAATTTTTGTTTTCTGTTTGGGTAATCCTCAGTGTTCACCCTTCTCTTTTCTCATTTCCTCTTGATCTGAAACCACATTTTCCTTCTCAATAGATATTGCTCAAAGGCAAGGCTTTAAAATCATAAACCATGGTTCTGACGAATTCAAGCTTGTGAATTCAAGCGTGGACATTGTACTCAAATCAGTCATGTCTGAATGCAAACCAGGAAATGATCATAAACTAATCCAAACAGAAAAAAGTCATCTGAATTATTTTCTACAAAAGATGGTAATTCTGAGCCCTGAAAGTGCAGGAGGAGGGCTTTTACAAACCTGCAATTTCTCTGCTCTATTCACATTGCATTGAGGTTGCATTCCTGTTGGATGTACATACAATTTGTACATTTTGTGTGGATGTGTAGTGAAGCAGCAAAAATTCAATTTTCAATAACTTCTCTTTTTTTTTTTTGCCTGGAGTTACTGAGGTTGCATAATTGATGTTGTTGAGAATAATATGTTATGCCTGTTGCTGTGTCTTAAAAGCTCTAAAGAGCATAATTTGTTGGGAATGTGTATTAAAGGGTGTATACCGTTCTGGTTGAGGTGAGGATTTAGCTTTTAACATTTTGCGAGATATTCAGAAACCACTCTATGAGATGTCAAAGAGCATGCAATTCTAAGGGCTACCAAAAGTTTATTTGATGAAAATAAGTTTTGAAATGGCTGAGATATCCAAAAACAAGATGAAACAAAGAGATCCTAATATAAGGCGTAGCCTGTCACGTTTTATTGTTATCACTTTTTTTTTTTTGATATCTCAGCCATTTTAAAAACAATTTTCGTCAAATAAATGTTGAATCCTTCTTGAAATTACATGCTCTTTTGTATTTCATAAGAGGTTTCTCATTATCTCATTTAGGAATCTTCAAAACATAAATCCCCACCTCAACCACTACTGTACAGTCCCTTTAACAGTGATAAGATGTCGTGCTGAGTTGAAAAGATCACAAGATAGGGATTTTCCTTTTTGTTAGATAACATGTACAGAAGTTGGTTCAATGGAAAATGATAATCGTTCCAGATGTAGACTTTTCCCAAGCCTATTCTAACATTAATTTCAGTTTTGATATTGAAATATATAGACAATATATTTTTATTAAGAAAAATAATATGGAAATAAACCAAAATGTCTGTTGCTCCAGTAAAGGAATGCAGATCATGATTGTTTAAATTCATATCCACCCTATGACAATTTTGCCGCCTATAAGACTTTCTTCAGTGTATGAACTATAGTAGGTTGATTTAAACTACTATTTACCAATTCTTCACTTTGATTTCAGTATGTTTTTGTAGTGGACTACTACATATATATACTGGATTTTGTATTTTCTGTGATTTATGCTTCCTGTTCTCTGGCAATTTCAGAACTAGAATCTAGAACATTCTTGCAGAGGATTTAAATTCACCTGTATTCTAGCACTAATGATGTCATTGTCATTTAAAATGATGCAGCCTCCATTCTAAAAAAGAACAAGGATGTTTCATATATTCATATATGACAAAGAGAGAGAGAGAAAAAAAAGGTTTGTTTTTAACTATGTGTTTAATGCTTGGCATCCTGTAGTTGACAAGTGGCCAGCTTAGTGTTTGAGAGTACCAAAGTAGTTGCCGCTTTATCACTTACAAATTTGGCAGAACTCTGTCAAGCTTGATATGTCGTGGTGATGACGCCATAACAGCAGCAGCTCCTGGCCATCACAAAATTGACAGTAGGTTCAGACTTGTCATATCATGTGTGACACAGGACGTGACACACATATGTTTATCAAACCCAGAGGTATTTAAGCCAGAACCAAATAAAATTCACCTTTTATTAGACAGGGCTTTAATTGAGAACTACTATCTGCCACCCCTTTAAAGCATTTTGTGCAAGGTAGATTGTAGTTAAAAGGAGGAACTGATTATAAATTGTGGTGAAAAACATAAAAATAAGCATGAATGCATCCATTCAGACTCACCGATTCATTGAAAGTTAACCAGGAAATTTTGATATTCAGTTATTTAAGGCAATATTGTGTGGGAGTGATCACTTTGTGTGAATGCTGAATTTGTTTTCTTTTTCATAATGCCTAGTTTCTATTTGCAATGTTTGGGTCAGTGCTTTTGGGTGAAATCTAAACGTAATCCTGAACAAATAAACAATTCTGTTTCACTCATGGACTGTGACATACATTGTACATTATTGTTGTACACTGTATGCTCTTGTGTTCAGGATTCTCACAAAGTGTCCCTGTTTACATAGGACAGTCATTGTGGCATACATGTAGAATCTGTACCCCTTCAGCTCAGTGACATTTACTTGTATTTCATCATGTGTGGCAAGTACTCGGTTATACAGTGCCAGTGAGTTTGAGAACAGCAATTTGTCTGTTGTACAGATTGCTCTCTGAATTAATTTCTTAAACAAGTGGAGATTGTCAGATACTGCTGCTTTACCATACGCAGTCACATTGCAACCAGCAGTCATGACTTTGAATATATATATCTCTGCACACTGTAAGATTTTTTTTAAATCAACAATCATTCGTATATGACTGAGGTCTGTCAGTAATATCCATGATTTGTTATGCCATATGTATCTTATCACATTTGAATTAATAGTTCATTTGTTACCAGCTTATTTTGAAAGGAAATTATTGCTGTTCATAATGCTAGTTTACATACTCAAAAAGCACATTCTTGCCTTCTGAAAATCAGTACACCTCATTCAGAATATTATAAGAGATCATTACACTCTCAATGGTCAAACCTCTCAAATAATTTACCTCAAAGGCTGCAAGTTTTAACATCTTTAAAATTTTAACCCTTGATTTCTAACTTTGACTACTCATTTTTTAAAGGAATTTCCATGTATTTCATATTTAAACTGATCTATTCAATATTGAAGCTGTACATTTTACAAAATACATAACTACACATATATTTATTTCTGTGGTAATGTCTTTGGCACCTCATAAGTTTGTTGTTTTTTATACTAATCATTTAGGAGTTTTTGCTAGTTGCTCATTCTTGATATATTTTTTTTACACCATTAGTATTCTTGTGTATTATTTATTATTGGAAAATGTGTATTATTTGGTACTATTTGTGTATTATTTGGTACCTATGTGTAATTTTATTTTAACTATGATTGTGTGTGTTTGAATATTATATGGTATTAGTTTATTGTGCAGAGCCCTATGGTAGAGCAGTGGGTTTGGAGTGGTTGTTTTTTGTTTGTTTTTTTTTTTTTTGCTGAAAGGGCTATCATAGTGAATATGATGGAAATAAAGAAATCAGTAGATATGAGTTGTATTTCATTTACATATAAATTTAACCTTGGTTCAAAATCTACAGGTTGATGTACAACTGTAATGGTAGTAAATGTCTAAAAGTTGCAATCTTTGAAGATTACGATGGAAAGTCCAGGATGTGTTTTTTCTCCCTTGTCTGTAATGAAAACAGTGGATGAATTTGACTCTCTCTAACACTATGAAAAACAAAATAAGATAATCAATCTAAATTGCACTTCTTAATGAGCATAAAAACAACTTTCTAAATGTGTGGTTTTTTTTAACTCATAGTGAAAATATAAGTGTCAATGGGACTCGTGATGTGATGACATCATCAACGCTGCCAATTTGATGTGTGATTTATATCATTTATTTGTGGAAACATGAGAGCAAGATGAGAGTAAAAGATTAGAATAATATTTCCCCTTTTTCTTGCATTTGAAGTAATTCCCTGATACCAACGTAAATTGTAAGATGCTTCAAATGGTATTCTGCTTCATTTGAATTTTCGTTTTCAGCAAAGGGTAATCATCAGAGTTCACTCTTGTCTTTTCTCACTCCCTCTTACTATGTTTTCCCTCTCTGTAGATATTGTTCAAAGGCAAAACTTTAAAATCACTAATCCATGGTTGTGAATTCAAGCATGGGCATTGTATTCAAATCAGTCATGTCTGAATGCAAACCAGGAAATAATCATAATATAGTAATTCAAACAGAAAATAGTCATCGGAATGATTTTCTACAAAAGATTGTAATTCTGAGCCCTGAAAGTGCATGGCAAGCTGCTTTTATAAGCCAGCAATTTCTCTGCCCTATTCAAACAGCGTAATCCCATTAGATGTATTGTACAGTATAACTTTTGTGTGGATGTGCAATGAAGCAGCAAAAATTAATGTATCAATAATAATATGTATGTATACATACACTATGTATATATACAGTACATTTTTTTCCTGTAGTCACTGAGGTCCCATGTATAATTGATGTGATGTCTTGAGAATATTATGGCAATTCAATTGGTAATTACACCTATTGCTATGATGTGCAATATCTCTTCAATCCATTAGTGCATGCACATATCATTGCCTTCAAAATTTGTGATGATATAAAATGTAGGGTTTGTGAAATATACGTTGTACACATGCTATCAGTTGGGGAAAGTGTGATGAGTGTATCAAGAGCAGATAAAATGAGGACATGAGAAGAATGGTAAGGTGTGAATTTGAAGCCAACTTGGGATCCAAAGGTTTCAGCAAAAATGTATTTAAAGTCATTTTGGGGAAAGCAGGATTTAGAGACTTTGGTAATAACAGGAAGCATCCGACGGTGGCAAAGAGGAATATGGGATAGATCAGGTGTCATGGTCGTACATTCTGCATAGATGAGTGAGGGAAGGGATGTTTGCTTAACAGACCTAAATGCTGAACCTTGGCAAAGAAGACTAACATATTGCCTTCTGAAGTCATAGAAGTGGCGTTCAGAGAGAGAAAAATATGATACATTGTATATAACATTGAATACCACCTCTGAGTTTGCAAATTTACTTCACCTCCACAAATACAGTGAGACCCCAAAAAGTGAGTTTGCAATTTTACTGTACCACAGCAAATACAGTGAGACCCAAAAAGGTGACATGATTGTTTTGAATGCTAATTTTTGCAATTGATTATTGCTAAAGTACAATATATTGAGTAATGTAAATTATGTTAGAGTTTGTAGTTATGTTGAATAATGTAAGATTACTCATATGTTGTGGTATGGTTATGAAACAATGTTATGGCACTTAGAAACTTTGTATTTAATGTGGTGAAAAATGTTAATAATTATTATCATTATTAATCATCAGCGGTAGTCTTGTCATACCATTGTCATACACTGCTTTGCATTATAGGTGATTTTCCCGTGATATAACTTCCTAACCCAAGGAGGTACTGAGCAAAGGGGTGCTCACCTTGTACCTCCTTGCCTAAAGTGATGTGCAGAAGAATATCAACAGGAGGTACTGTAAAATGAGGAATGCTCGTGTGCATTTTAATTTCGTGAATTTTGCAAGAGCCAAATTACATGAAATGAAAATGCATGCAAAAGTTCTTAGCTACACTACATGCATTGCATGTTAGAGGCAACTCACAAAAATTTCATGCTGTGAAAAAGGCCGTCAGCTCCAATTCGTGAAAATTTCATGCCGCTAAAATATCATGTTTTACAGTAGCATGACTCTGTCTTGATACATCAGTGATGTTTGAGAGCCCATTCTCGTCTAGACTTTCCTTATTTTTCAAGTGTGAATAGGGGGTCACCTCCCACTGTGACAAATACAGGTTGCATTAGAACTGTAATCTGTTCCAAGCCCGCATTACGCTAGGTCCAACAGCATATTCTGTCAGGTTCATTATGGTGCTGAGCATTTATTACACCATGGTGCTTCCTATTCAACACACACTGTTTCCTGTGGTATGACTTCACAGTCTGTGGTTAGCACTGGTCAGGAGGAAGTGATGTAATGTAGATATCAATGCACGTAGTCAAATTTACATTGAGTCATAATAGCAAATTTGCATGAAGGTGTAGTTCAAAGTTCATACTGGAATATCACAGTATAGATGCATTGTATGTTTCATAAGAAGCGACAAGTTACAAACTTTATAAACTTTTAATACCGTATAGGTAGTTATCCATTTTGAAAGGTTCCTTTGTTCCTGTGACGATTGCTTCCATGAAATATCTGCATGATAAGCCAACTATCTAAAACTTTTTTAGTGACAAAATTTTATGCAGTTGATGCTACTGGCACTGTGCTACTGAATTAGAATGCAAAGATAATGTCTTCTGTCTCTTAGCTCTTACTTTGTTTCATATGCTTATTAGCATGTACACAGTGGAGTGCTTTCATATATCCAATTGACTACATATATATGTGGATACAAATTGTAAATGAATGAAGATTACCTAATCAATAACCCTAGTTAGTAGAGCCCTCTATTGTTTTACCATGGCCTTCCTGTTGGACTGAGGCATGTTACTACAACAGATTGGGCTTGGCAATCCACATACCACTATATACATTGTGGGTCAAGTTTACAATTACAGAGCAATTCAATACAGATTGCATAAGAGGACAGCTTACATTAAAATTACTGAAAAAAAAAGAAAAAGAAAAGAAATGTACACTAAGAATCATATACTTGGCTTTTGATACTGTATGTATAATTTTTACAATTAGGGACCCGTAATTACATTCATCAAAATGGTAACATCTGTCTTAGATTTTAGATATTTTCACATTGTTTGAGCAGGCTTCAATGAGCAAAGAAATCATGTGCATTGTAAACTACATTTAACCTGCATGGAACGGGCTGATTTTGCTATCTAACACGTATTTCCCATAGACAACTGCCCAGGTATGCTGGAGACTAGTCTTCATCTAAATATGATTTGCACCTCAAATGCCCAAACCGTAGCCTGTCTAGTGGATGGATAGAAATTATTTTATGTGGTAGCATAACATTTAATTAGTTGACGAGGTTAGCAGAGCATATTTCTTTCATAGATGTTAATTCACTTAAATATAATCTCATCAGCCTGTCATGTGTTATATAGTGGCCTCAACATGGAGAGATCCTGTTTATGATGTCTCTACACCCATCGTGATAGATATTTCATAAATTGACAAACCATTCATATTCATAAGATAAATGCAGGTGTATTAATAGTTAAGTTCAAATTGAGTCCTTGATTTGTCATTGGATGTATCCTCTGAAAATACGAATTATTCCAGATATATATCCAGGATTTGTGGCCGTCATGGAAAAGTATTTTTGCACATAGATTGCTATCATTTTATTTGTGTGTGTGAGTGTTTAACACATGGGGATTGTGATCAGATGACTTATTTCAGTACGATTAAGATCATGTTTACTCAACTCATGGATGGCATAGACAGATGATTTCAGAGCATTTTAAGATTTACATTGTGCTTTTTTTTCATCATAATTCATAATATAATGATTTTATATTGGTAAGTTGTGTTACAAATTGAGTAGAATGCAGTGTAACTTTGTTTAAAAGAAAACACACAAAATTTTGCAAAATCTTTTAAAAGGGCTCAACTATTACTCTTTTGTTTTTCTGCATACCATTTCATTTCTTTCAGACTGCGATGCCCAGTGTCAACAAGCAGACTTTGTAGACTGGGATCCGGTAAGAAACGAATCAGCTTACATCAGGGACCCCAACAGTCTCAACGACATTGAAAATGGCCGGCCTTTGGGATTCAAGCATGCGACCTTGGAGTATGTTGACAACCACGAGGATCCAATAAGCCCATGTGTGACCATTACGGGTTGCCATGACAGAAGGGTGGAAATTATGGTACGGAATCAACAAAATATTGGCAGCTTTTTCTCAGAATTCATTATCTAATCAAATTTTCTCTGCTGCAAAAGTCTCGCTCATGTTTGAATAATTAGCTTGTGGCATTTTGTTTTGTAGGCCTATACACAAATTATTTAAACTACCAAGTGTACCGTGAGAGTGTGTACTGAGCCATTCCACACCATTTTCAAGCTGGTTTTATAAAGCGAGTAAAATGATGTTCACAGAACGGTAGAAATTTTGTCAATTTTGTCGATGTCAGATTAAAATCTACTTATTAAAAATGGAGACATTTTAAAGTATCACATTTTTGTGTGTGTGTTTTGATCCTTGCTAGAGCAACAATCACCCTTTCCCCCTCTGAGATGCTATTGCTAGGTTATTGCAAACAGCAAATTTGATGTAGGCCTATTGGAAAAAAAGTTTTTCTGTATGATTCCAAGTGGGAAATTTACCAAAAAGATAACATTGATAAAAACTTGTGTGTAGGTCAAAGGGAGGTAGGTCAGGTGCCCTACTGTAGATACCAAGCAGGTAATGAAAATAGCTGCAATGAGATGCAGGTACTGGGAAGTCCAGTAGAATGTATTATGAATAAATAGATATTTGTACTGTAAAAGCTTATTCTCAAAGTCAATTTCCAGTTTATACAGTGCACTCCTGTTAAACCGAACGCGGATATCAAATTAAGATTCTTGTTACAATGAAGTAAGAATTATGATCTTCAAATTATCATTTATATGTCTTCATATACTTTAACAAAATTTCAATATAATGAAAGAAAACTGCTGGTCCCAAGGATTTTGTTTATTACAGTAGTGCACTGTCATTTAAGAATGTTAACGTGCATGCATACTCTCTAAAAAATCGAGTGAAAATATTCACTCTTAAAGGAGTGAATACAAAGAAGAGTGAAATTAGAGTGAAATTGGAGTGAATTTTGAGTGAAAATGTTCATTTTCACTCGTTTTAGAGTGACGTCAGGGATCACTCCAAAATCTTCGAGTGATCCCTGAGGTCACTCCAAAATGAGTGAAAATGAACATTTTCACTCAAAATTCACTCCAATTTCACTCCAATTTCACTCTTCTTTGTATTCACTCCTTTAAGAGTGAATATTTTCACTCGATTTTTTTAGAGAGTATGTTGTGCGATAGATTTCATTTTCAAACACTCTTATTACCCGGCATTGCCTACTTAGTTTTTCACCAACTCTTCTGTTTCACTACTCTCTATTTTACAGTAATAGTCCTTGGTTCTATTTGTGTTTCTAAAGTGCTTGTGTATTTTTCTGCATCAATTTAAAGATATATATTCATATCTATGTACATTTTGTAAGAGATGTGAAATAGAATTACTTAAATGTTCCTGTTGTGTGCATTACAGGTGCAGACTGATCCTACGGCAATGATATGGTAAGCCACAAATGAGTCTTTTCTTTATCAAATTCTCAAATACTTTAGGGCATATATCATATTTGTTGTAAGTATGATGATTTGGAAACTGGGACTTCTAATACAATTTCTGTGAGTGATTGAATTCACATTGTCATTGACCGTTACAGAATAAGAGAGAATTGTCTTCAAATTTCAAGAAAAAAAGTGAGTGATTCCCCAGGTAGAAGAAGATACACAATAGAGTACGTTATTGGAGCCAATATGTTTACTGCTGGTGTACTTTGAGTTGTTGATTTCATGAATATCATATTAACTTGCAAAATTGACAATAATAAAGACACTGCAAATTATACTACATGAATAGTATTTCCCTATAATTTTTTTAAGTATTTTTGTCTCAGCATCACTTTATGTTGAGAAATCAATACCAAAAGAATGTCAAAAGACCCATGGCTTATTTTAGGAAATTAGATTATCTTTGTGGCATTCATTCTCTGGAGAAAAATAAAAGGCAAAAATTTAATTGAATTTTAATGAAAATATACCTGTCATGTGTACAGTCGAATAAAAGTGTTCATACAAGTGTGTACTGTACAAAGATGAGTTCATCAAAAAAAGGGTAATAAATTCCTAATCAATCAAATAAGGGAGCACTGTGGCATAGTAGATAAGACTCCCAACTCCTAATCGTAGGACTCAAGTTTGATTCCCACCAAGTACGTAAATCCTTGGACAAGATGTTGTTACCCTGCCACGTCCTTCTCGACCCAGGTGTTTATAAATGGGTACCTGGCAATGCTAGGGTAATGGTAATGGCAGGGCCCTCTAGTAGAACGGTGGCAACACTGAAGAGGCTACCCTGGATAAAGAAGACCTTATTATTGTTGTTATTATTATGGTGAGAACATCATAGTGTCAGTGGGTGGAGCAGATGTGTGTTTTTTTTTAATGAATTCAGGTTTGACCATTTTTTGTCTCTTCCTGTGATGAACTTATCCAGAGGCATTTATCAACTATAAATATCAAACAAGGGCCTTAAAAACTAGTTCCAGTTTATTATAATGTTCAAGTCTAGACTGTCTGTCTTTGATTAAGTCTTTCCTATTTTGTCAAGGAGTCCCACCATTTTTCATTGATAACCCACTTCAATCCAGCCAAGCCGTCTCTGTCACGTTTCAATCCACTCACATCACTGAGCTGCACACTTGACTCACACACATCCTGTTTCCAAGTAGAAGATTGAGCCAACAGTTGGTGGTAGTATGCAAACTGCAGATGTGATTTGCATCCACAAGTAGACCCTCTGTATCAAAACATGACACTCTTTTGTTATATTCTACAAAATGCACCTCCCAGACATACTTCAATTTGTTTTTGCCAAACCGCTCCCTCTCAAACGTGGCACTTGAGTGTCTTATGTCCTTGATGCATGATATTGGAGCAATGCAACTATAGTGTCTCACCACTTGCTCTCTTCATATCTTACTTTGTTTGAAATGAATTACCTCCAACTTTCAATTCAAATCAAATTTTTATCCCCTATATCATATTTTCCCCTATACAATTAGAACAAATCCATGCTATTCAAAAATATTCAAAGAAACATACATGAAAATATTCATTTAAAGTCATTGAATGATTAGAAAAGTGGCCCAAGTAAAAGACAAGCTGGTAGAGATGTATAGGCCACTCGGTGACATGGACTTACAAAAGAAGAAAAGCAAAGTAGTGGAAGCACACAAAAGCACACTCACACACTCTTGTAGGCACACACAGACACTCTAGGAAACAAAGATTGGGAGAGGACAAACATAAAGACACTGGAAAAGAAGAGATAGAGAGAGAGAAAGGAAGGAAGGAAGGAATCATGTTCAGAAAAAAAAATTCAGCCGGAACTAAAGGGATGGCTGGGTAGAGTTTAAAGAAGTTTAGTTTTACAAAAGAAATGTGGAAATATGGCAGCGTCACAGTTCCTCATCACTGATATAATCTCAATTCTTGATCAGACTGTATTTATTTCATGGCATATGTTTTCTTTTCTTAGTGTCACAGATGTCTCCACCGATGTGGCATCTAGAACCACAGTATGCCAAGAGGTAAGGAGAAAGCATTCTACTGCTACAGTATAGTTACTTCAGCATTCCAAGAGAGCACAAATTTGTAATCATTTTGTTCAGCTCAAGGCATTTCTTAACGTGTTACTAAAATACTGAGCATTCAGACACCCAAGTCAGTCTCTTCACTGACCATTATCTGCCAATGATGTCCCATACAGCAGCTGCATCACAAACAACGTGACGTGTCACTCAAACAGCCAATTCAAGAAATTCTTACAAGCAAGAGCATCTGTGTTTATGCCTGCACAATGCCAGAAGTGATTGCAAAATCAAGCCAAGCCCCACTTCCCTACATAAAGAGGTCAGACTGTTTACACTGGAAATGCGCACCTAGGTTAAAGGGATCGTATAGTTTTGGTTGACACCTAACTTCAGATTTCTAACATTTTTGGGCGAGATAAAGAGAAACCTCTTTTGAAATATGAAAAAGCATGTATTTCCAAGAGGCATACAATGTTTAGTTGATTGAAATTGGTTTTGAAATGGCTGAGATACCCAAAGTAGAGTTATCCTAATAAATTGTGGATCCCACCTTTTATTACGATACCTTAGTTTACTTTGTTTTTGGAATTCTCATCCAATCCAAACCGATTTTCATAAAGTAAACTGTGAATTCCTATTAGAATGGTATGTCCTGTACTATTCTATAAGTGGTTTCTTGGTGTCTTGCAAAAAGTTAAAAGCCAATTAATCCTCCTCTCCAGCAATACTATACCATCCCTTGAAAGTAAAACTTGACTGGAAAACAGCACCTCTTCACTGTGATTTGTCAAACATGATCAAACTATCAAGTTTGGGAGAAAGCTTTTGTGATTGAAGTTTCCTACCAGACATACAAAAATTACCTAATGAGCATATTTCTTTTTTCTTCTCAAAGTCTAAAAAGCAGTTCTTTATAAAGTCTAAAACCCTTCTTGCCTGGAACCTCAACTTCATGCAGAAACCTAATCTTCTCAGCCATTTGTTTCATCTCTTACATGATTTATGTTTGCCATGTCAAAGTTATGTGTTTCTTATCAAGCTCAATAATTTTTGCCTAAACTTTACAGTGTACCTGGTATAGTCTTAGATCCAGTCTGTTGATACTTTTTTCACCTTAGTCAGCTAGGCCAATATTCAGCCTTTGATGTCTGTCTACAAGGCACAGGCTAGTATTTATATTTGTATTCGTATTCAACTGAACCTTAAAGGGATGGTATAGTTTTGGATGAGATAGGAAACTCAGGTTTAACTCTTTACCAGATAATTAGAAACTTCTCAATATGAATTATGAAAGAGCATACAGTTCTAAGCGGAATTCATTGCTTACTGGATAAAAATCTGATGAGATATAAAAAAAGAGCAAACGGACAAAGTAAAACAAAGTGGTTTTGATAAAAGATGGGACCCACCTTTTATTAGGACCTCTTCATTTTTGGATATCTCAGCCATTTTAAAACCAATTTTGGTCAAATACACTTTTAATTCCTCTTGGAATTGTATGTTCTTTAATATTTCATGTACATGTAAGTAGAAATTTCTAATTATCTCAGAAGTAATTAGAACCTGAATTTCCATCTCAACCAAGGCTTTATTTGTGACTTTAAGTGACATGAGATGATCTAAGTATTATATTCTAGATAGCATGAGATGCAAACACCTTGAAGAGAGACTAATCAGCTTTTGGCACTCTGGCCATGTTCTTTTAAAAACTGTTTCACTGTCTGCCATTTCCAGCAAATCTACAAGTGTGGACAGTGCCCCTCGGACACTGTGACGTACCAGTTCACGTGCCAAGGTCAGAGCTGTGACCAGAGCGATGTGGAGTTCTGGTTCCGATTTGTCATCAGTGAGGACCCAGGTTAGCACTTAAATTTTTCTTCTTTAGCTGTAAGAGCAGTACTTCAATGATTATGGAAAGATATACTTGTTTTGTTTCACTGATTTCTATAATTATGATTTCTGTTCATTTTCAGCACATTTTGTGACCATGCATCACAAAAACAAACAAAAAGTTGCACCCCTTGATTTTACATGAGGACTAAAAAAAGGTGAAATGGGTCAACCAAGTCAATCTTAAGTTTTTCAAATTTTTTGAAAGAACTATTCTTCTACATTATTCCTGCGTTTGGGATCATAAAATTAATGGAAAAGGGTGTTTTCAACAGTTTTTTACAACCCTTTTGTTGTAAAATAGTGTCATTATGTCTTGGAGGCCACTTTCCACTTCTTAAAAATCCTTACACACTCCTCACTTTCAACTCTAATAGCTTTTGAAAGAATAATGCTTCTGCTTTGAAATTTGGCAGTAGTATAATTATGTTAATTGAGCATGCTTAATTTCAGCTAAATCTGATGATCCCTTTATTAGCTCACCTGAGCCAAAGGCTCAAGTGAGCTATTGCGATCGCCCTTCGTCCGGCGTCCGTCGTGCGTCGTGCGTAAACTTTTTACATTTTCATCTTCTTCTTGAAAACCCCAAGACCGATTTTCATCAAACTTGGCAGGTAGCATCCCTAGGGGGTTAGGAACTCAATTTGTTAAAATGGGCACCATGACCCACCCAGGGGGCCCCCAGGGGGGCCCAAACCCCCCAAAATTAAGGAATCTTTAAAAATCTTCTTCTCTAGAACCAGAAGTGATAGAGCTAAGTTAATACTATGAGTTAGTTCATTGATGACTGTAGTTTCAAGTTTGTTCATGGCAGAATCAGGGATGCCCCCCTTGGGACCCAGGGGAGGGGGGTGGGGAGGGGTTCTAATGGGGCCTAAATTGTACATTTTCATCTTCTTCTTGAGAACCCCATGACCCATTTTCACCAAACATGGCAGGTAGCATCCCTAGGGGGTTAGGAACTCAATTTGTTAAAATGGGCACCATGCCCCACCCAGGGGGCCCCCAGGGGACCCCCAGGGGGCCCAAATCCCCCAAAATTAAGGAATCTTTAAAAATCTTCTTCTCTAGAACCAGAAGTGATGGAGCTAAGTTAATACTATGAGTTAGTACATTGATGACTGCAGTTTCAAGTTTGTTCATGGCAGAATCAGGGGTGCCCCCCTTGGGACCCAGGGGAGGGAGGTGAGGAGGGGTCCTAATGGGGCCTAAATTGTACATTTTTATCTTCTTTTTTAGAACCCCATGACCCATTTTCACCAAACTTGGCAGGTAGCATCCCTAAGGGGTTAGGATCTCAATTTGTTAAAATGGGCACCATGTCCCACCCAGGGGGCCCCCAGGGGGGCCCAAACCCCCCAAATGAAGGAATCGTTAAAAATTTTCTCTAGAATCAGAAGTTATACAGCTAAGATAATACTATGAGTGAGTACATTAATGACTGTAGTTTCGAGTTTGTTCATAGGAGATCCAGGGGTGCCCCTCTTGGGGGCAGGGGTGGGTTGGTTAGGAAGGTCCAAATGGGGGCCTGAATCGTACATTGTCATCTTCTTCCTGAAAACCTCATGATAGATTTTCGTCAAACTTGGCAGGTAGCATCCTTAGGGGGTCAGGATCTCAATTTATCAAAATGGGCACCATGCCCCACCCAGAGGGCCCCAGGGGGCCCCCAATTCCCCAAATTAAGGAATCTTTAAAAATTTGGGCCCTTATTGTACATTTTCATCTTCTACTTCAGAATGCCTGGTCAAATTTTGGTAGAGCTGTGAATAATTTAGATTAGTGACTGCGTGAAAGGTGAACTTGCGATACTCAGGTGAGCGCTAGACCCGCGGGTCTCTTGTTGTTGTTACTCCAGTGGTTTACATCCTGTTTTTTGTCCCATTCCTCGCCAGCTAGGGCGGTTTGGTAAAGATTAAGCACTGAATAGACCCTGTAATTCAGAGCATCATGACAACATCCAATTTGACTTCAGTATCAAAGGCTACTCAATATCTGATTTGGCTCAAATTAACATGCATGATTGAAATGAGTTGTTAAGTATTTCTTGTGATGTAGGTGCAGTATGGTAACATAGAATTTTATCTAAAAGGATACTGTATGAATTCAGTGTTGCATTAGTGCATAGTATTCTTCTAATATTTTCTTTGCTTTCACTCATTTCATTCTGTTGTTGTTCTATTTTATGCAGCGGTTCTTGACCCAGAGCTATGGTGTGATGGCCGTGATATTGACCAGTATCCACTCAGTCTGATCAGCAATGTCCCCGTACCAGTACCCCCAAGGACCACACCTTCACCTGGGCGTGGCTCATCCCTGGTGTCATCTCTCCTGGGTGCAATCCTAGCTCCCCTCCTCATCCTGCTCGCACTCCATTAGGTTAACCCTACAGGCATCGACCAGTACTAGCTTAGTCTGATCAGCAATGTCCACGTACGAGTGGACATAAGGACCACACCCTCGCCAGGGCCTCACCCCGGCACCCCTTCTTATCCTGTTAGCTCCCCATTAGGTTAACCCCACTGATGTTGACTAGTACCCACTCATTCTGATCAACAATGTCCCCATACCAGTGATCAGGAGGACCACTCCCTCAGCTGGGCATGGCTCACTGCTGGTATCATCTCCCTTCGGTGCCATCCTGCACCCCCCCCCCCCCCCCACCCGTCCTCTTTGCACTCCATTAGGTTAACCCCACAGATGTCAACCAGTACCCACTGTTTGACCCACTGATCGGCAATGTCCCCATACCATACCAGTGGACAAAAGGACCACACCTTCAGCTGGGTGACCCCTGGTGTCATCTCTCCTGGGTGCCATCTTAGCTCTTTTCCTCATCCTGTTCACACTCCTTTAACCCTGCCACACTCACTCTGGAAAAGTGGTCCATGTATTTCTTATTTGTAGACCGTATTAGGTGGTTACCTTCTAAAGTTTTGAATTATCAGAGTTTTATACAGTTTTGAATTATTAAGAAGTGTGCAATCATTGTGCTCTGTACATGGAATCCACACCCCCTTATGACTTTCTACCGAAAATCTGATTTGTTACCTATTCTGGGTCATAATCTTCTCGGTGTTAACAGTATTTTTTGAGGGAGGCATGCTCAGCAAATTTAGTGGTGTAGATGTTGTCGCCTCTATACAGTACTATAGGATACAGGTTTTTGATATTTCTTTTCCACATTTTTTTATTGAACAATTATACACCAGACTTGATGCTTAGCTCTGAATATTCATATTTCTCATGACCATGTTTGCCATTTAGAAAAAATATGTATTGGTCATTGCTCATATTATGATAGGTTCATTATATAGGAAAATATATTTTCACTAAGCATCAGATATAGCCATTGGAAATTACTTTGTTGGATATATATGATTTTGACTTGGGAGGTATATTGAAACTTTGATATAGTAAGTATGTATTTCTTATAACTTTTTGCATGAGCAATCATTTTGTGAATTTTTTTATTTCAAAATATATATATTCTGGTATGAGGGAGGATTAAGACAGGAGATAAACATATAGATCTCTCTGTGTGTGGTGATCATAAAGTGAGAATTTCGTTAGGGACATAGTACAGATACATGAAGGAGTCGGAAGCCATCCTGTTCAAAAGTATTTCAGATTTTGTTACCCGCACCGATGAAAATTGGCAGGGGGTTATGTAAAGGGTTCCGTATGTTTGTTTGTTTGTGTACAAGATAACAAGAGAATGGGTGAACAAATTTGTACCAAATGTTCAGGGAATGTTTGAATAGTGACAGGAAAGAATCAATTAGATTTTGGTGAGAATTGGTTGACCCCTGCAAATTCTGTGTGACCACTTCGAACATTTTCCCGTTTCTTACTTTGCGATTTTCCACTACCATACGAAAACAGAACTCCCAATCGACGGACTGCACTGCTCAAATGTTTGTAAGAATTCCGAAATTTATGTTTATTTGAGGGACTAGTCCTTCTGACTTTGTGAAAATTTTATGAAAGTTTGCTTTCCGTCATCACAAAATGGCCCGTATTTGGTGATTTTTCATATTAATATTGATTTTTTGTTGTTGTTGGAGGAACATTCCTCAATCACGAAAAAATTTTGCTCGGTCCCAGTCACACTGCAGTGCGCATTCTTCCATTTCATAGTGCACTAACTATACACAGAATTTTCAGGGAATGTTCGGATAGTGACGGGGAAGAATTGATTAGATTTTGGTGATGATCAATTGACCCGTGCAAATTCTATGTGACCTTGTAGTTTTGACCCCATAGTATAGTATTGCAACTACTCTGTAGCGCCGCTAAGGCGTGGGTTTGCTGCCTTCGACAGCCCCTCTAGTTTTGATATATTTTCCTTTTATCTTATTGTCAGTTTTGAGTCAACAGAAAGTGATATGGAAAAGTGACTTGGCATTATGTTTGTAGTAAATTATGTCTATGCTAACTGATGAAATAACTGTTACAGAAAAAAAACATGATATAATAAGACATTTCTTCAATGACATTCCTTGCTGTAGATAAATGTCAGTTGTGTAATGAAAACAATCAAATTATGTAGGATTATCAAAGATTGCATGAGCTAAAATGTCAAGTATTACTTCATGCTTTTTACATGTGTTTTAAAATCTGCATAGGTTATACGGCTGCATAGTTATATAGACAGAACAAAGCTAGCATTTGAAGTTTATTGCATTGCTGCATTTGTTTGGGCAGTAGGCAAATATGGTAAATTCAAGTGCCTTTCTATTATCAATGCTTCGTGGGTTATTCGTTAGGTCATGCAGATTCATTGCAAACATTTTGATATTCTATGTAGTGTGTGGTATAGGAGATTTTGGCAGATTTTGAGCAGATTGAAAGATTTATGAGCTAGTTATTCCAGTGTAATATTGTACCTTGCTACATCAATTTAGCACTCAACAAGGTAACAGACATTTCTGTTTTTATACCCCCGCCAAACGAAGTTTTTATACCCCCGCCAAACGAAGTTTGAAGGGGGTATATAGGAATCAGCGGACGGTCGGTCGGGCGGTCGGGCGGTCGGTCGGGCGGTCGGTCTGTTGCAAATCTTGCGTCGCGAACTACTTCCTCAGTTTTCAACCGATTCCCATAAAACTTGGCACAGATGTGTGCCTTGGGTTGTAGATGTGCAAGACGTATTTTTTGACAGTACCCAAAAGTACGTTGCCATGGTAACGGCATATTATGGGCAAAAATGGGTACAAATCTTGCGTCGCGAACTCCTCCCACAGTTTTTGATCAATTTTTATGAAATTAGGTACAGATGTTCATCTGAATATGTTAATGTGCAAGACACATATTTCCGCAGTGGCAAAAAGTGCGTTGCCATGGTAACGGCATGTTATTGGTAAAATATAGGGCAAAATGCTTCATGGCAAAACTGCTTCATCAGTGTTCTTCCAATTCTCATGGAATTCATATTGAATGTTTGTCTTAGGATATAGGTCAGCATGACACATTTCTTGACAGTGACAAAAAGTATGTTGCCATGGTAACAGCTCACATATTATGAGCCAAAATGATGGAAAATTTTGTGTTGCAAACTACTTCCTCAGTTTTTGCCCAATTTCCATGAAACTTGGTACAGATGTGTGCCTTTGGTTGTAGATGTGCAAGACGCATTTTTCGACAGTACCCGAAAGTACGTTGCCATGGTAACCGCATATTAATGGCAGAAGATCAAGGAAAGATCTTGCGGATTTAACTACTTCCTCAGTTTTTTGACCAAAGCTTATGAAATGTTGTTTTGACCAAAGCTTATGAAATGTTGTTTGGCGGGGGTATAACCAGTCGCTGTAGCGACATTTCTAGTTTATTTTGTTTTGTTTTGTTTTGCTGTTATAAATAAGATTTTATGTTCAATCTGTATTAAGTTTAATAGTTTTTGTTGGATGTGCCTTTGTGTGGTGCAAAGAAGAGCTCATGCTGGACATGTGCTCTTTCTGAATGTTATTTTATATTCTTACCTATGTAGCACAAAAAGGAAAAATGCATCACTTTCGTGAGGAATCGACTATGAGGATAAATGGTTAATGTTTTGTGGTGTAGCAGCATCCTCTGTCAATGATAAACCAGAACAATTAGAGAAGTTTATTGGTAACATGGGCTCTAGTTCTCTCCTTTGTAACAGGTTTGTACATGTATATGGTTATCATAATTTTTATGATCTTTTGAAGCGGTAATGGGACCTATCGTTTCTTACTATCAACATATTTTTATTCCTCCTCTTGGTGGGGAACTGGAGGCAGTTTGTTTTCAGGTTGTTCTCTGTCTGTCCATCCGGTCAGTAGTCTGTCTGTTCGTCTGTTTGCCCTCACCTCAATAAAAAAAATTGGGTGGATTTTCATTAGACTTGGCCCAGGTATGGCATATGATGTGTAGATGGGAATCACGAGACAGTAGGCAAGTTACTGCATACGCCAAATATTTTGCAAGGTTTTTATTTTCGCAAATTTTGCGAGTCAGGTGCTGTTGGCGAAATTAAAGACACACGAAAATATTGATTCTGATCCTGGTATGAATGTTATGTACACATATACATTTCTCCGTTCAGTTACGTACTCCACAATCGCAAATTTAACCACTCGCGAAATTGCCGGGAAGTTCCGATTCGCGAAAATTTAGACTCGCTAAATATATGGCGTATATACTGTACATTTTGGTCAGTGGTCAGAGGTCATTGAACTTCAGTCATACTTCATATAGGAATGTCCAAAGATTATATGTTTTGGAAATGAGGATAGAAATTAAATTAAAAGTCATTTGCATGAGATGATGTCACTGAAAAGTGTCATTTTACTTCTGTAAAAAAAATGACATTACTCTATCAGAAATTGATGCTGGAATGCCCAATGTAATATTGTCTAGTACACTATAAAAAGAAATGAAGCACGTATATGTTGAATTTCATTAGAGGTCAAAGGTTATTGGAAGTTAGCCAAACTTCTTATTATCCAGTCATAACTTCAGCTGGGAAGGTCCTGTCGGTAATGTAATTTGTTATGATGGGTATTTGAAATTGAGAAATATTTGCTATGGTGATGGTGAAAGGTCATTTCTAAAAGGTCAGTGATCAAAATCAAGAGACTTCATATAAATGTCTACATAATGTAGAGTACTATTTTTGTGGCAAAATGAAGTGATTGCTTGAGAAGATTGAGACGTCCCAGCCGACTGTGCACTGCAGCGACATTGCTCTTGGTATCTATGAAGAGGAGTCAATGGTTTTAGCCATTGTCATGTTATTATTCAAGCTTTAAAAACAAGGAAACATCTTTGTTATAGATTGTACCTTGTCTTGAGTACAATGTTTCACACTGTAGAACTGACTTGGTTATGATTGTATTTGATAGATAGTAAATACACACACACACATACCACAACACAACACAACACACAACATTTGTGTCTCTTGATGGAGATACTTCAGAAACTTGGCATTATATGCTTAATTTTTTTTTTCACAAGTGTGCCTCATGCGGAAGGTCAACAATGTATAGTTTTATGGTGTGTATATGCTATTTACTGACTAAAAATCTTAGGTGCAACTGCGATTCTTGTACTGCAATTTTTCATACACTTTTGTAAGAGCATATAACTTATACAACACAAGGATCTTCATTCCAAGCTCTTTCTGATATTGTCTTGTATAAAAGATACAAATGACATGCAATAAAATGTGTCCATCTTTAAGTATATATCGATATGTATGAAAATAAAATCAGGTGCTTATGAAAATGTACTGTTTTATTGGACTGTCTTATGTGGCATTAGTAAGTCATTATTTACTGCAAAGCCATGTTTTATGCCCATTCAGATGATACTCACCTCATGCAGAGTTCAACAAGTCAGCATTTCACCCATTCTCTACCATATCGCAAAATCTCCACAGACTGTGTAGTGGTGTCACCAGGCTCCCATTGCCAGTGGGTTAAAGCACAGTATGCCATGCAATTTCTCATTATGGGGATTTGATGTCACTCTGGTGACTCTTTTCAGGAATTTGTTAGCATTTTTGTATCAAAATATAGAATTTGAAGAGCAACCTAGATTGATATTACATGTGATATAGCTAACGAAAGGGTCCAAAATCAACATGCACACTATTACAGGCTACACCATTTTCTTGTTCAGGTAAAAGCAATATGTAGAGTGTATAGGTCACATCTTAAATTACAGTGTACACTTCTCAGTTTATCTCGATCTCCCACTGAGAAAGTATCTAGCGATGTTTGAAGAAAAATATCTCCTGTTTACGATGGAATATTAAATCAAAAGGTTACGAACAGAATTTCGGTCCCTGCATATTGGATTTTTTTTTCAAATATTTTGTGAAAAGTAAAATGGTACTCTGTGCCACACATTTTTTTTTTGGTCAATTTTTTATTTTTCTTTCTTTTTCAAATGCATTTGCACACACACACACACACACACCCCTGCAGATTCAAATACCCCTCAACACAATAAAGTGAGGAAAAGATTTTTGATTTAATAGTTCAGATAATTATGCACCAATCGAAGGGGCATGGCCAGCATGTAATGTTGTAGTGCAAATGTTAACAGAAATCAACAAGACATGAATGCATTGTTATGGAACATTCCAGACATATTATGATTTTTACCCGCATACTGTATTACTGATTGCTTGTGAGACTATGAAGAAATGGAAGGAGATTGCAGTGGATCAAGTTAAGACAGAAAGACTAGATTGTGTAAACAATTAAAAAATTGCAGAAGGAGGAAAAAAAGGTATATGAGCAAGGCAGAGAGAGAGAAAGGGGAGATGATACTGCATATGCCGAATATTTCGTGAGGTTTTTATTTTCGCGAATTTGGCGAGTCGGCTGCTATTCACGAAATTAAAAACACGCGAAAATATTGAATCTAATGCCGATATGAACGTAACGTACATGTATACATTTCTCCATTCAGTACAAGACTCCACGAAATTGTCAGGAAGTCCCTATTCGCGAAAATTTAGACTCGCGAAATATATGGGGTATACAGTAAACAAGGGAGAGAGAGAAAAAAGAGAGAGAGAGAGATGATTAAGCAAGGGAGAGAGATATAAGGAGAGGAAGTGAATAAGCCAGGAAATAAGAGATGGAGAGATAAAAGCAGAGATGGTAGATAAGCAAATATATTGGGGAGAGAAAAGGAGAGAATGATTATACTAAGCCAGGAAGAGAGTCAAAAGGTGAGATAATGAAAAAGCAAGCTGAGAGAGGGAGAGAGAGAAAGAAGAGACAACTTAGCAACAATAAATTAGCAAGGGAGAAAGAAAATTGTGGTATATGATATAGAAATCAGTTGATGAAAATATAGGTAAAATTAAAATCTTTGAAGGATGGATGTGACATGAAGTAGTGCATTAATTCAAAATGGAGCCTACCACACAAACCAGCAGTGCAAATTTGAACTCCAGAAACCATTCTAAACATACTTACAGTGAGAATGAACAGTTTCTCTCATGGTCAAAACATGTGATTAGTTATCAGTACTGGATTGATATATTACATTACTATCCAACATAGTTCATTTGCAGTACAATGTATTTGTACTGAACATAACTGATTTCTAGCAGATGAACATATTAATTATGTTAGTAAATTTGTAACATTGCTACTTTTAAAGACACCGTAATGCATGATATCTATTAAAAAAAAGTGATATGAGATGCTATAAGTACTTTCAAATGGTTACAAAATCTTTTGCTTGATAAATCTTACAATTCAGTCATGTACATTTGACATTTTGTGATAATAAAATATCTCATTTGTTCCTCAAAGACTTTACATTATCAACCTGCAAGTACAAAGGTAAAGATTATCAACATTTTTCCCTTCTTGCAGTCGGCACTAAATAATTTGAAATGATACAAGTGAAGAGACGTTAATCTTTCTGATGTCAAATATTTGTTTTCTCTTCTCACATTATAATGGACAGTGATCACTGTTTTATTTTTCATCCTCAGGATCAGATGAAATGTTGTATACATGTATACTCATGATGGCACGTATTGAATGATGTCTTTGGCCACCAATAGGCAGATAAGATGGGGACTCGTCTAGCTACTGGTCTCTGCTCCGCGTTTTGATTAATGATGAGTATTACTTATGTCGCTGAAGATGTACTATGTCTTCGTGACCAAAGAGTAAGCTTCTATACTCTTTGCTCGTGACTGATTTTAATGTGCAACCAGCGTCAAAAAGCCGTTGATCAAGACGATGACGAGAGTCGTGAGCGCCGATGCTGCGAGGCTCGTGGCGGCACCGGTGTCGCCTGGGGGTGCTGGCGCGAGGTCCGTGTCGGGTGGGAGCATGTTGTTGAGGCTGGTCGGGTATTCGCCGGTGTCGCGGTCATTGCACCATAGCTCAGGATCGAGCACCTCTGCGAAATGAAACGAAAATATTTTATTCGAATTAAATATATGAATTTTAGACATTCAGGCAGCTTTTTTTTTCTTGACAACGCTCTGCCAAAGATAATTCCCGATCAAAAAAGATGTAATAATTGAGACTGATCAAATTGATTTAAGCCGCGATCTTATTGTACTTCGATTTTCCACATAACGTTGTCTCCACATGCCATTACTGTTATCATTTTAATATGTTTGTTCATTTTATTACACTAATTATCGTTTGTCGTACATTGTATTATCTCACCAATAATACTACAGTGTATTACAATACGTGTATGAATAATATATGCCGGAAAAAACCCCCAGATAGATGGAAAGAATGAGACTTTGCAAAAGGTAGGTAGATAGATAGATGGATAGATAGATGGATAGATAGATAGATAGATAGATAGATAGATAGATAGATAGATAGATAGATAGATCGAGTGAGAGAGGGGGGATGGTACAAGTGAGAAATAACATAGGCCAATATATCTCTACAGCAATTTGATGCGACCGATTTAAGTACAGTCTTGAATATAAATTCTTTCAAACATGACCAAGTCAATTCAGTTGAGATTTCTGTACAGATCGATGGGAGACTTCTGAGGCTGTGATCGACGTCATCACTTCTTCTCAATTGCATATAATGTGATTTTTTTACTTCTTTACATTAAAAGTCATCTTAACATCTTGGCGTAATTTTCTTGTTGATGTTTCAAAGTTCCAGTGAAACAGTTATTCTATTAGATTCTGTCTCCCCACATTCTGCTTTAACATTTCACTATAAAGCATTTCACTATAAGAAAGGGGAAGAAATTGCCTTGTATGCTAATTTTCTTCTCACACACTTGTAAAGTAAAACAGGAAACAGATAGGAGATAATGTCCACCAACAGGGCGTAATATAAAATAGTAACATGGAAGAAAGTTTCCTTTTACCTGGATCTGCACTGACGACGAATCTGTACCAAAAGGTCACCGAACTTTCGTCGCAACTGTCGGCGTCGCAGTAAAATTCGAAAAACACGTCATTCGCAGTGGCTTGCCGACACTCGTAAATTTGCTGTTGGGAAGGAAAGTGAATGGGAATTTAAAAAAATGCAAAACAAAAGAAATGATATAAAGAAAACATCATGATTAGCGGCTGAGCGAATACATGCGCTCAGTTGACATATACGAGGTTTTTTAATCATTTCATTTTCTCCTTCTTTTCTGCATCCACAGGGCTCCATCGATAAGGTCTTTAAAACTTTTCTTTCGTGATGTTATCGATAGCAAAATCAGTTGGAAAAACAACTATCAATGTCTCGCTTTTGTGAGTTTATACATTGGTCAAAATATGATGCATAAAACATTGTGATTATTTCAGCTGACTGTATGTATTTATGTATTCATTTATCCATGTGTTTATTCCCTCGGGTATCTATTTATTTGTTTTCTTCATTTCATCCTGCAGTGTTGACCTAATCGGCTGTACAAAACTGCTTTCAAAAGGCACCCTTAAGTTTGACAGTGTTTCTACATCCAAAAAATAAAACCCAACAAAACAAACAAACATCAAATTTGTCAAACATGGATCACAAGAATCAAGTTATGTTATAATTGGAGAGTGATTCAAGCAAAACCTCTATACATATCTCATTTAAATCTAAATGATATCAGAATAGACAAACTGACGAATCAAAGGCAATGAGAGTTGTTACTATGGGCGGAGCTTAGTAAAGTTGCAGATAATCCGCAATAAACATTTTGGTCAAACAGTTCCAGAATTTATAATTTATCTTTAGACCTTATTCACACCAGCAGAAGTCAACATTTAATGACTGTCAGGAGGCTTTTAAGATGCTACTATTGTTGCCAATGATGTCGTTAGTATTGCTCTTTATTTCATCGTTATTTATCCTCATTTACACTCTCTTTATTCTCCCTCGTACTCTTTTCTGTTTGATAAATGTTTGAATTGCACAAGCAGTGATCCTATCTCGTGACCACTAAAAACTATTTCCTGTATAAAAGGTATGAGCAGAAAAAATCCATTTCTTTCTGTTCAATCACACAATCTAGATGTCAATACCTTTGAAAACATAGAGCGCATAAATTGTGCAAGCAAATGATATAAATAATCATTGTTCTTTTGTTTTGACTTACCGCTAAACAAGTAGGATTTGTGTTGCTCTGGTCTCGCATACTGCGAAAACGAAAAGGAAGCACACGTAAATAATTAGGCTGGAATCGTGGCCTCAACGTAAGCATTGCGAATACGAAATAAGATTGATTCAACGAAGTAGGACGTCTTAATGTCAGAGAAGATGAATATTTGGTTACTGTTCGTTATGCCGAAGGTTCGTTAATCCAAAAATTAAGTAAGGTTCGTTATTCCGAAGGTTTCTTAATCCGAAAACGAACATGTCAAGGTTCGTAGTTCTGAAGATTCAAATACGCACCTTCTATTCGTTTTCGGACAAACCAAGGAGTGTCTGATAACTCCTTGGATAAACGAACCTTCGGAATAAAGAACCTTATTTCCTTTTCGGATTAATGAACCTTCGAAATAAATCGACCATCATCCAAATATTTTTAGCACACAAAATATAGTGAAGACTGATAATGGGGAAATAGACAAATACGAAGGGGTAGAACGAAGAGGGGACAAATGAAAGTAGAAAACGAAATTAAAAATGTGAACAAGAAAAGAGGGAAAGAAATCAAACGAGAAGGAGACAAAGTAAAATGATACTGATACGAACGATAATTATCACAATAATATAAAGTTATGCTGAATAGTAACACTGCTTAGGGGATGGAGCGGGGGAAAAGTAGCAGACATTAATGTGAGGAAGAGGAGTTGGAATTATAGTAAGCGGAGATTTGCAAATAATATATACAGATGAACAAAGATATCACACAGTCTCAGTGGGAAATAGGAGCAAGAAAAGCTTCAGGACTCACCAAAGTATAGAGCCCGGGGGATCCGACTCGGCCTGTGGTGTAGGGAAGAAGTCAAGAAGGGAGATTGGTGCATAGTATTATGTAGTCCCAAAAAACACTCCCAGATTATCGAATAAACAATTATTATCAGTCTCATGATATAATGTTTGGAGCTCGACCATTAAAAGTTTCATTGTCTTTGGTTACATCTTTAAAATGTTCATTTTCATTTTTACTGATTTTTTGGCCAATATTCACAACGTTTATTTTCTAGCCAATCATCGTATATGCGTAAATAGATATGTCTATATTTATAGATCTTTGTTAACAGATTGTCTATAGGTTTTTAGACAAACATACAATATGATATATGTTCTTTATATAAAAAAAAGTAACTGACGGTGAGTCTATTTTAAGGTGGAAAATGTCTTTAGTACAATCAGAACATCGATAACGATTAACATTCGTCATACAGCCCATGAGCTTCACGCTATAATCAAAAGGCACATGAGTTCGACACTAGGCAAACAAAGCCCACAAGGTCGACAATGTGTACTTAAAGCCCCATAATGTAATGAGTGTCAGACTCGTGGGCCTTGTTTGCCTATAGTGTCGGACTCTTGGGCCTTATTTGCCTGGTGTTCAGTTCGTGGGCTGTATGACTCGTGGGTGTCGGACTCGTCACACCAAGTTCTCTCCGATCGTGAGTCACTGAAAAGTAATTTACAAAGCGGCCATATCATACCAACTTTTTTCCTTTAATTAATCAAATTTTATAATGAATATCAAATTTTAAACCATCCTAAGGTGTTCGAGGTAAGCCCACCATAACTTCGATTCGTCTGTCAGCTGCGCCGGTGACTTGGATACACGGCCTGATGGGGTTCTCATTGTCCGAATACTCGATGACTGCCTGGGTGAAGCCGAGCGGCCGGCCGGCCGGGTTGTTGATGCTGGACAGATTGCGGTCGTAGTTTTGCTCGGGGATCGGGTCATATGGGTAGTTGGGAGTGCATTGCGCACTACAACCTATAGACGGTGTATATGAAATAATTTGATCAGATAATTCCCTCATATGGAGAAACTAAAATCCCGAAAATTATAATGGTATATAGCCAAGTGCGAAAGATGATGGACTGGTGCTGCAGTCTTCGCTTGTTACCTGGCTTTCTCCTCCGCGCGATCCATATTAATTTCGTGTCCATAAGTTTTTGTGTAAAATATGTGCAAATTTGACTCATTGGCACAAAAATGGTTACGGAAAAAAAATCAAATGTCAATTTCGTTTTTAAATGTTCACAAGACTCTATTGATGCTGGTGTTGATACTTGTAGCGGAGGTTCCATGACATTTGCTCCTGCGACAAATGCTCCCACGAAGTATTTGCACGTTAAGCCAAACATAAAACCTACCCACAAATATAACTCTTACCATAATCCTAATCCTAACATCAAACTAGACCTACAACCCTATCACAACCTTAACCCCTAACCCTAAATCCTTGGAGAAAATAAGACAGGAGCAATTGTCGCAGGAGCAAATGTCGTGTCACCGTAGCGGTTAACAAGTATATAGATCTTGATGGGTCGTCTGACTCAGAGTGAGAGAGAACGAGAGGAGATATAATGGAGACCAGCTGTAATCATTAAGTCGAGAGGGTGAAGATAAAGACGAAAAAACAGAAAGATATGGAAATATTTCAAATGGAGAAAAAGAATTAGTTGATAAATAGCGAACATAATTCGATTAAACCTTGACAAAATACAAATTGATTAACTGCGGATTGAACGGTCTATGACTATAAAGTGATAATCTTGATTTTATTGCAATTCTCGAGAAAATCACGTAACGCATATCCTAACTTTTTTTTTGTGGAGTTCTCTTGCATTCTCGACATCATCCTGATTTTCATTGGATGGAAAAGAAACTAATCATTATTTTGATTGGTCGCCACCTCCCATCTCTTTTTGTGCGCAGTAAGTTCGCCGAAAGTTGGCGCTATACTCGTGAAACGCGTCGACACCATTGACGACACTCGATCAGTATTATTCTAACCACAGTGTTAAAGAAGAAGAAGAAGAAGAAGAAGAAAAATAAGAAGAAGAAGAAGAAGAAGAAGAAGAAGAAGAAGAAGAAGAAGAAGAAAGAAGAAGAAGAAAGGATTGGGTCATTGGATGGCGCTCCTTCGCATTCACCTGATTTGTTCTTTTGACGCACCCATCTGTGATTACTTCCTGGTTGTACTTGTGTGTATATCTAAATCCCCAGTGCATCATGAAAATAATTCGGCGACTCGAGCAAGACAATATGTGTTTGTTTGCTGACCACTGCACTGCATCGACTATTGACTACATCATTTTATTAGCCGATGTGGCTCAGTGGATAAGTTCTGTGGACTGGTTCCTGGATCGAGTCCGCTGGTAGCAGTGGTTGCGCCCTATATAGACAAAGCACTTAATTATCATCGCCTGTGGCAGCCCTTAGGAGGATCCCGTTTTAGCTTGCTCATGAGCACCAGAGTATTTCCTTAGTGATGAAACTCAAACACACTATCACCAAGAAGATTTCCTTCCACGTGTTTCATCGACCCACGACAAGGAGAGAAATGATATACCACCTGATCTCAATCACATAATGTAATAATATTACATTAAATTCTGGGCCTTGGTCGCGTCTACTAATTTCATTGCCACCACAGATACTCCATATAGGTACAGGCTCAAGACTGTACAGATTTTAGGCGAGTTGAGTCGAACACTTAAAGCTTGTATAAACAGTTGAACAGTAACTCCACGAAACTTTAAAATACCATAATTCAGGTGTTTGGGTGGACCAACAACCAACTAGCTGAGATTGTTACTCTGATATCTACAATCATTGTATCGAAATGCGATCATCGCAAACCACTTCTTCATTATCATCGTCGTCATCCGCATCTTCTGAGATAATTAAGACCGGTGATGAATAAGCCTGCATGATAACGGAAAATTGTGTAAGTATATAAGATGCAAAATATTTCGTTTGCTTGCTCTTTCTATAACAACTTACAAACACCGGATGACGAATATGTCCATATAGAGATAATCCTTATAAAGGAATCTCGAAGTAATTACTATGGGAATACACTGTGTGATTGGAATAGCCTGCAATTATCATTGTCTACCTTCTCCGGCTCCTTTTTGTTTAACACAACAATTGCCATGCGTGAGTTTTCGGGTCACTTTAGGGAAAGCGATTGACTCGGTGTATGGGGAAGGTGATTACGTCATGAGATAAAACTTTCGACCACTGACTGCAGGGCCAAGCTTGAATGACGTCCATTGTTACGTCCCGAGGGCGGTTCTTGTCTCGTATACGGAGGAATGCTACCAGGAAGTAACGCTGCTGTGCCCAAAGTGAAGAGACCATCAAATCTTCCGCAATTTACCTTTCTCGAATCATCGCCACACTATAATGACGCCAATGTACAATGCACTGTAAGATATCAGGCAAATACTATACTAGTATACTACAGAATGTTCAGTGCTCGAGGAAAACCACAGTATGTTTAGAAAGCTCTGACATTGTACCATACAAAACATCAGATATGCACATGAAGAAAATGATGATTTCACAAAACTCTAGTAAAGTCGTTCCTCATGAAGAGAATTGTATACTGTAAGCTGTTCTAAATTTGTTTGGTTCTCTTTGAGAATGTGCGTCTTCAGAAGCTCTTACTGGAAATTACTAAGATTTCTCATAAGTGATGGAGAAAACCAATTACTAGTAATCTGAGGAGGGATCGGACGTCTCGTCTTGAGAATATTCACCACGGATTTGAAAAGCTAGGACATAATTACTCCAGAATGAGAATGCAGCGGTTGTGAATGACTATAAAGGACATACACGGGATGTCGACTTACAAGATCAACGTACAACAATCTTAAGTTGTTGTTTTTTAATAATTAATGATTTTTTTTTCTTGTGAAGATGTACCATCTATAGCGTAATGGTGATGCATATTAGCTTTCCATCCTGCTGAGATTGCAATGCTAGTATATCGGGCTACCCACAGTGTAGGCTGCTATGCTGGTTTCTATGATCGTGAGATAACATTAAGATTTTTTTTTCTTCTTCCTGTTCAGTATACAGTCCACCTTTGGTGTATTGTCGTACTGTTGGCAGATCATATGCTATAACGAAGAATACCATAAATAGTTTTGTTTCAGTTTCCCATCTCGTTTATTGTAATAATTCGGACGACTAACCTCATTTTACCATGTCGGGATTCAGAAGGAAATTGAGAGTGAGTATAATATGTGTTAGTCCATTAGTATTAATGGTGATAGACATATTTTATTGGGAGTTCACTCCCGAATGAACTGTAAAGATAAAACAAACAAGTGAAAAAAAAACTTGACATACAATAGTGACCAAAAAACCTGAATCGCTCTCACAGAAATGCGGACTTGTAGTTTTACTTTACTCTCGACAGACCAATGTTACCGTGGTTATATAACAGCTGTATAATAATAAGCAAAATAACTGTTTGAGCATTACCTCTCTCTCTCTCTCTACGGCCAGTGCAATGAGTTTTTTAAAACACATTTTAAATTTCAGACACGGGGTACCTTGGTTTCCGCATTACAGTTTCAAGATAATAATTATTCGCACCATCAGAAAAGATGGCAAAGAAAGATTTGCGCTAAGATTTGTTCGGAGTGTAAACATGGTCAAACATGATTCGACTTTCATTCCCTATCATCCAAGATTTACAATGTTAGATACAGTGGAATATCAGAACTTCGATGAGAGCATTATAAGTCCTATCGTTCTGAAGTAACGAGATAAACACGTAAAAGAAAGCATTGCTTACCAATTGCACAGAATATCACAGAAATAGCGATGGCTATCGAAAACCTACACGACGACGCGGCATACATTTTGGCACCGTGGCGGCAATCCCGCTTTGGAAGATTTTTCGACACCAAGTTATCTTTCGTTTCCTCCCTTAGCTTTCTGCGAGGGATGTTGCACCTTGTATACCTTTTATTCAAGTATCTGTGGACCCATGCAGTCTCTCATCCGCGTCGCTTCAAAGTTTGATGACGTCGAAGAAGACGAAGAAAGAAATCTGACCGCCTTTGTGATAGTTCACCCAAGGGTGCTCGGCGTTACGTAACATGGGTGAGGAAAGAGAACATGGCTTTATGATTGTGCACGTCATTATTTCCGTGTTCCCATAATGCCTTCGTGACTGTCACTGAGTGGATTAGGGAAAAGGCATTTTCCTCAAAAAGGTAAGATAAACACCCGCGTTGAGATGCATCAGCACATCCTGTTTAATACACCCATTTAAGAGTTAAGTTATAACCACCCCTGGAGTATGATCTCTTTATCCCTTTCTCCATAGGGCTGTATGATTATTCATCTATATATTCGTCTATCTTTAAAGGTGTATCGAATTATCAATATGCAAAACTATAGGCCCATATATCTATCCGTTTCTCCTCGGTGGTATAACATGACACATCTATAGATTCTATGTACACATCATAATGTAATTATGTATAACCTATAATGTAAAACAAAATATGGCCTTCTGCTCAGAGGTTTTGAATAGACATAATATGTCTTTGTAAGATATATTATTATACAGAGACAAGAGTGAAAGAAAATACGCGAGAGAAGAAATGGAACGACATTTTGCCCCTAACTGACATTAGGCTTTGTCAAAAATAGTACTAAACTTATTAAACACGTCACAATGGGGCAAACATCAATACTGCTTTCATGCACACTTTAACCAGGGAGGTGGAAAGAGACTTCCACCTCCCTGCTTTAACATCTCATTACGTTTCATTCTCCATCTCTCTACATTTCTCTCTATCCCTCTCTATCTCTATCTATCTATCTATCTATCCACCCATCTGTCTATCTATCTATCTATCTATCTATCTATCTATCTATCTATCTATAAATCTATCTATCTATTAATCTCTCTCTCTCTCTGTCATACATGAATATAATGTATTTATACAAAATATATAACGTAACTTACACGTAAGGATATCAAGATGATTTGGCTTGGATAACTCTGAAAAAAGACAAAGTAAGTAAAAAGCAAAACAAAAACAAGATTAACGACTACAAAGCAAAACCACTGATCTCAAAACATGATCAACTTGCATTGACAATCGTTTTATGACTTGTGATATGTTCGTCTTAGAAGAGAGAATTGAATACAGAATGCCTTCTTTTTTTAGTCTTAAACATAAACTATATTGATTATTATACTCTATTGAATGACATGAATGCCTAACTAGTATAGGCCTATGCTGAGGAATAGTGTCATGAAGCTAAGATTACAAAGCAAATATGTTTGAAAGTAACATTCGAATCTCTGTTCCTTGTAGTAACGACATTAGAAATGGTGGCCATATCTGTTTAGTGTTTAGCACAACTCAGAAGGAAAACAGATCATATAACCAGGCAGAAACGAGTGGAATCTTATTCGATCCCCGGACGCATCATGATGGATAGCAACTTTCAACAAGAGCACTAATATGATGAGATCGGCATAAGGGATTGGCGTTTTTGGTTATCATCTCATAATTATGACGTTGAATCTTCGACTTCAGAATTATTATGGGCAAATCGATTAATGGCAATGTTTGTATTCTTTAGTGAACACTAGCTTTAACCACCTTATAAATTTGTTTTTAATGTGTCTATAAGTGAAGTGAAGTTCGACGTCAGTATAGATAGGCAAGAAGTATTGATAATTTGAGTTTATAGGCCCCTACAAAGAACAAAATCCATTAATGACAATTTCTCTGTTTTCTTCACAGAACGCCCTAAGCCACCCCGACAACTTGCTTTTAACGTGTCTATAGTAAAGTGAAGTGAAGTGAAGTGAAGAGAAGTGAAATACTAGTAGTCTAACCGTCAAGTTTTCAAACTCATTCCAAAAATCATAATTTCCGGTCAATCTCTCTGGGACTGGCCACTCCAACCTGGACATTGTAATGTGAACGTCATGCCATTTGATATAACTTTCAGTTCCGACGGAGTATTTCCCGTGCGTGGCCGCGTATCGATCGTTCGATAGACTTCGTTTAGGATCACAGAAGTATAGTGTTATAGTCACTCAGGTCGATCAATAATATTGACTGGTCGGTAAAAATCTGTGTTCGTCACTGATTGTGTGAGCCCAAACGATGACTTTGTAACGATATTTTCTATCTCTAATGGGTTTTAGACATTATGCGATTGCGCTATTGCGTTACAACTGCTTTTTTTTTCCCCCAGCAGAATTACTCTAAAAGGCATCTGTAGGGGCACATACACATGGAAGTCTAGCCCAAATGGGATATCATAGGAGCATTACCAACATCATTTTCTGTCTTAGAAAAAAAAAAAAAAAAAAAAAAAAAAAAGGCTTCGGAACACGGTACATCCCCAACGAATTGGGCCCTCAGGTGTACCGAGAGGTGCAAGTTATATGGTTGCTGCGTTACGGTGCGCCGATCTACGATGATTGACAGCAGGTTATCGCACACCCACTCGTACTCTTCGCCGATATCCGAGGCGCAAAGGCCGCGTATTTAGATTTTATGTCGTCTACGCAACATAAACACAACGTGACTGTCAAATACTAGTACTAAGAGGCCTGCGTTGGTGCCCCTCAAGACGGTATTGATTTTTATCATTTAGCTGCAAGACTTTATCAAGAATTCCATTAGTATGATCTGAAAGTCAAGAGAATGCATTCTGCTGAACGGTAAGCAACGTTCCTTGAAAAATGCTGTAAAACTGAAAAACGTGAGCATAAAACAGGGCAGTAACTGCAGGGAAGTACGAGGCTAGTCCCGCGTGTACAAATGTACGTCGTGTTCGACACTACCTCATGCTGCACTTGTAACAGTTAGATTCTAATTTCTAGTTGTAATTGTATAAAATTGAGGAGAGTAAAACCACCAGTTTTCGGACACTTAAGCTTTTCTGCAATATTTCAAACTCAAATAATACATACAAAATTATATCTTCAACAATATAGTCTATGTTAAATATGTCAAACTACTTTTCTCAATGTTGATTTTGTTATAGTATTAGTAAACTTATACACGTAATAAATTTAAATTTAAATTTACATCACAAAATTTCACAGAATCCCAATAAGACTAAGAGACTTCTAGGTCTATCACCTTGTCCTTTGATAATCCCCCAGAATCCGTCCGGCCTCTCCAGAATTTGGATGTGTGCTAAGTACTGTATAACGATGTGTGTTCAATGTCAATGCATGTACAGGGCCGCAGAAAAATGCACTGCGCCATACCTTGTTGGTGCAAGGTTGCATTGGGAGCATTGTGGTGCCCGTATGTTTGGTGTCCGAATTCTGGCAAGTTGGCACTTGCATTCATCCCCTGTAACTTTACATGTAGTCACTGCATCGGCACGTATGGAGATTTTGTTTTACTGTTGTGCTTTTGAGGATACCATCACACTCTGAGCTTGCAATTAGCGAAAAATCTTGCAACAGAATGGCATATTTCTCTATTTTTAGCGCCTTTTTGGCGACCCTGATTCTTAACACGGGACTTATATTGTGCAGCTTTGGAAAAGTTGCGCTGATTCTGCATTTTCAATGGTGAAATTTTGGATTTTAGATGGATTTTTGAAGGTGACTAAGGCACTTCACTATTGTGAACAACAGTGCCAGTAATGCAGTATGTGAAATGATGTGATATGCGTGTGTTGTGACAATTGAATTTGCTGGCTTGTGATAGTATCGGGGTTCTGGAGGCCGGCTGAACACTGGGGGTTTTACTCTATGACTGCATGAGAGCGTAGACTTTAACTTTCTCGAGTCTGTAGTTGTTTGGTCTTTGATTTTGAGTTGGCAAAGTGTTTTGGGGACCAGCCACCCAAAACTTGTAATACTCCACTAAAATCCTACCTCTTGATCTTGCCACATATGCACATGTGTGTGCGTGCATCCGTGCATTTATTAAAGCTAAGCTACATAACAACGAAAAGGGTAGGGCAGGGACAGGGTTAACTGCGACCAGCCCGAATGCGAATGTGGATAATAGGATTTTGGGTCTTGGACGGGGTAGTATCGCGACTAAATTCCGACTTAGATACCAAAAATTGCTTCAATTTGAATGCATACACATGTAGAGAACGGTTTATGGTCCAATTACTGAAAACAGGATACGTTGAATAGTTGCTGAGTTGATTCCTCCAATAGTCCATTTCTGTCCAAATTGATGACTTTACATGATTCGGTCAAAAGGAATCTGTGAGAATAACAACTGCTCCTTATGACGGATTTGAAACCTGTGCATATGCGCTAGCCGGTAGCAATGTAGCCTGTAGACCAGGCACTTTTGCTGCGCAACATCGTGTGCTGCCCAATCGCTCTCTGCTGGGTACATTTTACTCGAATCCCTTTGCTCGCCACTGCACAGTGAAAGAGCCTTGTCCAAAGGCTAAAAACATTGCGACTTCCATGCATATTCATATCGCTGATTTTAGAGGTGCTTAAATTTGTGTTTCTTTTTTCATCGTACAGTCTGTTGACTCTGGGTGCTGCTCCGGCAGTATAACTGTGTGAAGGAGTGCCCCAGGGTTAGGCCAGGGTAGAGTATGGGGTGGCTGTCACAAAAGGCACTCTTTCCTTTGATTTTTACATTTTTGAATTTTTTTTACCTCACAATGGCCCTAGTAACCACCTGGTGCACCACCCATCAGATTAGACACTAGAAATTGCTAGATATGGGTGCTAATAAATCTGTACAGATGTCTATCACCACATACTGTAATGCCGGTAGTTTTAAATCATTCTTTGGTCACAATAATCATACCCTCATGGTCCATGAGTGACCTGGTCACTGTGCTTCAGGAATTCCCCTGTCCTTCACCCACTATCTAGGTCTATACAAGAAAACTAGTGCTACCACATCTTTTGAAATGCAAAGACTAGACTCATCTGTAGCTATGCAAAAGTGATTTAGACTCTAGTGTGAAATTCTAGTAAAGATATAGCTAGTAGCCTATTTAATATGGGTCTATATCTAGGGTATTGAAAACATCTGAATATTAGAGAGTTCATATGAGGTCGAGAATCTACTAAGATACCAGATCTCTCACTTCAAAAACAATTTCCCATGTACTGACATGGCAGGGCTTGCCTAAAGGAACAACTTTAGAGGAATCTTCATAAATGCAACAAAATTTTTATTTTTATTTTTTTTTTTTTGTTACAGCCACTGTACAATCAAGAATATTACCATACAACACACTTATATATTTTAAGTTGTTATTCCTTTTGGCTGAAAGAAACACTTCTTGTGTCCCTTGTTATTGTCTAAAAAAATTGATGGGATATTAGACCTGTTCAAAGAGATTAATCTTCGTTTTCATAGTGACTATTTTTCAAACATTTCCCAGATGAAAGTTTCCAGATTGAGAATGTTTAACCCTGTCTTTTTCTCTGTTCATTATCTTGCATTGACACTTTGATCACTCAAGAAAGAAAGAGAGAGAGAGAGAGAGAAAAAAAAAAAACTAGTTCAGCAAATAAAGACAGGCAGCATGTTGTTTTCTAAATTTCACGAATATCAGTCGACTCACAAAGTTGGCATAAAGTAAAAAAAAAAAGAAAACATATAGCTCAGTATTTGTTTAAGGTCGTCGTAGATCAAATTTCATGACCTGAGATTTGTATTTTTAAGTGTGAGCATTTTCAAAATTGAGAAACTGATTGCAAAGATTGTTTCAAACTTCACTTTTGAAAGTTTGTCTTTTAATGGGTGCCAGCAAAATCATGGAAAAATGATTAAAAGTCAAGTATTGTTTCTTTTGTGATACAGTACAAGTTCTCATTGTGTGATTATCACAACATACAATATGTACATGTACATGTTTGAGTAGAGTCAAGTTTTCTGTCTTGGTTTTTATACAATTTATGTTTAGGGTATGACCCAAATGTATCCTTTTTGTTACGAAATGTTAGTTTTTGAAAGTTTTATAGCACTTCATGTCAATCTTGTAGGATTCCCCCCCCCCTCTTTTTTGGTATAATATTCACTTTTCAACCTCAACTGAGGGTGTTAATTTATCAATATTTTTTTTAACAATTAGACAACTCATAGTTTGTACCAGGCGTATCCGGGCAATTACCCCGAGAGGGCAATTACCCCCCGGCTAAATACTGGTTAGTGGTAAGCTTAGAGTAACGATTAGGGTTAGGGTTAGGGTTAGGGTTAGGAGTTTGAGTTAGGGATAGGATTAGGTTCAGGATTAGGATTAGGATTAGGGCCAGGGGAAGGATGCGGGGTAATTGCCCAGGGGGTAATTGCCCTAGACCCGTACCAGGTTCACACAGGTTTCTTTTTTTTCCCTATTTAAAAAAAAAATCTGAAAGACCACTGCATGTGTAATTACTTAAACACAGTTTATATCATGTCTTTATGCATAGCATTACTGTAGAGCAATTTTCTGTAGAAGTTTAGCCAGTGAATTTTCACATGTGTATGATACTTCAAATAGATGAAATCTTTAGAAAAATTGTGATTTAAGATTTTACCTCCATCAGGTTGTGTTTTTGTTATTGTTTGTAGTTGACATCTTAAGCTGTTAGCAATACTGTTTTGCAAAGTTATCAATGGATTTTGATTTAAAAAAGATATGGGTCATGTCCATTATGGTAAAGGGAACAGGTGATTATTATCAATTTCTTTGTGTTTGAAAAAGGAAGCATGCACAATTCTATGACATTAGTGACCCCATGGCTTTTGGGGAGGTTTGTAGTCTCAGAGGGATTCTATTTGTGTATTTTGCTCTTGTAAGGGCCAACCAAATTGCTTTTGGTTTATAAAATAGGTTTATTAATGGGTTTATATCATGACTTGAGTCCAGATAATGAGTTTCCATGCATGTTGGCAAAGTAACAAAGTGGCAATTTAAGAGAGGAAAAAAAAAAGAACAACAAAAAATACCCCAAATTCTTGTTTCCCTTTGAAGCAATTTCTGTAGATGTATCCATTTGTTTGTTTGTATTTTTCAAATTTGGGGTAGGGATGTCTTTTGTACAATGTGAACTTATTCAATGGTTTTGGTGTCTGTTCAAGTCTTCTTTTCCTTACATACTGCCCTCTGTTGGGATAACAGTTACAGTGTATTACACTTTGAATTGTTGACATACATGTAATATGATCTGTGATTTGTATTAAAAATAAAACATATTATAATATTCCCAATTTGCTATTTTGGGATGAAAAAGACTCAGAATGCCAGTGTTCATGTGTTTTTTAAGTTATAGCAGGGGAATATAGTTTTATAGGTATGCAGTTATATGTATCATAAACATGAGTATTTAGATAATAGTGCACCCTCATAGGCAGCTGTACAAGATCACTGCATACAGTAATCACTGTGGTCTATGATACTGTCAAGGTATACAGTGTATGGTGACATCACGGAAGTGCACTTCCTACATATCATTTCAGTTTCCCTACAACTTATCAAAAATTACTTCTTTCATTCTGAATGCATTTCCTTATAGATCACAGACTAAGTTCATAACTGTACAAATTGTATGGATAGCATTGTCATACTAAAATTTATGATAGACCAGCACTCAGCTTAATAAGCACATTTTTTCCTGGTGCGCTAAGTATTATCATTTTCCGTCTGTTTGGTTTCTGAAGTGGGCGTCGGTGTGTTTACTCTGAGCATAATCCCAAGAGTATTCAGACAATTCCAATTTACATAGCCTTGCTATGTTTTAAAGGGCTGTTGTTACTGTGAGTGTTAATGGTTTCCTGCACCTCCAGGTAAGCTTATAACACATGCTACATACTGCTAAAAGGGTCACTAGAATTAAAAGTCATTTTGGCATTATCTGAATTTGTTTTCCTAATAACCAGAGGTTTGAATCTGTTCTTGTGAATGGTGAATTATGATCTCGTACATTCCATGGATGTTTTAATGGGGAATCATTGTGTGTCCATTGACAATGTTGATATCTTTTTGGCCCGTATCCAAGTGTATGCTGTTATTTCCTTGAATTGTCCTGACAAGATCACAAGAGGTTGTGGATTGATGTGAGCTCTTCAGATTGTGGAGAGTAACACTGTATCTTCTCACCACTAAGTGTTCAGTGAGAATGGACTTTTTCACAGCTCTGATACAATGTATGGGGAACATTTTTTTTTTTTTTGGGGGGGGGGGGCATAGGAGAGGATAGGGTGGGGCAGGAAAAGTCTGCACACTCAAGAAAATGTTTTCAAGATACTATGTTGCTATGTCACAGAACAGCAAATCATTTCATTTCATAATTTGTCTCCACTATTGCAATGAAATAGTTTTTAGCCCTGTGTATGCATTTCTGCTTTTTACCAAATGTCCATAGTTTGCATTTTAGAACCTGGCTGAAATACCTGTAAGATCATAGTAAACATTTTCCTAATTGGTAGTCAAAAATAGGTCAACATTTGATTTACTCCTGCACACAACACAATATCTTTATATAGGGAAATTGGAAATATTCTATATATCTTGTAAGTCAACAACGCAATAGAAATAGTCTTGTGCTTGTTCAAAAAGAAATGAATCTCGCTAACGATAAGCGTTCACTTACCAAAGACCTGTGATTTTTTTTTTTAAACTGTAAAACCAGATATATGTGCAGTATGAAAGTTTTGTGAATTGGAGCTGATGGCCTTTTTAGCTCACCTGAGCCGAAGGCTCAAGTGAGCTATTGCGATCGCTCTTCGTCCGGCGTCCAGCGTGCGTTGTGCGTCATGCGTCGTGCGTCGTCTGTCGTGCGTCGTGCGTAAACTTTTTACATTTTCATCTTCTTCTTGAGGACCCCATGACCGATTTTCATCAAACTTGGCAGGTAGCATCCCTAGGGGGATAGGATCTCAATTTGTTCAAATAGGCACCATGGCCCACCTGGGGGGCCCCCAGGGGGGCCCAAACACCCTAAAATTAAGGAATCTTTAAAAATCTTCTTCTCTAGAACCAGAAGTGATAGGGCTTAGTTGATACTATGAGTAAGTACATTGATGACTGTAATTTTAAGTTTGTTCATGGGGGAATCAGGGGTACCCCCCTTGGGACCCAGGGGAGGGGGGTGCGGAGGGGTTCTAATGGGGCCTAAATTGTACATTTTCATCTTCACTTTGAGATCGCCATTTCTGATTTTCACCAAACTTGGTAGGTAGCATCCCTAGGGGGATAGGATCTCAATTTGTTCAAACCCCCTAGAATTAAGGAATCTTTACAAATCTTCTCTAGAACCAGAAGTGATAGGGCTTAGATAATACTATGAGTTAGTACATTGATGACTGTAGTTTCAAGTTTGTTCATGGGGTTGGCGGAATCAGGGGTGCCCCCCCCCCCCCCCCCTCCTTGGGACCCAGGAGAGGGGATGGGGAGAAGTCCTACAGTTGTAATGGGGCCTGAAGTGTACATGTTCATCTTCTTCCTGAAAACCTCGTGATGAATTTTGACCAAACTTAGCAGGTAGCATCCCTAGGGGGATAGAATCTCAATTCCTTCAAATGGGCACCATGTCCCTCTTGGGGGGCCCCTAGGGGGCCCACCCCCCCCCCCCCACACACACACACACATTAAGGAATATCTAAAATCTTCTACTCTAGAACCAGAAATGATAAAGCAAAGTTAATACCATGAGTTTGTACATTGATGACTTTAGTTCCAAGTTTGTTCATTGCGGATCCAGGGCTGCCTGCCCCCCCCCCCCCACCCTGGAGTTGATGGGGGGGGGGGGGGGGGATCCATATGCAAACCTAAGTTTCCAATGTTCTCATTTAAGAGTGTGCAAGAATGCATGGAAGGTGAAATTGCGATACTCAGGTGAGCGCGTGACCCCCGGGTCTCTTGTTTGCAGCATGAAATTCTTGAGAATTGCTACTTGCATTCAATGCATAGTGTAGACAATAACTTTTGCATGCATTATAATATCGCGAATCTTGGCTCGCAAAATTTGCAAAAATTTCATGCATGCGAAAATTTTGGGTTTTATAAATGTCTCCCTCTAGTGGTTATTACTATATGACAGTGATTACCAGTACAAGTGTTAGGAGTAGTCACTGTGCTCAATTCAGAAATCTATTAGGGCATTCCAACCCACAGTCCTGAGACGATGATAAATGTGATTAAATACATGTAATGTATACATGCCTGTCATGGAAATAATACATTTGGTAGTACTCTTTGCTTTGTATGTTTATCGCATACATTGCACACTGTAAAATAAGTATCAGGGGCCTTATGGCAGTAGGCTGTTCTTTATTAGATTAGAATTGAAGGGGCATTAATGCTGTGCAAAGTTTGTTACAATATTGTCCTTATTCTCAACTGATGATCTGTGTTTGATGTTTCTTTAGACTTTTGATTACTTCAAGGTGCAGTTCTAGTGTGTCCGTTAATGCATCAAGCTGCCATAGGTTGCTATGCCGGATATATGTACATTGTAGTGTTATAAAATGCTATTTTTAGGGTACTTTATGTACCTGCGAGTTCAATGGCATGCACTGCACAAGCAGAAACCCATGTTTTCTCTTGTTTATTTATCGTACACAACATGAGACTGTAGATTTACATGCCCTTTGATGACACACATGAGGTAAGGTGTAAATACAGCAGTGAAATGCAAGCCCTTTTCAGGATCATTCACGGCTGAGGAATCATTTTATTTGTAGTCAAATATCATGGTTGCTGAAGTGTGTAGGCATGCTTGAGATTTCTGTACTCTGTCCATAACACCACATGTTGTTCAAGAGGTGCACAATATTTCATGTCATGTTGATAGAAGTATGTAGAGTAAGCATTGCATATAGACTTTGTTTTATTTGTGAAGGACATCCCCAACATATAGACATTTATTTATGTTTAAACACACTGTATACACCAAATAATTCGTGAGGTTTTTATTTTCACGAATTTTGAGAGTCAGCTGCTATTTGTGAAATTAAAAACATGCAAAAATATTGACTCTGATCCTGATATGAATGTGATGTATGCGTACACATTTCTCCGTTCAGTACAGGACTCCACGATCACGAATTTAACCACTTGCGAAATCGTTTGGAAGTCTCGATTCGCAAAAATGTACACTTGCGAAATGTATGGCGTATGCAGTAAGTAAATACAATACATGTATGCCTGTTTCTAGCATACCTAGATTGGATTACTTGTAAACTGATGCAGATGTTAATTATAGTAATATAGTGTTGTGACTATAACTTTGATCCTCCAAATTGATATCTTGATGGAGGAGCAATAGACCTAAACTCTCAATGCATAAAAAAGAAAAAAAAAATGAACAAGTGAAGAGTACAAATCATCTATAGACAAATACTGTAATGGGTACATTAGTTTGAGATGTAAACAGGACATTGAATCTTATGTTAGAATGATTACATGAGTATATTGACAATATCTTTATCTGCCCCCCCCCCCCCCTATAGAAGTTGTACAGCTCACCACATTGATTGGTATTTGAGTATTCCAGCTAGAATTGTTTAGTTTTGATGATTGCTTCCAGCAAAGAGATTACTACTGCAACCCTTTACTCTGCCACCTAGTTATGACACAATTGCAAAGATAACATTTTGCGTCACCAACCTCCTAGAGCCACGGGATGGCAGAGAAGTCTGTTACCAAGAATGTCTCATAGTGAGAGAGAGAGAGAAACTCGTGTTCTGATTCCAAGGCAGCTTGAGCTTGTGATAACAAATGGGATATCCATCCACTCCAGCAGCCAGGGGCTGGGAGTGAAAAGGATACGTTTTCGATGCCAATTTCACAATTCGTAGCAGAGATATTTGTCAGTGAATGTTCAAGACAGGAGTTAGATATACTTGATTATGTTGCTGTTTCTTTTTCCTGTGTAGTGTTGTCATAAGTTGAACATTTCAGACACATAGACAGTGTTTAAAAACATGTTTCTGTTTTGTTGTACTGTCAGGCCTCCCTGCATTCTCTGCTTGGCTGTTGTGAATATAAGTTGCCTTTAACGTATCAGGGCCCTGTTTTATTAGCTCACCTGAGCCAAAGGCTCAAGTGAGCTATTGCGATCGCCCTTCGTCCGGCGTCCGTCGTGCGTCGTGCGTCGTGCGTCGTGCGTCGTCCGTCGTCCGTCGTCCGTCGTCCGTCGTCCGTCGTCCGTCGTCCGTCGTCCGTCGTGCGTCGTGCGTAAACTTTTTACATTTTCATCTTCTTCTTGAAAACCCCAAGACCGATTTTCATCAAACTTAGCAGGTAGCATCCCTAGGGGGTTAGGAACTCAATTTGTTAAAATGGGCACCATGCCCCACCCAGGGGGCCCCCAGGGGGGCCCAAACCCCCCAAAATTAAGGAATCTGTAAAAATCTTCTTCTCTAGAACCAGAAGTGATAGAGCTAAGTTAATACTATGAGTTAGTACATTGATGACTATAGTTTCAAGTTTGTTCATGGCAGAATCAGGGGTGCCCCCCTTGGGACCCAGGGGAGGGGGGTGGGGAAGGGTTCTAATGGGGCCTAAATTGTACATTTTCATCTTCTTCTTGAGAACCCCATGACCCATTTTCACCAAACTTGGCAGGTAGCATCCCTAGGGGGTTAGGAACTCAATTTATTAAAATGGGCACCATGCCCCACCCAGGGGGCCCCCAGGGGGCCCAAACCCCCCAAAATTAAGGAATCCGCAAAAATCTTCTTCTCTAGAACCAGAAGTGATAGAGCTAAGTTAATACTATGAGTTAGTACATTGATGACTGTAGTTTCAAGTTTGTTCATGGCAGAATCAGGGGTGCCCCCCTTGGGACCCAGGGGAGGGGGTGAGGAGGGGTCCTTATGGGGCCTAAATTGTACATTTTTATCTTCTTCTTGAGAACCCCATGACCCATTTTCACCAAACTTGGCAGGTAGCATCCCTAGGGGGTTAGGATCTCAATTTATTAAAATGGGCACCATGCCCCACCCAGGGGGCCCCCAGGGGTCCCAACCCCCCCAAATGAAGGAATCTTTATAAATCTTCTCTAGAATCAGAAGTTATAGAGCTGAGATAATACTATGAGTGAGTGCATTAATGACTGTAGTTTCAAGTTTGTTCATAGGAGATCCAGGGGTGCCCCTCTTGGGTAGGGGGGGGGGGGTGGTTGGAAGGGTCCAAATGGGGGCCTGAATTGTGCATTTTCATCTTCCTCCTGAAAACCTCATGATGGATTTTTGTCAAACTTGGCAGGTAGCATCCCTAGGGGGTCAGGATCTCAATTTATCAAAATGGGCACCATGCCCCACCCAGAGGGCCCCGGGGGCCCCAATCCCCCCAAATTAAGGAATCTTAAAAAAATTGGGCCCTTATTGTACATTTTCATCTTCTACTTGAGAATGCCTGGTCAAATTTTGGTAGAGCTGTGAATAAGATTAGTGACTGCGTGAAAGGTGAACTTGCGATACTCAGGTGAGCGCTAGACCCGCGGGTCTCTTGTCAAAAGATAAAATCGATTTTAAATTTCCTTACCACACAGGCTGCCATAGACTTACAGTTGAAATCAACTATATAATCAATTTTAACTCTTCATTAAACAGGGCCCAGAACTGTTTTATCTTGTGTGTGTTGAGAATGGATCATGTGTCCAGTGCAACTTCACAGGAACTCTGCATGTATCTATACAGCAGTGACAAGTGGGTACTACATATATGTAGAGGCAAGCCTTGTTTATCTGTTGTAATAATCTCATTCCCCCTCTCTCTTGCCCCCGCCCCTCGCGAATAGATTTTATGCAGATTTGCATCGACAGGCCATGCATTGCGCATGCAGAGAAGCAGAGGGTAATGTCACGGCTGTAGTGTGCCCTGGTTTTGGGCAACCCTGTAAAAGTTCAACCATTTTAGTCGTGTGTTGTTTATAATGTTTGTAACAATCACAGTCCATCACTCTTTTCCCCCATGAATCGTACGCACATTTGTTTTTCTCCACGGGATGCGCACCTCCTAGGGTTCGGGAGGCCATCCCAAAGTCGATATGTTGTGTAGATACCCTGGATGAGTGCAGCCGTTCAGAAATTCGCCCGCTGCGGGGAGCTGTAAATGTTGCATACAGCCGCCTGCAGCATCCCAGGTATCGGCTGAGTAGGAGGGTACGGAGCATAAAAGAGAGGGGCTGATAGGGCCTCTCCTTTCTTCTCCACCCATAGCCGCTTAAATTCAGAGTTGGCTAAGGGCATTAATGATGCCATTTGAGGTTTGACATGCTCCTTTAATTTGTGTGTTCGCCGTCAGTGACAAAAATCAGCAGAATGCAGTGAAGAGGGTTAGGTGCAGAATGAAAAAAAAAAGAGCAAAAGAAAAAGCAACAATTGCTATATAGATTTAAGGTTGTTTCTGTACTGTGCAGTCTGCTCAGCTAGTGCAGCCATGATTAGTACAAAGTACATCTTCCTTGAGTTAAAACTATTACATCTCAATTGATGTTTTTCTGTCCCAGTGTTTTTAAGAAGATGACAATTTGTGGAGATAGTCTCTGTCCAGACCATTTTACCTATTGGAGCAGACATTGATATGGAAAGGGAAGGGAGAGTAGGGGCTATGAAAGTTATATTTAAATGAGGAAGTCAGAATAAAAGGGCTAAGGTAAATCAGCATCATAAAATATACTGATACCATGCAGTATTGGTTTCACTGGGAATCACAGGCACTTGCTGTGTAAATGTACAAGTTGTATCTACATCAAGAAGAAACCCTTGTAATGATTTCTATTTTCTCATTTTGCTTTCAGGACAGATATCACTTCCATTGCCATCCTTGGTTGATAATCCCCTGTCAAAACAATAGTGATACTACTCATTCAGAAACTTGACTACATAAATTTCAAGTCGACTCATGCATAGAATTTTAGGAGCAGTTATTGACAATTTTGTTAGTTGTGTTAGTTGTGATACATTGTGTGGTATTTCATTTTCTTTCCCTTGCGTTGTGAAAGAGATACATGTAGATTAGTGCAGGAATGAAGCTACTCCCTGAAGTCACACAAGCAAGTCATCTCCCTTGTATACCACAGGGGAATGAAACCCAAATATGTAGATTGAGTGAATGCTTAAATATTAGTAGAACACATCAGTGAAGTTTGAAAAAAAATCAGACAATCCATTCAAGAGTTACAAATTCTTAGAGCTTCATTGCTATCATCACTGGATAAAACGTCTTTAACACTTTGTGATGCTGTACTTGGACAATGATTAAAAGAAAATAGAAACAGAATTCAACATATTTTTTGTTTCTCTAGCAGGGCTGCACACTAACCCATTTTTCTTACTGGTCCTGTACATTTTTTTTTTTTAACTGGCCCCGACAATGTTATTTTACCTGTCATGTTGGACCAATAAATTTAGCAATTCCTGAAAAGTTACTGGTTTGACAGTGATTTGTATTGGTCTTGGACAATGTTATTTTTGTAATTTTACTTGTCTTGTTGGAACAATAAATTTAGCAATTCCTGTAAAGTTACTGGTCTGACAGTGATTTTTACTGGTCTGGGACTGGTCGGACCAGTACCAGTGTTCAGCGTTGCTGTAGGATTTAAAGAGCTCTTCGGTTACCTCTTTCAGAAGGCAGAAGGGAATAATATTACCATCAATATTATGTCAGTAACAAGTTGACGGAATGTGTACTTTTTATAAACAAGTGAATTTTGATGAATTCTCTCAGTATTTGTAATCAGTTTTTATTGTCTAACTGTGACATCATGAATTGTAGTCTTCTTTTCCAGCCATGGTGATACCAAAACTTTAAAAAATTAATAACTCTGGAAATGATCGGCTAAATTTCATCGAACTTCACTGATATGTTGTATTAATATTTTTGCATCGGGTTTCATCCTCCTTGAAGATGCATGCTCAAGTAAACTCTGTGTAGTGTACCTGTATCTTTCATTGAAATGTAGATCATGCGCTCAGGGAGTGTACATGAAATTATGTAAACATGTACAGTAGACTTGTAACGAGCATCTCAAGTTTTGTAATGTGTATTTATAAGCAGGAAAGGGAGCATGTACACATACCTGTGACTGATAGTGTGTTCTGTGGATGGTTACATGTGAATCAAGATGCTGAGAATTGTGCATTTCTTGCCCTAAAAACAACAACAAGAACAGCCACCACTGCCACCACCGCAACAGCAACAACAACGGCAATGACATGTTTTTGTTTGTTTGTTTGTTTTTTTCTCAAGGCCAAAAAAGACCCAATCACAGGAAATACTGATCATATGATTTAGGAAGATCATTACATGATATTTGACCAACGTTGCTCTCTTACCCTTTGTATTTCCCACTCTGCCCCAATGTCACGAAACTATCGTCAGTGAGTCAGGATCATTTACACCCCCATATTTATCACCCTACTTTTCTTTTTTTTTGTTTTGTTTTTTGCTTTGTTATAACATCATGTGGGAATGTCATATTGTCACACCAGAGTGGATTTGCTAACTGATAAATGACTTCAAATTGATTTAGTAAGTGAAGATATGGTAATATTCACATAGGGTGAAATTGCAACACTGCAAAGGGTAGGTTGCACCACTACATGTATCTATGCAGCAGCTCTCTCAATACTGTCATTCACACAAACAAATAAGTGGTACAGGGAATAATTTTCAAACTCAAATTTGATTAGCAATTTCAGCTGATGAACAATATTTCACATAGTATCCTGTACACTTCTATGGAAGAAAACTGCTATACAAAAGTTAGTTTGTGTAGCAGTGGTGTAAAAATGCGTAGCAAATTGCGATGCGATACCAGGAAAATTATTCCCTGTGGTATGCTGATTGTGATCCCAATACCAAGATTTTTTTTTTTACACTTGTTCAGATGAACAAAAATATCCTGCTAATTGCCAATTTTTGATAATTTGTTGACCAAATTGCACACGTATGCCAAAAATCTACCGAAATGGTAACCTTTGCCCTAGTGTAAGTGCGCTGTTGTGATGTGTGCTCTGAATTATGGGATTAAAGAACTTTAGATGTTTTGCTGAAGTGCTCATGCACTCGCTGCAGTGTTTTAAATAGTTATCATGCTGTTTCTCAAATTATTACAGTAATTCCAAAATAATCTCAAGATTTCTTGGGATTTGGGTGGCGATGCTGATTGCACTATTTAGTGAGATGTTTCTGTCCCCACAGGCAAAATCTTGAGATTTTGATTGCGATGCAAATCCTGAGATTTGTATCCCACTAATTTGCATCAGTGTGAATCACACTTTCATTAAACCCTCTCCCCACCTCACTGCAAACTGCTAAGCTGTTTCTGATGGAGCTTAAAGTGTGATGGCAATTGCAGAGCAAATATATGGGGATGGCAAAGATATGAATGAGAGTGTGTTGGTGCTGTACCATGCTTTGGGATTCCCCCTCCCCCTCCCCCCCCCTCCCCCAGCCAAAATTATGCACTCACCATGTACCCACCAAGGAGTAGCGGGACGTTCTTCATCATTCATGAATGTGATGGTGGCAGGATCACTTCTTCAAGGCATCTTTGGTGCCAGAGTGTATCTGGATGCTACATGCATCTCGTCTCAGAATGAGCCATACACTCTAGGGGTGGTTTTCTTGAGGACCTTTCTGCAACTCGCAAATGCACAAACGTAGTATTGAGATCGGTACTGCATCATTATTACAACAAATGTGACTTCTTCATCATAGGCAGATATGTGCAACCGTTGGATCACATCTCACTCTGGGTATGTTTATGAGCTATCTTGTTTGTGTGTTTCTGTGTTTGAATGTGGTTATGAATGTGTTTGAATGAGCTTATGAATGTGTTTGAATGTGTTTATGAATGTGTTTGGATGTGTTTATGAATGTGTTTGTGTTTGTGCTTGTATGAATATGTTTGAATGTGTTTATGAATGTGTTTAAATGCATTTATGAATTTGTTTGTGTTTGTGTCTGTGCTTGTGCGTGAGTGTGTGCGTGTCTGTGTGTATGTGTACGAAAGCTTGACTTGTAGCTCGTGATCTACTGAAGATGGCAAGTGAAAGTTTAAATCACTGAATGTCGTACGATGTACAGGAAGTGCACATTTTCTATAAACTACTGCATAGCATTAAAAGCAAATATATCGTACTAGGTAAAGACAGTGACGGTAATTAGGCCATTCTAACATCCCTATGCAGTAAAAAGCATTATAAAATGGGTTCAAGAATGTAGCCAATAGGAAGCGCTGAAATGAGTCACGTGGGCGTTGTTTACTTTAGTACCATTGCACTGCGTGTGTTGTCCTATGGTAAATTGCCGATCGTCTGTGCGTGCGGCTCCTTTGAATTGCATGCAATGCTTTTGCAAAGGTTGATATCGCGAAATCGATTGCCAGCGAAACGAACGAAAAAATGGCTGCCTCCAGCTCAGATCCGTTGCAGGCGCAGTTTGAACTGTTGAATGACGAGGATAATTGTGAAATTTACCAAGACTTCATTGACGGATATTTCCCGTGAAAATTTGGATCAGCTACTGTCAAAATTTTACGCTGGGGCAAGGAAGGAGGACGGTACATCGTACAGCAAACGTAGTATTCAGACAATCAGGTATGCAGTCCAGTACAGTAGTCAGTACAGTACAGTGTTAGATCTACTGTTACGAGTAGTATTCAGACAATCAGGTATGCAGTGCAGTACAGTGTTAGATCTACTGTTGCAGGTGAAGAACATAATTGTCATGATCATGGAACAGAGTCAGAGGAAATGTCAATTTCTATTCAGAGTTCTCAGACTCAGAGTCAAACAGACAATCAGGTTCACGAGTTTTTATCACTATCGGAGTGTCTCCGTAAGACAGAACTCGCCTCGTGTTCGTACACCTCACTTCCATTTCCACAACTGTGAGGTGCATTTCCACAACAATTAAGCCAATGACAATATATTGGAACTTGTACATGAGTTGGTGTTTAGTCTTCACTTCACTTCACTGTTCATCTTGAATTTGGTCGACGTTTGACTTCTGAGCTTTATAAAGGTAGGAAGTGAAAAATAACTCATAGACCCATTTTATAAAACAAATGATGCACAGGATTATTTTGTGGCGTTAGTGAAGGTGCGGCGCACTCTATCCTGTGCATCATTTGTATTATATATTCTGTTTGTGTGTGTGAGAGATGTATTCTTTAGTTCATGTAAAACATGATATATTCGCGGCATGAAATTTTCCGCGAATTGGAGCCGATGGCCTTTTTCACGGCATGAAATTTTCGCGAATTGTCACTGGCATTCATTGCATATAGTGTAGACAAGAGCTTTTGCGTGCATTTTGATTTCACAAATCCTGGTGCTCGAGAAATACTCAAAACTAAAATGCACGCGAACATTCCTTGTTTTACAGTATACAATGACTTGACCTGCTATTGTGATTGGATGTATGCCATATGTTTCAATGTATGCACATCCTGTATGTGATTGATACATTTATTATCTCTTCGACAAACACTGTTTAGAACTGGTAGCCCAAGTTTGTGTGGATGCAGTAATGACTTGCCTGCAACTCCAGTAATAATAAGAGTCCATGCCTGTCTGTTTGTATGGTATTCTTGTGTTTAAAAAAAAAGTGACAGATTATGATAACAGACAAGGTGGGCAATTAAAAAAAGTTTTTCTTTGTGTTCCAGACTTGTTGCTAATACATTAGCTAGTATAAAGTACATGTAGCAACACTGGCAAGTCAGGGGTTATGATTTCATGTACCAATATTTGAATATAAAAGAACAGTTAGTAAGAGCCTACAGAGTGACACCATGCATTGAAAGACTGGATAGTACAGTCAACCAGTATCAAATCTAGATGTCAATGCTATTGGAATTGTGTGCTTATGCAGAGAGAGCATTCTTGTTTTGGAGTTACAGTTCAAATTGATCAGTTGCCTGTATTGAAGCTTGATCAGACCTGTGAAAAGGCTGCCAGGGTTTCAGAATTTTTTTGAGCAGGGGTTGATTGCTAGGATGTTTTCATGACAAATTTATCTTAAAAAAAAGTAAAATATTCATGATTTGGCCGATCAATGCCCCAAATTTGATCATGAGCGATGTGCCACAATTATGTGCTTCTGCAAAGGGGGCACTTTTAATTTGAGTCCATGTTCAGATCTATCACACAGAGATTTTTTCATGTGTTGAGTCATTGTGCAGTGGCAATATTTCATGAGATCAGTGCTATTGCCCTTTTTAGTATGGTGTATATATATATGAGTGTATAGATATGAGTGTATATGTGTATATGAGTGTGTGTGTGTGTGTGTGTGTGTGTGTGTGTGTGTGTGTTAGTGGGTGTGTGGGTTAGAGTGACAGCCATCAAGCTGTGTACATGGTCAAAGTCTAGTGACTGTGTCAATACTTACTTTATATAGTTTGGCACATATGGACAGCCAGCCAGGCAGGCAAGTCCAACAAGTAGTCTCTCTGCCAAACCTTTCCATTTTTTTTTTTTTGCTTACATGTCCATTATGCTATTTGATTGTGCTGCTTCTTTTGTTATTATTTTTGTTCCCTCATTGAATTCTTTATGAAAATTTGCATCTTGCACTCATGATGAATGTGACAAAATTGATTTTGAGCTTCGTGATGTGCATGTATATGTCACCTCCATTGCATATTGATGTACAAGAGAAAACTCTAAGCTGTTGCGTTCAGTAGAAAAGTTGGCATTATATTCTTTAAATGATGATATTGATAATTTTATTAATGGTGCAATCATGTTTCTTTCTAATATAATTGAATTCAAATTTGATTGTTATTTTTTTGGACAAAATATAACACACTCTTTTTTTTTTTTCAACAAAGGAATAACAGAGAGGATTCATTGTGAAATGAACAGTATACAACAATAATGAAACATAATAGTGAAACATCATCATACATTTAAGTAAATGTGTGCCCCTCTGAAGAAGAAAATCGGTATAGAGATTAGGTTTGAAAGCGAACTGAAGAGACAAGACTGACATGACATTGTGACAACATGTTTTGTCTTGTAATTTTGACTTGTGCTTTATACTCGCTAAAAAGCCATTGGAGGTTTTATTACACCAATAAACTGAAATCTGATACCAGAGTATAATCGGGGGAAAAGCATAACTTTGACAGAAGAGGAAGTGGAAAATGGCATACCTTGCAAAGCTGGCACATAATGTCAAGGTTCTGAAAATCAGTTTCATTTTCTTCGGAAGAACACTTGCATAGTTAAAAAGCGTGAGATATATTAATGCTATACCAGCAGTTATGGCCCGACGTGATGGAATCCAGCAAGGATGGTGTCATTTACTTGTCCCTAATTAAATTTTTAGCGGAAATTGTGGTGTACTGCCCTCAGCTGCTGCAGTATGGCAGTAAGACTAGTCTGTAATGCTCAATACTGAAATGAAAAGCCATTTCGTGCATACTCATGCAACGTGCATTCATGTAGAGATAAGCCTCGGCCGGCGTTATCGTGCTCTGAAATCTGAGTGGGCTCTCAGGTCGAGTTTGTGCAATCGCAAAGTTCTTGAGGATCGTTGGACTAATAGTAATCGCGTGCTCCTCTGATCCCAGTGGTGGGGAGACGACACGCAGAATTTGGAGTTAACACCAATTAATTGATGATTAGCCAGATAAGGGGACAGCGATTCAAAGAGTCTGATTCAAGGGGTGGAGAGTAGAGGTGATACTTGGAGATTTGTAAGAGATAAAAATAGATCGAGAAAAGGCAAAGCCTGCATTTCATTGGAGCGCGCCTCGGGGATGTCGTACCGGCAGATCTGGGTCGAGGCGTGAGATGGTGGAGATTCTCCTTTCCATATTTTTATTGCCAAGGATCTTGGGAACTCAACTGGCGACCGTGAGCGAAGTGAGATGTCGGGAGGTAAATATATGCTACTCCGTGATCTGCGTTTTCCCTTCATTATTTACCCATGTGTGGCGTGCCCGTGCATTGTAGTGAGGATTGTAAATTTTTGATGCGCTGGGGGTGGGGTGGGGATGTTGTGCATAATGCAATCAGGACGCAGGATCATGTGTAGGATGTACAGAGCTGCAAGTTTACGTTCCTGCACTGTAAAACAAGCCATGACTGTGGGTGTGTATCATTAACATGTTCATAGGTCGATATGTGTGTGTATTGTGATATTTTTTTGCAGCATACATGCATATAAGATGCATGTGATACATTGTAGCTGTTGCATGGTTATGCACCATAGATTTGTGAATGGTTTGGTATGAATGTGATTTTCCACAAAACTTTTCCTCCTAACTTGCTGATCCATACATTACATGTGGGCAAATACTCAATGCATTTATCATCAAGCGCACATGTCCTCCGCCATTACTTGCATGTCGGTGAGATTTAATCCTCCATGGCAGATGAGTGAGTGCATTGGTTCGTAGCATTCTTCTGGAGATGTTGACTGCACATATGATGACTCAAAGGTATATTTTGGTTGCAGGCAGATTCGATATATAATCGTGCATAGCTCATAGTTTTGATGTCGGCATGATCTTCAATTGTGTGTAGGTTTCAAGTATGTCACTTTCATGAGAGAGACACATGGAGCAAAGTCATCTGTGGAAAGGAGATAACATTATTGTTTTTGAAAGGTTTGAAGAGTAATTAATAATATTTGAAGTTTTGGTATAGCCATTGCTGGTTGGGAACACTACAAAACTTTGTGATGCCATAAATGGAAATGATTTAAAGGACAATTTCACCTTTGTACCTGTGGATTGAGTGAATGCAGCAATATTAGTAGAACACATCAGTGAAAGTTTGAGGAAAACTGGGCAATCTGTCCAAAAGTTACGAATTTTTAAAGTTCCAGCGCCACCATCACTGGATGAGAAGACTACTACAGTTTGCAATGTCACATATATATAGAACGATATAAAGAATATATAAAGAAAATTCAACTTAGTTTTACTTGTCTCACAAGATAAAAGAGCACTTGACTTGCCTCTTTCAGAAGGCCGGGGGAATAATAGTACTATTAACAATGTTCGTAACAAGTCAAGGGAATGTGTACTTTTTTCAAAGTGAAATTTCGTGGAATTCTGTCTATTCTTTCGTGACATCACAAACAGTAGTAGTCATTTCATCCAGTAGTGACTGCACTAAACTTTAAAAATTCATAACTTTTGAAATGATTGCCTAATTTTCCTTGAACTTCTATGGATGCATTGTATGTTTTGCTGTACTGCTGCATTTACTTTATCCACATGTACATCAAGGTGAACTTGTCCTTTAAAAAAAATATAACGAAAATTAAATATCCTTTCACTTTTCTAGCATAATGAAAGAGCACTTGACTTTTATACATCTTTCAGATAGCAGGAGGAAATGATAATACCTTTAGCATATGTCAAGGCTTGGGAATGTTTACTTTCCATGAAATATTAAGTTTAATGTTTGTATGATATTGTTGTTCATACTTGATGTGATGTCATGAACTGTAGTGGTCTTTTCATGCAGCAATAGCTGTACCAAAATTACAACTAATAAATGGATTATGTATCTGATTTTCCTCAAATTTTGCTGATGTATTCTAGAAATGATATTGCTGCATTCATTTGATTGATCCACATACACTGTATTTGAATGTCATCCCCCTTAACTGCTTCATCAGCCACATAGAACAAACTTTAGACAGTTCAATTCTGACCAGTCTGTGTGTGTGTGCTTGTGTGTGTATGTGTAACTAAAGCTCTATCTAGCCTTTTAAGAGCATAATGACTCATTATGTACATTGTCATTATACCCCTATAATTTTGTCTACATTGGGAGTATAATACAGTACATTGTTGGCACTCCTCTAGTGGAATATTATCTTGCCAGACTTACCGTCATCATCCTCATAGCTTTCCTTGAAAAGAATGTCGGAAAACACTCAACCTTTGCAAGATTCTGTTTATGAACTCTACTGACAGGGCTAGTAAAGGGCCTTGTTTGAAATTTCACACCTGCACGATTCCCCTACAGAGGCATATGCGTGTGAAGAGTGAAAGCTGGATATATATATATTCTGTTTGAAATTCACAAAAAAAAAATTATTGCTCCGTATTTAGTTTCCAAGTGAACCAGCTCCTCTCATCCCAGTGCTGTAGTCTTTCGAAGAGAGATTTCTTTCTGCTGAAATTTATGTCTAAGCTTTCCATGAATCCAGATTTTATTGCTCAAGCAGAACTTGGCACGTATCATTTAGTGAAGCAGTCTTGGAACAAACATACATGTACAATGTAGTCCATGTAAAGGAAGGCATTTCAGGCTGTGAAAATTTGAACAGCAATTTGAATTCGTACCTAACTAGTTATTTCTTGAGCCGGTTTTACATGCTGTTGGTGAGTTCAGTTTCAAATGAGTTGAAGTGTCTTTTTATTTTTCTGTGTCATGTTTGAGTTGAGTTCAAACACAGTATAGGTATAAGCAGCACATAATATTGTAGACGCTCTCAGACTGTGGACTCCTCTTGCAATACCAAGTAATACCAATCAAAGTAGTGCTTTGAAATGATGAGAAAAAAAAAGAACAGATCAAAGTTTATTCTCCTACACATATGCATCACAATTAAGCAGATTTTTGAGGAAAATTTTCACAACTTTTGGGTCAGATAACTCGGTTGTGTCCATTGTCCATAATGTATACATCATAGGAACTAGTTGGACAAAAAAAAAAAAAAAAAGAAGAAGAAGATAAGGAAATTCATCTGTCTAAATTACAGTCCTTGGATGTAGTTCAGGTACAAAACTAGTATGTGTTAATGCCTTTCAGAATTACCATTATTGTGTGTAGTACGTATGATGTTGAAGTATCAACATTTGGCTGTGTGTTTTTGGCTATTCATTTGACAGAATGAAATAACCTCCGAAAAATCTTGAAGAGAAGCTTGCCAGTGGTTGAACAGTTTTAGTGGGCAATAAGGGTTGGATCTAATATAACAAAAAACAGACTTGAAGTACCTCACAATGACATTGCATGTGATAGATGTGTGATATGACAGCATGGAGAGGATAGTAGCATACTTTTGTATGAAAATTGTACTTTCCGTATCGTAACTTTGTACTATAAAGGCAAAAATAAACAATGATGTTCAATATCTATAACCAAAAGATACAAGGTAAGCAAATATTTTAGATTGTAAAATTGTGCAGTGACCCAGCACATATACACCTGTTTAAACATACGTGCATAGCCGACATGCTTGGTATGTTTTAGTGTGAGTTTGAGAAAATAAAGAATGGAATTTACCTTGAGCCAGTATGACCTTGTTCCTTTATTTTTGCTAAAAATGCTCTAATTCTTAAAGTCAGTAGCAGCATGTTTAAAGTGTATGAGTTAGAATGTTATCAAGTGCCACGAATCCATCTTTGAGTATGTAGGCAATGTAGGGTTTTCCTGATACATTATGCATATAATAGACACAATGCGACCAAACCATTCACACCTAGGTAAACTTGTAAATTTGATGAAGGTGGATATACACCTGTAGCATGTTATTATTCTATAGTAAAAGGAAGTGCAGATGTGATACTTTCATTAAAATTATGATTATCGTGTATTTATCAAATTCATTATATTTTTAGGTTAATGTTGCTGTGGTATTTGAGTGAGAATGGTGAGAATATCAAGCATTTTTGTAATATTCTCTCTGACCTCCTATAGCACATTCTTGCAGTGTTTCCTTTTGACTGCAATAAAGCTCATGAACTGATTTCTCTGGGACACAGTGACTAGAGGTAGAACATATTGTACACCCATGTTTCATTTATTTGTAAAGGTTACTTTATTACATCTTCAGAAACCTGAATATCACATTATTAAAGCTGAGATGAAAAATAGACTTGCTGTTCTTGCTCTGAAATTACCTTTGCATAGCAACTGGAGATGTGTGTGTGTGTGTGTGTTGGGGGGGGGGGTGGGAGGGCAGGGGTCTGGAAAAGGAAAACATTGTTGTCAAAATTTCAGTGCCCAACCCCAGTGAAATCTATGATTTTTCGATTTAGGGCTTCACAAAGCGATTCTGACATATGATTCAGTGTTTGTTTTCCTGTGTTACCAACTTGTACAAATTTGCCATCTTGTTGAATTATTTTTGTCCCCTCTGAGGACTGTACTGTGTCTAACCAAAAATAGATGAAAGTGATTTTCATGCCTCATGGAAGAAGATTTTGTTGTGTTAGTAATCACATGAATGAATTACTGGTGATTATAGAAGACTAAACAGTATAACATAAATATCCTGCTGCTGTAGTGGTGGTATGAAACAGTGCATAAATCTGCAAACCGGCAGCAACACTCAGCAGCAGCAGCTCCAGTACTACTGCACTATGCATTTTCAGTCCACAGATGAACATAAGTAACCATGGACTGAGTATGTGGAGTAAAATGGTCTTTTTCTGAATTACTGTCCAAAATTAAAATAGCATGTTTAGGTATATACCCACCACCTGAGTGCAAGCACCCTAGTAGCTGATTCTGACGTGGCAGATATTTCTGAGGTACAGTGTACACATTGTATTCTAGGTAATATATGACACTGAACTTCCTCATGTGACACCCATTTATACACCTTGGTAAAGATGAGTGTTTTAGATACAGTACACTATCTTGGATGAGGACACAAGTGTCACCTGGCAGAGTTTGAACTTTGAACCCTATTGAGAACTCTTGTGTGCGATCCACTTGACAATGACACACCTCCAAGGCCCACAAGCCCATTATATTCCTTACAACCACAGGTTTCATGTGTTGCTGCTTCATGGTGTGATTGAAGGACATTTTCAGCATTGTGCATGTAGCTGTGCATTTGCACCAGGTATGGTGGTAAACTTGTGTATCATCAACACATAAAAAGGCAGGTGTGGGAATGATACAGGCTGGGACAGTCCATGTTGCAACATGCCCATGTTCTGTGCTGCCCTCTGGAGTCCCAGTAGAGCACAGTGTACCACTGTCACTCTTTGCTTGCTAATCAAGATGGCTACATACAAGTATGCATGTAATTAATTGAGATTGGGGCTTTTTTCTCTAACCCCATCGATCAATATATTTTTGGCTTGGAGATCATGTAACGAATTCATGTGAATGGGAATGCTATATATGTAATTCATAAATTGTGTGTGTGTGTGTACATATACATACATTGTAATACACACACACACACCCACTTAATGAAATTCTTATGTAACCTTTTATATTCAATGCAATTTTCAACTTTTATCAAATATCTACAAGTAAATGTATAAGAGTATTTACTCCTCTTGTCTTGAAATAAAAGGAAACAAACATTTAGTACAAGTTAACCCATTCGATGCTGAATTCTGAAATCCCCATAGACTTAAAACACACGCCACCATTTTCCCGTATGGAACGGGTTAATAGGTAAGGAAACCATGTTGAGCACCACATTCTGTAACCCTTGTGCTGATGTGTGTTAATATGTAAAATGAACATAGTAAGCCATTCTTCACAATATGGAATGTACAGAAATTTATGCAGTTGACATCAAGGCTATTGAAAAAATCCTTCATATATGGGTCGTGCACAATAGTAGTTAGAGAATATAAGCAAAACACTGAAGAAAAGAAAGAAATGCATAAAATATGTTTAATTGAATATGAGATGCTATAATAGATGAAAAAGATAAAATATGCTTTCTCAGTCTAAATCCAGTACACCAAAAAGAAAAGATTAGGGGGACCACTTGATAGCACGAATGAGGTAGACTTGCTGAAAGGAGATAACACATAATACAAAAAGAAAATTTGATATTTTTCTTTCCTATGTCATAGATACCATATATACTGTAAGGAGTTACCTGCCTTGTAACATCAGTAGTTATTTTGCTTTTGCTTTTCAGTTGAATGTCAAATGCATGTAGAGGAATTGGAAATGAGAGCCTGAGTAAATGCTTTTGGCACCTTCTAGCTATCTACTTTAGATGTGGCATTTCTCTGTTAAAGGTATTGGTCTCCATATTTTCCAGGCATTTTGGAGGGTAGCAAGTAGATGTTCACAAATTATCATATCAGGGCAATTACCTCCGAGGACAATTACCCCCCCCCCCCCCCCTTCAGGGCTAAATGCTGGTTAGTGATAATGTTAAAGTAAAGATTAGGGTTAGTTTTAAGGTTAGTGTTTGGGTTAGGGTTAGGATTAGGTTCAGGATTAGGATAAGGATTAGGGTTAGGTTTAGGGTCAGGGAAAGGGTCTGGGGTAATTGCCCAGGGGGTAATTGCCCTAGACCCGTAAATTATATCATTGTGGTGGAGGCCCTTGAGATACAAATATGTAATAGCAATCCAGTTGTGTCCAGCAGTTGGTGAACAAATGTACAGTGTATGCTGTCTATTTGTGACTTGAAGATGTATTGTGCCATTTTTAAATGAAAACAGAGGAATTCAAGAAATTTCTGTGATGTTTCTTATAAAACTTGTTGCTAGTGTGGTCTGTAGTTTTATACTGCTTTGATCAAAATTCCATTGTCCATCGTCCATTCCAGCATCAATAAATAAAAAACTTGTACAGAAATTGAGTGGGCCTTGCAAAAAAGAAAAAAAAAAAGGTCTGCTGTCTTGATATCATGAGATTTCAATTAATAACCATTTCAGGCATTTTGGTGAGCTTGCACAGTCAACAAGTCCAGGAGACAGGGAGCTGGGACTGTTTATCTCAGCATGTGGGTTGGCTGATTAGTATCATTACTTCTCCTCTAGGGAGATGGAGAGAGGACAGAGAGGTCCATTCTTGCGTCGTCGTCAATCTCACTCTCTCTCTCTACCCCTCCCCCCTTTATTTTTTTTCTCTGTCTTCTTCACTCTTTCTCTCATCAATTGATGTTGCCAAAGTGGCCCCAATTATATTCTCTCAGAGGCAAGGGGGTAAACATGATCATATCTGCAAATATTGATTGTTTCTATCAGTATTCCCGCCCGAGTGTGTCGATTGGGGTATGGGGGGGGGGGGGGGGGGAGGGGGAGGGAAGGGGGATGGGATGGGGCGTGGAAGGAAGGGAATGGGATAGGAGTCTAGTGATGTGTTCTAGTTATTAGTGATACCCTGTATCCTCAACTGGACGCTCACAGCCAGAGAACGGATGCGGGAGCTTCTGGTCAAAAAGTATGGCTCTTGACTTTGCAATTTTCATCTGGGGAACCTCAGATGAAAGGAATTAACCCAAATGTTGTATGCTCTGAGTGCTGATTAGCATAGAAAACCCCATAGCATTGTATGCATGTTGTTTAAAGTCCCAGGCGCAGAAAGGGTTAATTGGCTTACTTTCACTTTACAGTAAAGATGTCCTTGATGGCACATGGCATTATTCATTACATAGAGGACATTATGTAGTCTGAACGAGACTCTGTAATGTGTAAACCTTGCTTTATAATCCATCTCGTATTCCACTAAGCTACTTTCAAAAGTCTGTTTAATCTACACGTTTATGTGAACAAAGGCATTGTGTACATGTAATCACTGGAGCTTGGGAAAAAGAAATTCTTGTTATGAGGTGTAGAACTATTGAAGCGAGAAATATTCCTCTTATAATGAGAGCAGAATCCTCCATAGCCATATCTTCCTTTTTTTCAGAGCACATGATGTGCATCATTCTAAACCAAAGAAAAAATTGATGAATGGTTCATAGTGTATGCAGATAGAGGCTGGCCCATTCATTGAGTGGACACAGAGTACTGCAACAGTAGGTATCATGCAGAATGTATACAGAAACAGCTTCAATCAAAGGGATGGTTTAGTTTTGGATGGGATGGGACTTCAGGTTTCTTACATTTTTTGATTTTTTAAAAAATAATGAGAAATATGAATTATGAAAGAGCATATAACTAATTTTACAAGGAATTCAAGATTTATTTGATGAAAATTGGTTTGGAAATGGCTGAGATATCCAAAATGAAGTGATCCAAATAAGAGGTGGGACCCACCTTTTATTAGGACCGCTTTGAATTACTTTTGTTTTTAGATATCTCAGTCATTTCAAAACCGATTTTTATCAAATAAGATTCGAATCCCTCATAGATTTGTATGCATTTTAGCATTTCGTAGAGTGGTGTCTAAGTGTCTCGAAAAAAAAAAATTTAAATACTGAATCCCCATCTCAACCAATGTATTCGATCCCTTTAAACTTCGTGCAGGGAATTTGCAGGCATGCAACCAAGTGGATGGCATACAGTTATATGGGTTTGTCAAATAACAGTGGGGTATTGAATAAACATGATCATGTGTTGTAAATAATACATTACAATGATATGTTTTCCAGTAGGAACACATTTATTATTGTGTAAACAAATGACATATGGTTGAATAATGGTAGTTTAGTGCAATCAGTAGTTTAGCTTATTCATTGTATTTAAGGCTATAAATCATGTAATCAAAACTCTTCAATTCAATTCGATTCAATTCAAATTTTCCATATAAAGTAATACAAGGTAATATCCATAACGCTTATACATGAGTAAAGAATTTCAAATTGCACAAAATACAGGCATTGTAATTATGTCTTTACATGTTTTATATATTTTGATAAATGGACAAGGAAAAAATGAAATCATATATAGCTTACTGTTTATGGAAAAGCAAAATCCACAAGAAAAGGATAGCTTGTAACTTCTGTGAATTACTTTAGAAAATAAAGGCATCTCAAGATCTGTCAAGAACTCCATGTATGAAAATCTTGACATCCATGACATCAGACCAAAACGGACAGAGAGAAAAGACTGTTACAAGGACAAAAACAAGAACAAGGATGGAACTGGCAGAAAAAAAAATAACCAAAGAGGGGCATAAGAAAGAAAAGGAAATGAAAAATAAGTGGTCTACAATTAGGTTTTGTTTGGCTTTACTTGGTATACAAAATTGTGATGTACAGTAGAGAAGCGGCTCATACACTGTAACAAAATTTGGTGCATACATTCGGGTTTGCACAGCAATATGAGGTTCAAATCAATCATAGGTACATGTACTATTGTAATATTTATAAAGATAAATAATTTAATATCATTATACCTATCTTATGCCTTTAGTAGCCTTCATAGAGTATAGCACATCATTCTGCCCCCTGCCGTGCATAGGATGGAGTGGGGATGTTTTAGCACATATGGTTAGGTGGCCCATCGGTCGGTCCTTTAAGAATCCTTTCAGGATCTACATACATGCATAATACCTACTTCCACTACCTCTTGTACTTTAAGAGACTTCACTTCCACAGTCGCTTGAGTGATTCAGGTGAAACTTCATAGCACACATAATGATCTTTGATCTTTGACGTTTCTGGCACACTTTTCGTGTATTCCTTTACAAAGAGACTTCCTCCTGTAGTATTATCGATTACATGTTGTTCTCTTTTCATTCCCTACTGCCGTTTTTCGAGTGGAAATCCTACTATGGCAAATGTTCGTGCAATAGACAGATTGCAGTCTTGCAGCTCCTGTTCCCTTTATGTCCTAATGAAAAAAGAACCTTTTTTTTTTTTTTTTTGCAAGAATACCTAACAAGGTTAAAAATAGTACATGGTGTTCAGAAAACTTTCACCTGAAGTGTTGCTTCTTTTGAGCATGCAGTGTTAGGCTTCATTCAAGGCTAAAGCGAATCAGCCCTTTGTAATTTTTCTAAAGATGGGAATCATGTGCTGTATAATCAGATTACTGCAACATGGCATTATCACCACTTTAGAGCTGAGCTATTGAAAGCATTTGTACATGGGAAGGGAACTTCCATTGAATCATATTTTATTTCACTGTGGAAGGCTGTGTAGGTGTTTTTTTTTTATATACACATGTCTCGTGGCTCTCTGAAAATAGAATCCATGGCGCTGATAAAGCACGGCAACGTGTAGTTTTGAAAAATAAACAGCTGCGTAATGAAATGACCATTGTACGCCAAGCCTTATTCGCACAAAGGGAAGGCACTTTTACAAGAGCAGCAGTGAATTTCATCCCAGCTGTCCTTTGGTAGAGTGAGTGCGCATTGAAAGATCATGCACCACACATTCATTGTATCCTGAGCTGAGGCAATTTTGTATGTCTGTGTATCTCACAAATGGAAAAAAGAAAGAAAGAGATTTTATCAGAACATGACGGCCATTCAGCTCTTATGCAGTAGACATTTCTATACACCATTGATTCACTGGCAGAGATGCGTGTACGATAATGCTGACTGCTGAAATGCTCTCGCAGCACCGATGTATGATGGGATGGTTGAGTTATTTGGATAAATCCTCAAATTTATGATTTTTCTGTTCATTAATTAGGTCAGCAATTTAATAGATGAGAGGTGTATTGACAAATTGACCCAAAGAGGGATGCTTAATCATGTTCATCAGCATTGGAGGCATAGTGCTGGATGGGGTAGAAGGGGATGGTATCAGGGTGGGGTGGGATCAGGAGGAGATGAAGTTGGAAAGAGGGAGGAGAGGAAAAGAATGAAAGAGAAATTGGGAGAGAGAGAAGGAAAAAGTTGGTGAGGACAGAGATGGAGGGAAGGAGGAGGGAGGGGGAGGAGGGAGAGAAAGGGTTGGGGAGGATGAGAGATGGTGGGGGGGGGGGGTTGGATTGGCTGGGGAAGAGATATTGAGGGTGACAGAAAGGAACTGGAGCGAGAGTGATGAGGAGGATGCCCAATGTGAGCGGCTATCATCCCTGCGCCTCCTGTTGCCATAGCAACCCAAGGCCAGCTGCAAACACAACCGTAATTAAACTCAGGCATTCATCGCTGTATGAGGGCATCGTATGCAGCTCAGGTAGTTTGTGGTACGAGTGTTTTTTTTTTCCCCTCCACTTTTTGTTTTTAGGTTTCCTTTTTTTCCCCCTGTACATCTCTTCCAGGTTGATAGCGGCATTGTGCTTAATTAAAGTGATAACTTAGCTGCTCTCGTCTGACAGGAAAATGTTGGGTGGTGATGTATGCATGACAAAATTGAATGAATGGACTCTGAATTTCCATGCCTGCATTGTCATTTGATGACAGTGATGAATTTCTCTTGATATGTAGGAATTTGTGAAACTCTGTGGCACACGATGACGAATTGTTCAATTGTGAGGATATAAATATTAGCTGATCTGAATTATCAAAAAAAAAATGATGGCTTTGGAATTGTACCCTTCAGCATATGATGCGTTTGCCATTACTCTGTTTTCATCTTTTAGATTTAACTGCACTGTAAAATGGTAACAAAATATGGTTGTGACATCATTGTACAATAGATGATATAAAAGAATTATAGTTGATGTTTACGTGTATCCTAGCAGTTTATCCATCATATGCACAATACAGTGCCTCAGATATCTTGAAGCTTTTAAACTACACATCACAGTGCATTTATCATAGGTGAGGTGTAAAGTGATGATGACAATAAGATATCATTGTAAGAGTAAAAATAGAATTAGCAGTAGTGATAATTGTACTACCGCTATAAACATGATAATATTCATGACAATGATAATAACTCTACTACTCGCTTTATGTTGATGAAAATCAAAAGTAGATGAGAATATGTTGTGAGATATATCAAGTTACTATGCCTAGTTCATTGTGAATAGATTGACAGTGAGCAATAAGCTGTCACCAAGGTAGAAAACAGAACAGTGTCTGCCTGGTTGTCAAGTTTGTCTGATGCATCACCCACAGTCAATGATCATTGCACCTTCAAGGTTTAATGTGTGAAGGGTTTCATGGTCATAGGCACTGATATTAAAGGTCCTTTTTACCTTTGGGAGCAATGATTTAAAAAATGTTCGAGATATCACATTTGATGTGTGCATATGTGTAGGTCTATTGTATCACAAAACATCCTACCATATACAATTTTTGCAATAAAGCCTACAATATAAGGAGATATCAGTATCTTTCTCATTGAACTGTAACTGTAGATGGTTTCGTCTTGAAACATTTTTATTATAACTATTGTTCACATTTTGCGTATTTAACAATACTTAACATCGATTACAGATTCAAATTTTTACAGTGGTTGTTTCTATCCCTAACTCACATTTTAGAACTATTGCAAAGCACTAATGCTGGGTTTTTGCTTCTTCTGCAAATGGTAAATTATGCCTTTAAACATAATATTCTGTTTTCACATTCATCAGGGACGCTTTACCGACAGCCATCGGAATCATCCAAGCTACCATTATCATCATTGCAGTTGCATTGATGTGTACAGCCAGCTTGTATATTTTCAATTGAAGACTTCCGTTATGGATATTATTTACATAGCTTATTCAGTACATCAGTTTTGGTTTTGTGAGGAGAGTCTATGGTGGTAAATTGATGGTTGCAGTATGAATTCAATCAGATCATAATTTTACCACTTGGGAGAGAAAGTTTTAAAAAGGTGGTATAAAGGGATAATAGGGATGAGATACTGCACCACAGGACGATAAAAAGAATTCAGTTGCAGGGTGTACCGTTGTAATCAGTCAGTTAAGAAAATCACACATCCTGAAATGAAAAGGGGGAAAAAGCCATCACATTCAAATCATTTTGAGGAACTATGAAAAGAATGCCAGACACAGTAAAGCCTGTGGACTGGAGGGAAATGATCTCAACCAAAAGAAGTAGGTATTCCAACGGCTACTTGTGATGTTCATGTAACATGCCTCTGACCAATTTAGAATATATGTCCTCTAAAAAGAAGTGAAGAAAAAGTAAATTGTTAACCTTTGCTGTGCTTTGTTTCCAAATTCATGTAAAGATCAGGATAAAACTAACTCTCCAAGTGCATCACAAATCATGTTGGATATTGGGTGGGACAGCTGTATTTCTTCACCTTGCTTTGTCGAACTGTAACCTAGAGACCGTGGTTTGACGAATACAACAGAGTGGCAGAGAAAAAGCCTAGGTGGCAAGTTATATCTAGCATGGCAACTATGGATTATCAAGCGCAACAATTCAAGGAAAATGTGACAAATTAGGCAAGCACTTCACAACATTATTACAATTTGAAATGTGGACCCCCCCCAAAAAAAAAAAAAAAACCCACCCCAAAAACCAAAAAAAAAAAACCCCATCCTGATGTTGTGTCTTGCCGAACCACATTTACATGTACATAGCTGTCTCGGTAGTATGACTGATTGTTCATATGCTTCAATTATCAAGACTGATTATTCCTTGCCTATCCAATATCACATTGGATTCAAACTTTTGTACGTTATAGATCAGAATGTCACATTGAGACAAAGAGTAAAAAGTACAGGAAGAATGGACTGAGGTCAAGCAGAATGTACAATGTAAGCAAAACTGCAATGTACATTCAATGGTTTGAATGGGCTTTTGATACTACCAATTGCAATTGCCGTCAAGCACTATCGACAATTGAATATGTATTTTATGAAGGACTTCCAAAGGTTAGGTCTGTTCTTTTTTTAAAACTACATACCCTACAAGCAAACATGTTGAATGAATCCTGGCTGTGATTGCCAAATGAAATGCAGCTTGACAGGTGTATATTTCAGGTCACCATGAAAACTGTATTGGTGCCATAAGCCTCATTATGCCATTGTAGAATGCACATGCTAAGAACTATATGCCAACAGGAAGATGAGGACAGAATATACTGTCAGTAATTGAGCAGAAACAAAATATCATGTAAAATCATCCAACCCTGACCGTGTTAAAAAATGTAGCCATTGGATTATGTTGTTAGTTATTAGAAAGAAAAGAAATAAGGTTTGTATCTGAAATTATGATAGCAGTAAAAAACAAAAACAAAACACATTTACACATGACTTGCAGCTGACTTGTGTCTCCAAAATATCATCTAATTGTACAATATCCCTCCTATTTTGGATGCAGTGAAAACCACATGTAACCATGGCAACATGACATCCAAAGACTAATAGAGGAAAGCAGCACATGAAACCAAGCACACTTGCTCATGCTACTGAGAGTGTGGTGTGCAGATGCACCAATGCAGGGACAATTTACTGACGACCCGGCGGTAGGGCAGCAATAAAATTGTCATCCTTTAAGTGACGAGAAGCCTGCATTAGCAATCAAGTGCCAGTGGCATTGAGCAGGTTGTCTTTATCATCTGACACCATAAATTGATGTATCAGCTCTATACGATTACAATGATTATAACAGCAAGTTTTTTGTCTCCCCCACCATAAGGCCATTGCTATGCTCGTGCATTTGATCTTGCGGATATATTGCATCAAGCGCCAAACAAAATTGCGTCCGCTTTTACTGCCGTGCCTATGCGGCTGAAAGTTGATTTATGTGTTGCCGGCTGTAAGTTGATGCCGTCACTGTAAAGGCCCCTTGTAGTATGTGTAGCGAGGTGGCAATGTCTGACTAAGGTCTATTCTTCTGAGCAAATTTCAATGCGGTTTCATTTTCCCTGTCACATGAATGGGTGCAGTCAACTATGACAGCCATTATAGCAGCCCCATGCACAAACAGCGGATGGATGGGGGGAATAAAAAGCAAAACAAAAACAAAAAACTAATATTACATTATCTGTGGCAAAAAGCCATTCACTTACAAGGCAGGCTTCTGTTTAAACGAGAACGTCACAGGCAAACACACATTGAGACTCGTACAAAACGCTCATGAGGTAGATTGCAATCATTTGCTTTTTTTCTCCCTCATCTCTCCCTCTCTCTCTCTCCCTCTCTGTCTGTCTCTCTCTCCCTCTTTCTCTTTTATCTCTGCATTTCTCTGTCTTTGAACTGAGCGCATAGGGAAAAAGAAGGAAGTGAATGGGTGTACTGATTGTGTTTGATTTTGAGTTTGTTTGATCAGTTTGTTGCGCGGTGTGATCCCGCCTTGATTTGGGCATTGCGCTTGTGGCAGGTGTACAGTCCTCTATGCAACCGTGCTGATTCACGACTCCCTTTCTATACCCCCACACGTATTCATCTCCCGTCGTACCTCTGCGCTATTTTTTACCCTCTTCTTTTTTTTTTTTTCCCATTGTCATGCTGGATCAGAGGAGGCCAAATAATGGCGGGTGTTTTTCGTCTCTTACGACCTTGGCCACGACAATGTTCCATTCATTTAGCTCGTCTCAGAGTCTACTTCTGACAGCTTTTTGCTTGCTCACGTGCCAGTCGCAGAGCCATGTGGTCAGGGGTAAGTGGATAATATTGCGGCAGTGTTGGTATTTCGGGATTAACGACTGGATTTAATCTGATTAGATGTTTGGACCCAGCTCATTGTGGGGATTTGGACTGGTGGCAGGGAATAAACACATGCGTACAATTGAGGTTTACCACAAATTTTTTTCTTCTTCCTTGAGTGTGTGCATATAACTGTCATTCTTCCTTTCTGGCAAAGTCCTTTGGTGTGTGTGGCACGTGTGATGGCTTGTCCTTATCTGTAAGTTTGCTGGATGTCTCTGAGTGGGATACCTGGTGTGACTGGATTTTTCATACCACTTCCCTGGGCATGTAATGCTGTACATCTTCAGCTCGATCTGGACATTGTGCAAGGTGTGGAAGAAGTAGTAATGTGAGACCAGTTATTATGGTGTATGGCTGCTTTTATTTTGCCAGTCTCTCGATATCTTTAGTTCTACTGGTATGTCATTATCAACATGTTTGTGTGTTCGTGTGTATGTGTCTGTTTGTATGTGAGAGAGTATTATATAGCCCTATGTGTGAGGGAGTATTCGTGTGGGTATTAATCACTGTCAAAAAGTGTGTGTGCATCTACTGATTTCTCATCCTGTGCTTGGTAACTAAGATCACTGTCATTTTTATTGGAAGTTTGGTTATTGGATATTTGTCCCCGTTCCATTTCATGTAATTATTGAATTCTTGAGCTGAATGAGAATTTATAATGTAACGATTCTTGTGGCATCGTTAATATGAATTATTTTCTTGTAATTGCATGCAGATGCACAATCTTGAATTAGGCTCATATGGATGTACAGCCCTAGCTTATGCCTGAGATGTGCCCTTGATCAATGCAGTTGAGAAAGCAACAAATGTGTACTAGAAAAGGTGCATGAATGTGTGTGGTTAATGGGAGGAGCGCCTGGGTGTTGATAAGTTAGAGGAAAACCATGCTTGGTCCCATGCAGTTTATTTAGTGTAGGGTGAGAAAAAAAAAATGAGCTAAAATGCAATACTATTGTATGGAGGAGAAGCAGTGAAGTTTGAGAACAGTTGTGAAGTAATTGCCTTCCTGTCTTTTAGCATAAATGTCAATATTGCATTCTGCCTGAACATAGGCTACCCTGAACGTGGGCTACCTACAGTATAAATATCAATGCCATTATGGTCCTGATTGATCATTGTCAATTCTGATATGGGGCTTTTCAATCTTTCTCATATGAAGTTGACACCAGAATAAGAGGAAATTTGAAATTTGTTTATATGTGATACAAGATTACTGACTTTGATACATATCCATGCCCATTATGCATATTTGCCCCTTTTTTCATGAAAATGCATGATTTGCATTTATTTATTTGTACTGCCAACTAGTGATTTAGAGGTGTGGATTTGTAATCTTTTGAATTCAATCAAACACATATCAAGAATAAATACCCTTGATTCGTTTGACACAATTTACTGCCTAAATCCATTTTGTAATACTTTGGGAAAGACTCTCGTATTTACTTCAAAGTATGAATAAATAAGGAGAGTATTGAGAATTTTGTAATTTGATATAAAAAACAGTTATATTTTTCATGCAGATCATTGTGTAAGAAGTAGCAGAAATATGTAAACATGCAGTTGTAACACTGTGCTAATGCGCAATGATCACATATATTTTATCAATATTCATAAGCAAAAAATAGGTGTCTCGAAAATGTCTCAAAGAATGAAATTAACACATAACCTTTGATATGATTTCACTTCTCCATTTTATAGGTTTGATACACTGCATAAGTGGTTCCCATTAGCAGTGAGATACAATTGTAAATACCTGCCCTGAGTGAAAACAACAACAACAACAGCAAGCTGTTAGAATAAATTTTAGTAGAGATGTCTTTCTTTCTTTTTTTGCTAGACATAAGATTAAGGATGAAAAAAATGTTGCTTGCTCCCCAAAGAAACACTTTGAAGAATGAATACAGGAAGGTGGATATTATTAGGGATGAAATTTCTGAGAGAAATCTGGTGTATGATTTGTGTATTTCGGTGGCTGCTGTTGTCGTCTCTGCTTCTTCACATCTTTACAGTGTTCCTCCATGAAGTTCTCCCTGCAGATCAGACAGAGTGTGTTATTTTCGGGATTGAGACATTGCCATGCTGTTCCTAGGTAGACAATTAGGCAGTCTACTCTGCAACTGCATTTCATTATTTGCAGAGTTGCAGTCATATGATGGCCCACATTGACACCTTTGCACAACCCGGTAAACATCGTCTCTTGTATACCGGTGATAACGTCATTTTTCTTGATGGGCAAAGTTCAAGTGAATTGCAGATCCAGCCCCAAATGGGATGGGTATTAATAGAAAAAAGAAAAGAAGAAGAACCGTGGAGCACGTTGCTATCTCAGAATTGCTAGGGTGTTGACGTGACGTGCTGCCGATCAGCTATATTTGTCTATGGTGTAGACTGTGGTACGTTGGCCGTACGAGGCAGGTGGACGGTGGTAGATTTGGTACCAATTTGGCCCAGGCTTGTTTGACAAGATATGTTTCTGTTCAATTATGACTTGGTTTCTGCAGATAACTATTTTTTTCTTCAAGCTTTCACTTTCCCCCACTCCCAGCAAACCATATAAATTTAATGTGACCTTATGGCTTGTGAAATCTGTATTTTTTATTTCAATATTCTTTTAATCAAATCATGCATGTCAAAATTTGTTTGAAAGTTTTTGACAGATTATTTTTATTGTAGTAAGAGTTTAGAAAATATTAAACTGCCCAAGAATATTGAGTGGTATCATTTTTTTTAAAAATATCTTTATGGGATGATTCCACCCCTACCAAAAAGAAGAAGTTGTTTTTCTATCAGGCAATGGATACAAATCAATAAAAGGTATTTGTAGAAGTATGAGCAAAGTTACAAAAAATAGCATGAAAGTTGTGATCTTCAATGTATTACTAGTAGTTAAAATAACTTCTAATTGATATCTAAAAATAATTCTATTAGTAATATAATCATTCCATTACACAATACACTTTATTTTCTCTGAGCACTTGCAAAACATTTGTCTACAATGTCAGTGTTTGTGTGTACTTGTATAATAGGCATTTAGAAACTTTTACTTTCTTTGTCTTGATGTGTAAGAATCTAATTACTATGATGTATCGTGAGCAAATCATTGAGATGATGTTTTGAAAAAAATTTGCAGTAGCACATCTAGCCAGTCCTGTGTAGGCTGATATCATTTTATTACATTTTGTTCAAAGGTTCTGTTAGAAATTAAAAATTGATAGACATCATATTATGCATACAGTACATACAGTACTTATTGTATTCCAACATGTCTTCTCTATAGGAAATGATTGTGTTCATACTTCCTACATCATGCTAAGTGCAAAAACAATTCGTCAGATAGTGTATTATGGGACATGCTACAGTATATAGATATATATTTTTGTTTTTGTTTTCTTCAGTTTCAGTTTGTGCATGAGTAACAGAAAGTCACAAATGCTTTGTACTGCCAACACAATTTTATATAGGGTGGGGTTACAGCTGTATTAGCCAAATTGCTATTTGTCCTGTGCTGAAAAAAAAAAACAGTAAGAAAATGCAATTGAGCCAAAAGAGCTAGGCAGATACAAAAATGTGCCTGCATTCATGGCTATGAATAGAAGGCAACACGCCATTAAAAAATGGGACTTAAAAGTTTGTTGAACCCACAAATGCTCTTTTTGGGGGTTAGGGCTGCTCTGATCCCAAGTCGGGTAGGGAGGAATTGTTGATATGTAAGTCCAGGATCTAACTGGATTCAAGATGTGTCTAATGTAAAGTAGATGTTACTTTTTTATTTTTTTTTTATAAAAATCTTTTTAGTCATAGAATTATCAGGGAAAATATACATGTGTACTGTGAGTATTATGTACTTATGAAAGTTGACTCAGTGCATATTTTTGCAGACTCAAAGCAACCATTTAAAGAAGATAGTGGCGGAGGTTGGAAAGAAGCACTGCATCCATACAAGTCATTCAGTCACCATTTTGCAACTCCGCAAGTGTTCAAGGATTCTTATGTTATTTTTTGTGCTTGTCTTATTTTCATCTCATTATATAACCTGTATTAAATGTGATATTATTCTACCACTAGAGCATGGGGGAAAATAGACAAATATCAAACTCAGCATTGTGTGAACTAGCAGAAATTGATATTAGTCAAAAAATAGTGTCGTCATGTATAGTTTAAAACTGAGTGACAACAGTGCTAATAATTTTTGCATATTTTGCAGTGTCCATGATCTGCTAATAATACAGTACAACGTTCCTTCTTCATGCAAGAAATCAAATATATAGTCACTGCTGAGGTCAGTTGGCGTATGTTGAAATAGAAGCAGAATGCTCTAGGAGCAATTCTCTGTGAAAGAGAGAGAGGGGGGGGGGGAATACAGAAAAAGAGGGGAGAGATAGAGACCCCCCCCCCCCCACTTTTTTCTGAATTCAAACCATTTCAGTTCTTGGCCTTCACTGTTCACCTGAAGGTATATTTCTACTCGAACAGCGATCCATGACGGAAGAGAGGAGAGAGACTGTTCATGAGTTTACTCCTTACGTGAGAAAGCATGTATAATGCTGGCGTGTAAGGTTCATTCTCGTTCCTCCTCCTCCTCCTCTTCTGCCGCCTCATCATCTCCCGCTCTCTTCCTCTCCCTCATCCTTTTCTCCGCTCCTGCGAAGAAGCTCTGCGAGCATGAATAATGTGATTTCCAAGAGTCCCTTGACCTTTCTTCTGCATCTCCGAACGGGCCGGGACAAATGGCCGCCAGGGAGGGAATGGGGGACGGCGATGATGATGATGATGATGATGACGACTGGTCCTGCTGGATTGAGCTGGGGTGAGCAACGGCGGCAGTAGCGGGGGCAGGGGTATCGGGGAGCAGGTTAGGCGCCCGTGGGGTACGACTATGAGTGATGAGAGAAGGCGGTACCACACTTCATCTTAGTCAGGTAGGCGAGCAGAATGCTGTCATATTTGCTGGGCACATGCAATGCATGCACATTGAACCGAGACGGAATCGAGTGTATGGGACTATGCAATATTAGTCGGGCAGTCGAGGATGGGTGCATGAGGATTCATTCTCTTGGTTTGCTTTGGCTGATGTATTTCAGCACAGTTTGGATAGAAACATGCTTTGTCACTTATAAAGAGCCAGAATTACAGATACTGTATTTCATAGTCTGTATTCAAAGTATAAAAGGACAATCTTCCACTACTACTTTTTCCATTTTACACTGCCCCCCCCCAACTTCTCCAGTTTCATGATGACCTTCACAGTATCTTTGTGTACAGATGTAATGATGTACTGAATCCACTTATAGTATTGATTTCAATATTATATTGTGTGATATCTTCCACGTGTTGGGTATGTGCTTTCCTTTCTAGCTTTCTTGTCAAGTCGTACAATAATATATCTCGTACTGTTTAAAAACAACGTCCAAATTACTTGTTTTCTCTACATAATTTGTGGTGGGTTTGACTCATAGTCCCCACTGTGCCTTTCTCAAAGCATATTTTGACAGAAATAGTGCTCAAAATTTAATTTTGGTGATTGAACACCCCATTAATGTATAGGAATTTTGATGGACAAACAATAAGATAATGAGATTGCCAATGAGATCTAGATGGCAATGTGAATATACTGTCTCCTTACAATGGACTTTGATTGAAGCTTTTTTGTGTGTACATATTGATGAGCATTAACAATGGTAATATTTCAGTCACCTCATTGTGTATCATACAGTTTGGTTTGCAAGGTATTATTCTTATTATCAAAACATCACCTACCTATTATGGGTTATATGAGTCAATCTTACATTCCTGAGGACCAGTGTGAAATAGAGTGAGATGCATTGTAATTTTGTTGTGGGTGTCCATAAAGCAGCAGCCAGTATTTCAAGGGGGAAAGTACCTTTACTTGCCATCCATTGAGTGATTGTCAGATCATCAGAATCGCCTTACAAATTGTCAAATCCGGCAATTTCTTTTTGAAAATCAAAAGATATTGATACAAAGAATGAATGTGCTACTGTATAAGCCATATATTTCGCAAGTCTAAATTTTCGCGAATCGGGACTTTCCAACAATTTCGCGAGTGGTTAAATTCGCAATCGTGGAGTCCTGTACTGAACGGAGTAATGTATACGTATACGTCACATTCATACCGGCATTAGAGTCAATATTTTCGCGTGTCTTTAATTTCGCGAATAGCAGCTGACTCGCGAAATTTGCGAAAATAAAAACCTTGTGAAATATTCGGCGTATAATATACAGTAACCATGAGAAGGCATTCATACGAAGAATGCATTGGTCCTATTGTGTTTAGGGAGCTGCAAAACTTAATAGTGAAGGCATCCACTTCATACTTGGGCTATTGACACACTTACATAACTGAAATCAACCTCATGAACAATAGCAAGCTTTAAGGGATATGAGATTGTGGAAAGGCATGTGCCATGGTAGTTGTAGGCAGAATTGATTGATGTAGACAGCTTCCTAATTTGCAGCACTTTGCTGTATCTTTGGTTTCATTGGCCGGTTTGCTAAATGCATTCAAATTAGTGGATGTTTCCCCCATGCAGACCTAGAAACAGGCAACTCAGTTACATGTACAATAAATAAAAAAACATATTGACTCTGAATGCGATACTCAAGGATGCAAGATACCCTGTATGCAATTTGTATGTATGACTGTATACGCTGTTATTTTCGTGGGGGTTTGATCTTGCAAATTTCACGAATTACTGTTGGACAAAAATTCATTAACACACAAAATGTTGCCATGCGCTGTAGGGTAATAGTGCAGTTATGATAGCCTCAGCGTCAATTCATGAAAACAGCATCTCGCGAAAATGTCCGTGACCTCCTTATTCGTGAAAATATCTGTACGCGAAAATTATACCTTATGTAGTAACTGTTGCTATGTTTGGCAGGCCTCAGGAAAACTTTGTAGTTGTTTGCAGCAACCATTCTTTAAAATCTTTAGCTACATAAGATTTTGATGGGTAAGTACGCTGTACTACCATGTACACCATATTTTACAGCGTTTTTATTTCATGCAAATTTTGCGAGTGGCTTGCTACAACTTTAGCGATTACCAACAACTTTAGATTCTGATCCTGACATGAATTTGAAGTGCATGTGTACATGTACTGATATGCAGTATGCAACTACATTTAATATTTGAACGAGATGTGTAATATTACTGTACTCCACAATCGCGAATTTAACCACTTGTGAAATTGTCAGAAATTTCTGATTTCCAAAGAAATTAAACTTACTTAATATATGGTGTATACAGTATTGTCTTGACAGTGGCATAAGCTGAATACAAACATGGAGGTATTTCAAAACACTCAAGCAGTAGACTGCCAAGATAATTGTTTTCTTCCAGGCCATGTGATAATTAGATTGCATTCATGCACATCTCTTTCAGGCTGCTGTTTACAGTATAGGCCTACCATAATATACACTGTACTTCCATTAGTTTAGTCTGGGTGCTGAGTCAGATTTTGGGCCTAACCTTGCTTTATCCCATCCACCCAGTGGTTTTTGCTGGTTTTGTCCTATTCCAAAGGTGCTGAATCTGAATCTGGATGATGCAACTCTTTCATCATTGAGGGTTTTTTTTTTTTTTTAATATTCAAAATGGCCACCAATATGGCTGCCACATTCTGAAATTCCTCTGTATAAGTATTTCCTTGTAAATGGTGAATGGATTTAAAAGAAAAGAATTGAAGGGTTTATCCTATTTCGTCAGGAGTGCTGAATTCAAAACTGTTTAATGCAACTCATGCATCCCTTAGGGTTTTAAGATATTCCAGATTTTTGGTGGCCATTTTGGTGGCCGTCTAGAATATCTCAAAGCCTTCAAGGATGCAAGAGTTGCATCGACCAGATTTGTATTCAGCACCCTCAAAGTAAGGTAAAACCGTCATTTCTGTTTCCAATTTGTCACCATTTATAAAGAAATCTATATAGATTTCAGATTTTGGCAGCCATCTTGAATATCTCTAAACTCTCAAGGATGCAAGAGCTGTATCATCCAAATACAAATTCAGCACCCCACTCAAAATAGGGTAAAAACCATAGAAAAACACAGAGCGAACAGCATTAAAAAAAACAAGGTTCAGCCTCTGGCACCCAGACTACAGTAGTAGAAAAAATACTCTTGTCACACATGATATATGACCTACAGGATTACACTGGAATGTGATATATTGTACATCCGGTAGTGACACAAGGGATGCCAGGCGTGGTGTAATTGCAGGTATTGTTATGAGTCTTACATAGAACTATATCAAGGACGCACTTTTAGGAATTTAACCTTGGTGCTGCTGAGGTGTGCTATCTGTCAAAATATTTGCAAGGTGTTTTTACAGATGATAATATCATCTGGAATTCATGATATTGTGCATATTGTAGTAATAAATAAATATGGACCACAAAGATGTGATGCAATTACATGAATACATGCCACTCCAAATTTCGTGAATGATGTCACGCTGTTTTGACGTGAAAAGAGGAAATACAAGTCCCTTTAATAGCCACAATGAATATGAATTGTGATGCCACAGAAATACAATTTACTTCAGAGGTTTGTGGACGGAATCATTTCTGAATAACGTGATGATTTTTCAGCGTGCGGTTAGCGACCACAATTTTTTTCCCCCCCCCCCTTACTTTTGTAGTCTCATTTTGTTTGGGCCTTGTTTGAAGAAGCGGGCTGAACCTTTTATATATCTGTCCGTTTGCCGAGTCATCGTATTTGCAATGCACTGGTGCAGATAATCACATTAGAGTAAATGTCAATTTCAGTGTGATAAGAGTGCCACAGAAGTAGGGCTGTCATGCATGCATTGTACATGTACGTTCGTCTGACCACAATAATATCCTCTTGTAAATTCATTCATGTTCTTCTCCACAATGACATTTATATGTATTGAGCTGCAAATGTACTTGTATATATATGTATATTTCTTCGACTTGTTTTGAGAGAGAGAGGAGAATGTACATAGTTTGACATTTCAGTAAAAGAATATCTTTTAAGGAAAAAAGCTGAAAAAAAAAGAAGAAGATGGCCATGTATCTTGAAAATGCATTATTTATAGGATTATGACTTGTACAATGTATGTGATGTCACTTGTACGATATCATGTGATGTACACATGCATGTGCATACTGCTCAGCTTCATAAGGCATCTGCATCTTATTCAGTAGGTAGCCGAGTGCAGCCACTTTACACAGTATACAGTGTGCCTGCATAGCCTTATTCACAGAGGCCCCTTCGTGCATGGCGTGGGGCATGTTGTGCATCTGTGTATCCTCTCGCTCACTGCCAGGTGGCCGTGAACTTTACCCAAAAATCTAATTTACCGAATTACTGCCGGAGCTTCCGTGATGTGCGGATCTGGCTGTCATGTGATGAGGGAGACCTCTTTGCATGGAGAAGGTGAAATTTAATTCCAGTTCATCCCCCCCCCCCCCCGACATCTTTCCTTTTATCTGGTTCTGGATCATATCATCTACAAAAATGTACTTTCCTGTCATAGTAGCTTTCTTCATACATTTACGAGGAAGATCACTTGGATCCATGTACAGCAATCTGCCATGGTTTACTATAATGTTCTTTCAATGGCTAACATTCTAACTTGGCATGACTGTGATTCATGGATGACCTTAAAGCATCTTAACAGGAATGAACAGATAATCTTGATTTCTTTTTATAGGTTTACTTTCCTTACAATGCGTCACTCGTCTATCAATTGAACCCTACTGCTGTAATATAAGCAACTGTGCATCCAGAACTAATATTAAAATATTTTCATCTCTTTCTAAATTTGTTGATCACATGATGCTGATGGTATTCTTTTGAGCCTGCTGATACTACTGTAGCATGTTTTTAATATTCCAATTATAATTCCATGGAAAGGTGCCTCTTTTAAAGATAATATGTGTGTATGTAGCTGTGTGTGTGTGTGTGTATATGTGGATTCATAACTGCTAAATTGCTATATTTTGCCGTAGATAATGTCCAAATAAGTATCAGTTGGCATGGTGAGTGTGTCTGTGGTGTGTGTGATGTGTGTGTGTATGTGTGTGATGTGTGTGTGTGTGTGTGATGTGTGTGTGTGTGTGTGATGTGTGTGTGTGTGTGTGTGTGATGTGTGTGTGTGGTGTGTTTGATGTGAGTGATGTGTGTGTGATGTGTGTGGTGTGTGTGGTGTGTGATGTGTATGTGTGTGTGTGTCTGTCTGTCTGTGTGTGGTCTGTGGCAGTAGTTTCACATCTGTGGAAGATGCACACACACACACACATCTCCTGACACACCTACATGTACGTATTTAAAAACGTGTGTGGTAGGCTATGTGAACACCCATCAAAATTTATGTGGGATGAGAGCCAAGCTACATAAAGTTATGGTGAACTATTAAAGCCAGTTCATAGTTATAAATACATGTAGTCTGCAATGACCCCCTCCCTCCTTTTCCCCCTTCAAAACATGCATTATTCTTGCTCTAAAGAAGAGCAGATGAAATCAACTGAGCAGTGGAATGGGTTATTTGCGTGTAAATGCTGCATGAGTGGCTTGATCTGGTGGGAAAGATACACATTCACCTGTGCATTCTGATATGCACCTAGTTCAGACATATGTGACCCGCTACGACAAAAGGATCCGAAAGTCCCTGACGGCAGAGCCGAGAAAATCGAGGTTGAAGTCACATCATCAAAATTGGTCAAATCAATCAGATTTCTGTTTTTGACACAATTTTTGCAGTCTTATGTTTTGTCTAGATCATCTGCCGAAATTTCGAAGCTAAATGATCATACGAAAGGCAAGAAAATAGCATTTTTCTGGGCCATGATTTTCCGACTTTCAGCGTAACAGAAACATGTCCGAAGATTTGGATTTAGTGCCGCAACTAGACTCCACCCCTAGCAATGAGGGAGTGATCTTATTGGTCAGTGCATGGCATCCTGATTACTGATTGGTTGCGTGTAGACTGCTGGCTCTAAGCTTGAATGAACATCGTGGGAGTGGCTAGGAGCATACCTTCTATTGTCAAACGGTGAAAACTGTCTCGCCTCCCCCTGATCATGTTAGCATCAGAAGGAAAACTTTGAAGGTGTTTTTCTCGAAACTCTGATTTCCTCAACCACTTGACATACCGCTAATAAAATCATCGATATCTCCGCAACCGAGTACTTTAATGAGTTGTGTCATATATGAAATTGAAGTAGAAGAGTAAGGGAATAATGTCATGTCATTTTCAGAAAATTGTCCATCCCCGACTTTCAGATCCTTTTGTTGTAGCGGGTCACATATATTCATAACATACTAGTTTTCATGAAGACCTATCCAAATTGTTATCCCTCAGTTGCACACCAGTTTCAAGAGAAAGTCTGCAATGATCTTTATGTGCACATGCTCAGATTGTAACTAGTAACTGGCTTATTAACATTGATACACCCTCTGCTGCTCATGGGTTTAACCTTTGTATGCAAATTCCCATTGAAATTGCTATTAAACAATGTTCCTTTTGTTTCATGACCATGGGAATATACAGTATTTTCATAATTGGGATAAAATTTGGAATACTTTTATAGCAATGCCATGCATTCTGATTGGCATCGTATTTGTCTAATTGATTCATTATACTGTAAATGCCTGTTTCAGTCAAATGTTTAGTATTTGGTGAAAAGTTCAATAAATCTAGCAGTAGAAATGAAAGTGGTAACAGTGTAGTAGCAGGTAAAGTGCCTCGCAGTATGATAATTACATTGAACCAAATTTGTATCTGTAACATGTTTTCAACTTCGCAGGCTGATGAAAAGATAAACCATCAATGAATGCAAAAACCAATTGCTGAAGATAAAGTATACCGTAGCAGGGGTGTATCCAGGATTTTTTTCTGGGGGGGTCGTAATCCAATTTTTTGGACCTTTACCTTTGCGAGGGAGCGAAGCGACCGAGCGGGGGGAGGGTGTGGGAGGGGGGTGTCCCCCCTCCCACGGTAGGGAGTTTTTGAATTTTATATCTTAAAATGGGGCCATTTGGTGCATACAAAAGTGACTTTTTTGGCATGGCAGTGCGGCTTAGAAATAAGGTATGGCATATTAAAACTAAGTTATGAAATCTACGAGGTTTTTGCCAATTTGCTGGAACACCACCTGGTCACTTTTTTTTCCTGTTGTATAATGGGTAAAAAGCCCTCGAAAAACAAAAATGTCTTGTACAAAAAGTGGACCTTTTCAAAATTTGGGGGGGTCGTACGACCCTCCCGACCCCCCCTTGCATACACCCATGCGTAGGTATAAAGTATGTGTGTGTGTGTGTGTGTGTGTGTGTGTGAGAAAGAGAGAGAGAGAGAGATAAAGAGAGATGAAGGGGGATTATGTGACTACTGGTCGTAAATGTACATGTATGATTCAATTCAAGTGACTGTGCTACACTGTACATTTGTAGCTACAAAAAGAAATGAATCACAGGAAATTGAGAAAAATAAAGGCAGGACCAAAAAGTCAGTAGAATGAAGGAAAAGTATAGGAAAATAATGAAGGTAGAGTTTGAAAGAGACAAGCCAAAATAGCTGCAACTTTCTTAAAATGCTTAACCTTAATCAATTACAATAAGGTAATATTATCAGCTGATTGTTGCCCCAAGCAAAAGAGGCCAAGTATGTTTGTGATGCCTGTTAATGTTGAACATCGTCCCGACATGTGGTAGAAAGAAAAACTCTCCTCTCATTCCTCCAGTACTTGGAGTTCAATTAATCATATGCAAAATCCACCCATCATTTTCCTAAAATGCCACACCGAGTGAATGTATTGTAGTCAAGTAGGCTATGTGTTTACATCGGAAGACAAATGTGTATTAAAGTGTGTAGCAATCCTGTTATTTCTCAGTGTACCGTAATTGACGACCACTTGGCCATCAGCGCATTACACGCCTCGCTTCGTCATACTATCATTATCGTTCCGCCATTAGACCGTGCAGAGGTCCCCCCAGACCACATGGAACTTTAGACTTCTCCCTCAAAATCTATCCAGCCCGTCTTCTTCTGTGATGAGAAGTCATGTCTACCCCCCCCCCCCTTTTCTCAAGATTTTTTTCCCCCAATCACCATCTGTCTTATTCATCTGCACACTAAGAGAGTCAAACTTGAATCATCTTTTCTCCCTCTGGTGTCTACTATAACCTGTGTCAGCATATGCAGATGCTACCTTTCGGGAGAGGGAATTTCGTAGTGCATAGCATGTCGTTCTTTGGATTGCCTTTGGTCTTTGAGTCCAAGTGAATATCATGGTTTAGTGAGAATGTGGGGATGGAGCTTTGAGTAAGGTGAACTTCCTGCATTGAACAGGAACTTTAATGTGAGTATTGTGTGTGCATGTGTAATTGATACTTCTTTGATGATGTACATGTAATTTGGTTTGCCTTTTTTTCATTTTTCCTTTTTTTGTTTGTGATGAGTGGAGGGATGAGGGAATAGGGGGCAATTATTTTGGGAAAAGGGATGGTGCAGATTCTGTGAGGATTCCGGCTGATTGATGCTTTTCAGAATATGTTGGCCTATAGATGCATTTCTCCTCATCCAAATGGGATGAATGAAGCAACTGCTTTTCCCTTATCATTATAGGAGTGTATCTTGTCATATTCCCTTGTTTTAGGAATTTGATTGCCGGATAAATGACTCCAGGGGCATTATTTGAGATACATTTCAAATTCATATGTAGCAGCCCCAGGTAGAAGTAGTAGTGTGCCAATTTCTGTGACACTAAAGGGAAATGAAGCCCGATATGGATGAGTGAATGCTGAAATCAGAACACATCAGTAATGTTTCAGGAAAATCTGACAATCTGTTCAAACATTGATTTTTTAAGTTGCAGTTTGCCTTTGCTGGATGAGAAGGCTACAACAATATTGGTAAATTCAGACAAGGTCAAAGATCGAATGGTCAATGACTTTTAAGGGATAAGCACTGTGTCACACGTACAATGTAGCATTGTGGTGTACTCTCAATAACTTTCCACAGCTTTGAGCTATGACCACCAAGTTCTCACCACAGGCACCTAAAGATGCTAGTCAGGTTTGAATTTTGGTGAATTCTGACAAGGTCAAAGGTCAAAATTTCAAAGAACTTTCCCTGATTTCCCTGCTACTTGTATGACCATGAGACTCACACCACAGGTATTGTACAATGTACATCATGTGAAGATGCCGGTCAAGTTAAAATATTGGTTAAATTGTACAAGGTCAAAGGTAAAAAGGTTGTTTAACTTCCATTGAAAAACATTATAATCACAAATTATGCGGGCAAGACATCGCGTGGAGTTTGCCTTGCTTCTAAAATGTACACATTCCGTGGACCTGTTACTGACATATGTTGAGGGTAATTATATTCCCCCTGCCTTCAGAAATAGGTAAGCCAAGTGCTCTTTCATTATGCTAGAAAAGTTAAAATACTTTGTATGTTGAACTCTTGTTATATTTTTTTGTATATCGTTGTCCTACTGTGACATCATAGATTGTTGTAGTCTTCTTATCCAGTGATGGCGATGCCAAAATTGTAAACATTCATAACTACTGAATGGATTGTCCAAGTTTCCTCAAAATTCACTGATGTGTTCTACTAATATTTCTGCATTCATTCAATTCATGGGGCATTTTGGTTTAATCCTCCTTTAAGTAGTGAAAGTTACAGTGTAGCATTCTTTTGTTTCCTTCTAAGGCTAGTTCTAACCTGCAAATAAAATAAGGTGTTCATGACAAGCCATTCAATAAATGTGTCATGCAACAATCTGTCTGTAGAAGTGATTATTACACTATAGTGGTGTGAAGGACTACCGTTCCAGCTTGTTTGAATGGAGACAGCATTGCCTTTTTTTTTTCTTCTGCTGCTGCATGACAAATGTGAGAATAATTGCCGACATGTTTTTTTTTGCAGGAGAGGGAAGCGTTTTGTGCCGTGCCAGTCCACTTTGGATCCAATTGCATTAGTGTCAGTGGCGATGATGAAATCTAACCGGGAATAAGCACAAATATTTGAACTGCTTTTGCCCTGCACCTCCCAGTGGATGTAGCCAAGGGGCTGTTTGCATAATAACCACAAGGAGACACTAGCTATAGTACCTTGTGAGTGAAAGTGAGAGTGGAAAGAGGGGAGGGGTAAACCTGGAGAGTATTAAACTGTGTCAGGGCCCCAACATGCTTGTTTTTATTACATCTGAATAGTCAGTCCTGAATTGGAGGTTCTTTTTCTTTCCATGTGTATTTGGAATTCAATGGTGTAATACCCCCCCCCCCCCCCCCCCCTTGTCGTGTTGTGGTCTATGCTGTGGAAAATGTGTATGCATATGACTCGAATGTAGCATCATGTGCAGCGCATGCAAGGGTGGGCCCTATTCGTCTCCCGGCGCGTGAGTGTGCGAGCCAGTTGCGAGGGATGATAGTTTGGACTCAGAAATGCGATATGACCGGCGAGGCAGGTCTGACATTTTGGCGATTATTGAGGGATGATGTTGGCATTCACGCTGCCTCATACAGCCTCAGTCTTATAGCTTCTTAATGTAATTCACCAGATGCCCTATTGTCTTTACTGGGTGATACAAGAATACATATGTGCACTGCAATAAAGGAAGACTTTACTGCTTACATTTTTACCTATGAATACTATGTATATCAGTAAACAATTTTACATTCATTTGAAATATGAAAAAATTGATTCCATATGAAAAATTACGGATTACTTTAACCCGTTGAGGATGAGTCCCGAGTATAATCGGGCAGGTGTCTATGGGAAATGCGTGTTACAGCAAAATTAGTCCGTCCTCAACTGGTTAAGATCTCACCATAATGGTTATATGTTATCTGGTAGCATCCTGTGATATAATTTAGATAAACACTAGCTCAGTGGCCTTTCATAATGCCCCAGGCTAGATCGGGCAAATTCTCATCAATTATGCCTGAATTTCATGGGTTTGAATTCGGTGAGCGAGGAAATTATCCTGTTTCATATTTCCGTTTACTCCTGTTTTGATATCATTGAAAATTCTTCGGCATTAAATCTGAGATGCCTTTAAAAGGAATAGATCTACAGACACAACCAGTCCATGTTTGATGACAAGGCTGTATGTATGTCTCCTTGAATCATAATCCCTTCCATTACAAATAAAATTCAATTCCTTAGAGGACATTAGCTGTCATTGTTGTCACCTTTTTCTTTGGTTTTTCAATCAATTATGTCTTGGCAAACGTGGCAATGCTTTTTTGGCTCTGTTTTTAAATCACGTACGATTATAGACTCTGGACTATTCCATATCATTTTATTTCAATGTACGGATACACTGAAAGTTAGATTTAACATTAACATTGAATTTATGATAGTGTAGACAGAAGACTGAAGGTAAATTGTCTTAAGATGTCTCATATTTTCTAGCAGAAAACTCATCGCACATGACAAACTTGTTACATACAGTTGAACCTCTCGTATCCGGACAAGTCGGGACTGGGGCTCATCCGGATAAGGGATTTGGCCGGATACGGGAGACTCAATGCTTTATACATCATGTACATATACATACACATGTACTGATGTAGCCCATTGTAGTACCAAATGTAGTAATGTGTATACTGCAACCTTTTCATTGTTTACATTTGGGGATGTTTGGGGATGTTAAAATGTCTGAAGGTAAGCAATTTGGAAGGAAATTTGATGTAATGTATGTTAATCATGTTGGAAGTAATATGTAATTCATGTGTGTTTGTGTAGGAGTTCTCAAGGAGTTGGGAATCCCCCTTTCCTCCCGTAATTATTAAAAAAAAATCATGGCGAGATTGCGTCCGCATAATAGAGAGATCCGGATAAAGGGAGGCCGGATAAGATAGGTTCAACTGTACTTATTTCCATGTAGGATTCATCATGAATTGCAAAAAGACAAGAGCAGCACCTGCTTATTTATAGATTTAAGGTTAGTTTGCCGCCACAGATTTTTTGTGCAGCGATGAAGGGAAGCCGAGTGATCGAAGGTCAAGAATATTATTTGGGAGTGCCGTGCCATTAAAACGGCGGCGAGATTATTGCACAATGTCAATTGACAGTCAGCAGATGTAAGATTCCACGTCACAGTGTGAAGCCCATTCATCGCACCGATGTACACTGATGTAAAGTTAGATGTACACATTGTATGTAAGTCGCCTGTGTGTATTGACATTGGCCATGTACTGTACATGATTAGGAAGGAGAGAAGTGGATTGATTTTTGTTACATGCAGAAAGTAATATGCTTGAAGACTGGTGGATCTGTGATATTATAAACAATACCTTTTGGCCATTGTGGTTATTTGATATTCCGTAGCCATTGGTGGAGTATAAGTCTTTATACCCAGTGTGATCCTTGTCGAGCAGGGGGGATGGTTTCTGTTCTCGGTTGGAAAATGGTAGACTTTTAGAAAGGTGAAAACCATGGTTACATGTGTCGGGAAACACTTGTAATTTCATCCAATAGTCTCGTGACGTCAGTCTCTGCTGCCTCTTGCCATTAAATGCAAAACAGATACCAAAACAAAATACCAAATGAGAGAGGAGTATAATAGGGTCTAGAGCCAAAATTCATGAGTCACTTTCCATTTATTATAAGTCTGAAATTACAATGGTTACCGTAGCAACAGCTATAAAACGTGCAGTTGATTGGTTGATGCATCTGTACCAACATGATCATATGCAATATGCATAGACTCATCAGAGATATCACTTCTTATAAAGGCTGTGCAGAATAAGGTCTGGAAGAGATGAAAAAATCTAGCAGTCTTTTCATTGATTCTTTATTCCATAACCATAACCCTAACTATAATGCCCCCCCCCCCTTTATCACTTGATTACTTTCTTGTTTTTTATTGTTCCATATTCCACATTTTACAAGTAAATCATACTCATACATACAAGAGTTAAATATGTAAAATTGTTGAATGCAACGAATTAGAGAATTGATACATGTGAAGAGTAGGGACTCTACATAGAACCATTGCAATAAAGCATAGATTCCCGGAAGCTACATAAATCTAAAGTGGATTTTTACATGAAGTTTACAGTTACATTGTATAACCCATGACAAATTACAGTGCGGGAAGGTGATGATACTGTATGTCCAGCCCACTATATCTGCTTTTAATGGAAAGTATGGTAGTTGAAGGTGTGGAAGAGAAAAGGGGTATAGAGAAAAAGATAGTGAACTTTTACTTGATGCATGCTACAAATGAGAACAAAGATACCCACAGCCTTGTATGGGATCAGCCTAGTTCTTTGTCAGTTGTATGGACACATGAATAGTGAGATTCTCACTGATGCCAATTACTGGGGCACAAATCTCAAGATTTGCATCGCAATGCAAATCTTAAGATTTTTGACTAGTGTGGGCGTAAAAATCACGCTAAATAGCAGGATCAGCATCTCAATCCATATCCCAAGCAATCTTCCACTTATTTCAGAATTGTAGCAATAATTTGCACCATGGTCAGTGTATGAATGCCGGAGCAAATAATTCAGAGGTCAAGGTCATCGTCAATGACCAACACCCCCATCCCCATAGGGTTAGGGTTGTGATAGGGTTGTAGGTTTGATTTGATATGAAGATAAGGATCATGGCTAGGGTTATGCTTGTGGGTAGAATTTATATTTGGCTTTAGTGTGCAGAAATTTCATGGGAGCAGTTTTCGCAGGAGCAAATGTCATGGGATGGCAAAAACATGGGGGGGGGCGGGGGCTACAGCCATCCAGCCCTCCTCCTTCCTCCCCCTTTCCCTTCCCCCCCCCCCCCCCCCCCCCAGTTTCCACAGCCCCTGGTATGTCTACAATTGTCAGTTGGGAGTGAGATGGTGGGTAATGGCTTGAGCATGAATGAGATTGTGAATTTTACATAGGTTGGGCTTCCTTCTTCTTTGGTTACCATTGGCAGAAAGAAATAATGATGTGAACTATTTCACATCCTAGTAATTTGGGAATGCATGTGATGACCTTCCTCTGTCACATTGATCTGTGAGCAATGCTTAAATAAGTTTTGTTTTTAATTTTGATGTAACTTTTATTTGTTACTCTGCAAGTTTTAGCTGGGGGTCCAGTGGAAGCACCGTTTGCAGCTTAATCAGCTGATACACTGGCAATGCATATATTTATAAATCAGTGAAGTCCTTATAGCATTCAAGATTTTTGTTGGAATTATTGTTAAATTTTGCATAGGTAAAGCTACAAAGGATTGATGTAAGAATGCTGGCTGAATTGTTCATTCATTATTAGACCCACAGGAAAATGGCGACCTCTCACGGGTTATACCAGCGAGTCGAAAGACCGCTAGAAAGAATTAGCCACAGAACACTCTGTGGTGCTATATGTGTCCTTAGAACAACAATGCGGTGAAATAGAACACGTAATTGGCAGAGTGTGAATGTATGGGACATTTGCCGTTTGCTTGAGATGTAGATTGCACGATTACATGTGTTTGCTATTGCTATGACTCACGCGGGTTAAAATGTAGAATTGCAGCCATGTTGTACTGTTACATTCACCATGTCAGAATCTGCATCTCTGATTATTATCACATAAGATGTTATTGTACGAGCTGATTAATTGTTCTTTGTAGACCATGACCATTGATATCTTGGAAGACTCTCTCTATGAGAAAAAGACTTGAAAAACTCATATCTGAAATTCCGTTTTTCACGTGATACATAAAACAAAGCTTTGAACAGATTGCAACTTAACACCATGTGTGTAATTTGAGATATCGCAGATAGACAAACGATTTATTTGTGCCATAAAAAGGAATTCCAAAGTTCATTTGTTTGAGCAGTTCTGAGATAATGTCTATTCTTGTATGAAGACAAGTGTGATGCGTGTTTGCTTTCCAAGTACTAGTACTATGTTCCATCTTTTTTTTTTTTTTTGGGTCCAATTTCTGTATCTATAGAGATAATGCAGGACTCAGTGTTAAAGAGGAACTTTGAAATATCAATATATTGACAAGAGAGGTGGGAGCCAAATTAAAGGAAAGGGGGTGTGGCACTGTTGTAGTAGAGTTAGTTTTCATTCTGTCCCAACATTCGATCAAGCAGCGCCCTGCTCTATCTGTCGCTTGTGTCCTGTTCATGTCCTGGTGATTTTGTGCATGTGCAGGCGGAGCCCCTGTTAACCTTGGCGGGCGCCAGATCAATGGCAGCGCCCGGGTGTCCGCACGAGAGTGACGCCGCAATTTTGGCCGCTGATCAAAATCAAAATCAATAGATTAGTCCCGAATGGCGGCAGAAATTCTGTCCAGATGATATGACTCCGCTGTCCATGCATAGATGAATTACTTTCACTATCAGTCTTGCTACAATATGAATGCTACAGGAGTTCAGAAATGCAGCATGTAAGTCGTGGGGCAATGAAGGTTGTTGTGGCCGGGCTTTTTTTTTGGGGGGGGGGGGGGCAGAATGTAATAGCATTGGAATGGTTTCTATTTTTACTTAGCAGTAGATGAAGATTATGGGCAATAACGCCATCTTTGGAAAATGATATATTGTATCCGACTTCTAAGAAGTACACCCTTATGTTATACATGCTGCAATAGTACCATTGTCATATGAAGTGCATGGTCATGAAGAAAAAAGAATGCCCATTCTTTTTGTTTGTCATCATTTGTTACATCGAGAAATCCACTTGAAACTATATCCCACACCTCTTCATAATGTGCATGAAATAGATACACGTAGCAAAGTTTGTCCAACGCATAGGATTCAACACAATGCAAAGAAGTAACACTGAAAGTGGATGAGTATTGTACTAATTGATATAAAAATTCATTGTCATGATGTATCGTATGGACATGAGAGGATATTTATTTCACGAAAATGTCTTTTTGATCATATACTGTATACGCCATACATTTAGCAAGTCATTTTTTTTTTGCGAATCAGGACTTTGCAACAATTTCACAAGCAGTTTAAATATATTCACAATCTTTGAGCACCGGAATGAATGGAAAAGTGTACACATGCATGTCACGTTCCTGTTCAAGGATCAGAGTTGATATTTTGCATATTTTTAAATTTGCGACCAGAACCTGACTTGCGATGTTTTTGAAAACAAGAATCTTGGAAAAATATACAGCATGATACAGTAGCTGTCAGAAAACTTCTGCATACAATCTAGGAATATAGTTCATGAATTTATTCATCTTATTTTCTTCAGAGAAAGAGAAATTGATGCAGTATCATAGCAAAGATTGGACATCCAAACACTGACTTTATTCTAGAAGATAAGTAAGGATGACTGCAGCATGTGTGTGTGTGTGTGTGTGTGTGTTATGTGTGTGTGCATGTGTGTGTGTGTGTGTGCATGTGTGTGTGTTTGTTTGTGTATGTATGTGTGTATAACTTGTCAGACTAATGGACTTTTATCAGTATCTCTATTTTGATTTTTTAATTTAGAAAACAAAGTCAAATGGCTATAGATATTAGTGGATGTAGTGAATGTCCTTGTAAAATAGCTACCGTCTGACTAGACAAATAAGCTTTTTTTTTTTTGACAGAAGTTTTCTATTATTCACCTTTTACCAAGGTAATTGTAACTCATGCATCCCAAATGTCTGACTTGGTCTTGCATTTGCAATGTAGTAAATATGCATTATACATGTACATGCAGTCCCATTTTACTCCATGTGTATTAATAAAAGATGTTTTGCAGGAGAAAGCTGCTGTGTAGCAATCAATGTAACCCCTCCCCCACACACACGTACACATACACACTTATACACACACACACCAATACACGCACACACACACATACACACACACACACACACACGTGTATACATATGCATCCATACATAAGAACAGGTACAATGTAAATCATCGCAATTGCAACCAGTCAGACATACACACATACTCACACCAACCCACCCCTCCTCCCCCTACCCCCCCCCCCCCCCACACACACACACACACTCAGTTTTGAGTTTCTCTGATTATATTCCCCCAACATTGGCTGGCTGCTGTTCGTTCGGAGGGAGACACACATATGCCCACAACGTCATACACACATCATATTTCTCATTGCATCATTTTGCGCCCTCGCTGGGTGCGTTGATGGACATCGTTGAAAGCATGGATCGATGGTCATCTAGAAACAGGTGGAAGCTTGCGAGACTGACTGACTGAAGAAAAAAAAAAGAATCACGTACACAGGAAGCAGACCAGTAATGCTGCCATCATAATTCATTCAGAGAGAAGACTTTTCTAAACCCCCCCCCAAAAAAAAGAAACATCTTGTGTTCTACAACACGTTTGTAGAATATTCCTTTTCCATGATGACACATAGTACATGTATGTGTAAGTGCTTACTTTTTTTTTGTATGATCTCTTTTGAAGTAGAAAAAAAAATGCCATAAACAGCAGTGGCACACGTATGCCGAAAAGATGAATAGTGTAGTGATCTGCCATTAGTATTAAATGGGAAAAAAATGTATTTCAGTGGTGTTTTCCAATGAAAGTTTATGTTGGGTTTTGGCGCATCTGTATTCATATCATATCCGACAACTGGCACTTGCTAATCATATCTTCCTTGTTTTTTAGCAACAATTTCAGAGTAATTTTTCTTTTTTGTTGTTGCTTGAGAATTGGATAACAAAAGGTCATTTTGGTGCAATGATTCAAGTAAACTGTGGTGTAGTATAGAATGTCAAAATTCTGTGAAATATCCTGATATTATCTGCAGCCCTACATACATGTGTACTGAACATCATGTAATTTGGATACCATTCAAAGGTACATCATGTATGAAAGGTACATACACTTGTATTTCACTATGTATTTGTCCACCCATCAATATACATACCATGTAACTATCATAGTGGCAATTGTACTCTGCTCTTTCCCATAAACTTGGGTGTGTATTTATATTATTTCTGTCTGTTGTGCATATTGTATACATATAATTATGTGTGTGTGTGTGTGTGTGTGTATATATATATATAGAAAGAAAGAAAGATTACCGGTAGATAGATCTAGAGAGATCAAGAGAAACAGAGAAAGAGTATTAAGCAAGGACTTGAGAGGATAGAAAAGACAGAGAGATGGTTAGATAGACAAATGTTCCTATTGGATCTGTCGTGGGCCCAACACAACCGAACTCTCTACGGGAAGCAAGGGGGAGTGAGGAATGAAGTGAGTGTAGTAGTACATTGCATTTGACATTGTGAATGCAGTATAAACAGCCAGAGTACACAGCCAGCCCAGCAAGCAAGCCTGGAGAGTTGAGAACCCATGCATGCATGCATGCATGCATGAGTCCACGGGCCAGATGTGTTAACGGACGGGGGTGTTAGAGACGAGGCTCTGGCAATGAGAAACATGAGAGGAAAAAAAAAGTGTGTAGATCGCCATGCCTAAACTTAACACACACAATAAACATACACGCATCAATCAATGTATGCATACGTGATGTGACTGTATACATGTATAAGATATGCATGTATAAGTCAAATTATTTTTTTTTTGCTGTTCAGAGCTTGTGAGAGAATAGAAAAAGAAAAGGCTGAATGGAACTCGATGAGAGATTGATGTTCATAAATTTTTACCATAGGGCTTTGTCAAGTTCATACAACTGTAGATATATGCACATGATATATACACATAATACATCCATCCTTGGGGGATATATACACAATCATACAGGATATTAGTGAATGTTGCAAATTTCATAATCATTGTTTTATGGTTCCTACTGTGTTCAATGGGAATATTGCTTCAAATATGCCAATATCACTGCTAACATTCCCACTGCACATTCATTCATTTATTCATTCATTTATTTCCATATCAAAATATAACATTTACAAATATCAAAACACAATTGCCTTGGTACATTTATACATTGTGAATGGAGGGATCATAGAAAGCACACACGAGGCTTGTTGGAAATGATCCCCTACAAACAATTATCAATACATTTCAACTAAACAATTATCATACAAATTCAATTGATGAAACAAAGGTCAAAGATACAATGAAAAGAGAAGAAAAGAGGCAGAGGTGGAAACAATGCATACTTGTACTTACAGTTTCAGATACATTTCATCAAAAATATATTTTTTGTAAAGCCTTTTAAATTGACGTAAGGTCTTACTACAGCAGCAACATTATTTGAAATGACATTGGGATTAAACATCAATTGCATGGGAGAGGATTTTCAATCAGATGCTGACAGAATGCAGCAATGCCTGAGACATATCGGAATCCTTGCCCTTTGAAGCACTAACTGATTGTCAATATCAAGTTAAGATCACTTTGTCCCAAGAATACAATAAACATGCTATGCTTCAGGCACAAGAAATGATGAAGGGAGAAAGGAAAAACGTCATTCATCTATTCACTTTGATATTCATTTGTATGCAAAGGATGGAGGTGACATTTGGAGATGAAAAGTCTACGGAATTACAAATGTACGAAATGTCTCTCTAATTGACTGAAACGATGCGGTGCCTGCAGTTATTATTTAGTCAAGTGTGCATTATGAAGTCCATGGATTTCAATTTCTGTTTCTGCCGGTGGTGATGCCACAACTCCCCCCCCCCCTTTCTTCATCTTCTTTCCCTCGTTGGTCATCTGAGATGAAGGATGATGACAGGAAAGAATGGGAGGAAAGAATGAGAGTGATCTGTGGTGTTTAGGATAGTAGAGCAATGGGGGGCCCCCCTGCGCATCGCGGCTATTTGTATTCGTTGAACCTCCGGCAAATTGGCCAACTGCTGTTTAGCGCGAGGAAACTGGACGGCGTGCCCGGGAGGGGTTCCCCCCGCCCAGACATACCTCAACATGCTACAGGTATCACCCCCAGGGGGACATTATACTGTTTGTGTAGAGAGCCCATTCACACTGAAAACATGATCCTTGTTCATTTCTAGAAGAGTTACAAGTGTGGACATGTGATTGCTTTGTAATGCCTGGCAGTACTGTGCTACTATCAGATTTTTGATTTTCATGATTTTGCTGTTTGATTTCTAATCTAACATACATGGTGTAGTAGATGTAAACTAAGCCAGATTTTCTAAATAGTCTTATATTTTAGATTTCTTTTACTTTTGAACAATAATAACAATATTCATTTGTTGCTATACCTCACACCATAAATTCATGCATTTTAATCATATGATTACAAACCACTAAAATGTTAACATTTTGTGTGTGAACAGGAAGTGGTGACTGAGCATTTCAAGCATTTACTGACAAGGTAGTCATTACCATGAACTTGAACATATTCTCATAAGCTGGTCAAATTGCTACCTTTCTGGAGGGCTTGTAAGAAGAAATTTCCATAGATCAGGTGGCAAATTGTACAGAATGTTCCATCTCCCTTAGGTTTTATATTTACGGTGTGACATGAACAAACAGGTTTCTTTTGATTTTGACTGGCGGTTCCTTTCTTTGTAAGTAATTGTGAAGAAGTAAGGCTTTCAGCTGAATTTTGTATGGATGGTAAATACTTGCAAATCATCTACCTACATGTGTGACTGGTAGATTCTAAAATGCAAGGATGTTTGGTAGTCTAAGTTACTGGTAATGAAAGCATGAACAATGCTTTTTTAGCTTCTGTTTTTAAAGCCAAAAATTGTCCTGATTTGGCCAATCTTGTGAACATCAAAAGCTGCTCACTTGCTAACACTGTTACTTTAATGTGAGAGGGCCGGCACGTCAAGTTTACTGCCTACAATGATCAGGTCGTTTGGGTTCTGGAAGAACTAGAGGGTAAGGCAGATTTGTTGCAGGCACATCATGATATCATGGTGATATTGTATTTGCTCATGATATGAGTCAAAGAATTAATGGTTTGTGAGCATAAACTGGCAAGAATGTCAAGAATGTATAATTTTCCAAAATAATTGATGGCTTTATGAATCAGAAATCATAGGCAACTCTGAAGGAAAATAAAGCAAGCATTTTAAACATGATATACATTTAGGAAGAGGTGAAGTCCTGGAATGATATTTCCATCAATAGTTTTCTGAAATGTATTTCATTTGTGTTAAATTAAGTACCGGTTAAAGTCGTTTGTAAAAATGTTTATCTGATGTTATGGCTGTGTGTATGTTTTTGTTTCTTTTTTTAGTCACAACTTTGTGGTATGAACAATGTTGTCCAGCTTGTGTTGCTTAACTGTGGCTTCTAAATAGCTAGTGCTGGCGAGTCATTGGTGGGTTGGGATTTTTGATGGATGTATGAACACATCCTGATTCCCACTGCAATCAATACACCTACTAGCCCCCTCCCTCAGCTGCTGCTCCCCCCCCCCATCATCCTCCTGCTCCCCCCCCCCATCCTCCTGCTCTGCCACGTGTACGCCGGTGTGTGAGCGAGAGAGTGAGGTGTGCGAGGTGTGGTGGTGAAGGAAGTGTCGCAAACCTATTTGACCAATCACGCGCCGCTAGCGTGCGACCCACCCTGCCCCCAGCTCCGGACCGACACGCAAATGGATGGCTCGGGGAGGAGGGATGAATTGTAATCCACGAGGAATTCATCCTCCCTAACAATCTCTATTTCTGGTCTCCTCCTGGTAGTATACGTCCTCCCTCATCCGTTGATTACCATCTTTTTTTCGAAGATGGTCCCTCTAAAACGGTATCCCCAGGCAGTTTGATATTGGCAGTAAATTGGATTCTGTCCAAGTGGTTTTCATATATGCAAAGTTTGTGCATGTTTATTGTATGCACCAATAGCGGCATTTTGAGCTTAGCCCTTGGCATTTACATGCAGTTGTGCAGTAACTTCTATGTATGAAGAGCATTCAGCCATATGAAAAGCCCTAATATTTAAGTAGATCAATTGTTATGGTTAGTTAACCGACGAATGTGTATCTATAGTAGACAGCTGTCATTAATAACAGTGATAATGAAACTATAATGGAAACAACATAAGTTGGGTATGTATCAAAGTCTAGGGTACAGCTCATGTTTCAGAGTGCTCAAAAGCAGTGTAATGTGCCTGTTAAAATCAAACTTTAGGTGCTACCAGGTTAACATTGGCTGGTCTTTAAAGACACACGTCAGTAGTTTCTTAGTGTTCTTGCCCTTCGAAGAGCAGCCCTTCACTTTTGCAGCAAGCATTATTGTCTTTCCCAATTCAAGCCTCAGGTACATGCTCCAATAAGAGAAGTAGAAAAGTATGGAAATATGCTTATAGGATATCTAATTCTGATAAAGGTGTTCATTAATTTCTCATGCATGACTCTGTGCCCTGTGGTGTAGTGGGTAAGACCACAGATTCTAAATCATGAAGTTCCTGGTTCGAGTCCCTGGCAACAGTGGTTGTTCTCTGAGGCTAGGCACTTTACCTCATTTCGAAGCCCATTTTCAGGGGGCTTAAAGTTGTTGAGCCTCATGTCGTGCTTACAAAGCATTAAATGCTTTCTTAGCAGTCATGCTAAATAGATCAAAATTAACAACAAGAACAACAACTAAGATTTACCTTGAAAAATTCAGTGTCTATGATTTTAGCATCTTGACTAGACAACCAGAAAAGAACAACAACAAATTTTAAGTAAAACTTGTGATGAACATCCAGAGAATAGAATTGCTCTTGGTGAAGCACTGTTTGTCCAATTTTCGGCTGGCGAAAAAACCTCATGCAGCACACTTGTTGATCACTGCACATTAAAGGCATAATTTACCATTTGCAGGTGAAACAAAAACCCAGCATTAGTGCTTCAAAATAGTTCTAACATATGAGTTAGGGATATAGAAACAACCAATGTAAAAGTTTGAACCAGTGTAATCAATGTTAAGTATTGTTAAATATACAAAATGTGAACAATAGTTCAATGTTTCCAGACTAAACTGTCTACAGTTATGGTGTAATGAGCAAAATAGTGATATCTCCTTATATATTTGGCTTTATTGCAAAAAAAAAATATATATATGGTAGGATGTTTTGTGATACAACTGACCTACACATATGCATCAAAAGTGATATCTTGAACATTCTTTAAATCACTGCTACCAGAGGTAGACAGGACCTTTAAGTCTATCCACCTCACAGTGAGTTCTCTATCCTGAACCTCTAGCCATGTGTTAGCTGACCCAAACTTGAGTGGAAGATGGAGATAAAACAACCTCTGAGTGATGTCACTCCTGATAGTACTCTGATTGCAGGGCTGCCAACACTGGAAACTAGTTGAGAATGAGACTCCCATAGGCCAATGCTATAATTTAGGAGTCAAAATGAGTGAGGTCAATAGAAATGCATGCAAATGAAATAAAGTTTTAGGGTGAGAAAGGTCCAAAATGTGTGAGTCTCACGCTCAGTGCGTGAGAGTTGGCAGCCCTGTGATGGAAGATAGTCACATCTGCTTTGCAGTTTTCTTTTTTGTTTGTTGATGTGCCACTTGCGGGGATTGTCTCAAGCAAAGTGAGGTAATACTATTTGTAGGACATACATTCTGCAGTATTTTTCTATCTTTTTGTGAATCTCTTGGTTGACTGTATATTCTTGAAATTTGTCACTCTGACAACTGGCAAAAATACTGCCTCTCATACGCAGAACAGTGCAGTAAAAGGAATGACAGAGATTGGAATCTGCACTGTTCCCTCTCTTAAAGGGACACTTCAATACTTGTTTCTCATTCCATCACTGTAAGATCTTGATCGTGATTCCTACCACATGCAGAAATGTGTTTGAAGCTCCTATTTGTAAAGTGTTAAGTGTTCGTGAAATATATGGCATATACTATAGATAAAAACAAGGCATCTTGGTTGCTGTATTTGTAACTAATCCTACAACTGGCAGTACAGAGTAGAAGATTTAAAGGTCTCTTTTTCTCTCTTGAACTGGGACATTTCGTTTTTGTTAATTTCTGATTTTGGTAGGTTTAATGAATTTAATGAGTCCCATTTTATATTTCCCCAGTGTATTAAAGAACCTGTCTTTAGTGACCACCTCTCTATAACGACCACTAAAAACAATTCCCTGCAAGAGAAAAAACATGTTAAGGAACCTGTCTATAGTGACCACATGTCTGTAACATAGACCTACCTTTTTCATTTCCCTTGGGTGGCTGGTATAGATAGTTTGACTGTATTTGATGAAATTGAGATGTTTATTGCCAATTTAATGGTGGTAGGATGATAATTTCTGCACCAAAATTCCCAAGGACTTGGTGTGTTGAAGATTCTGTGTGTGAGATACACACACTATTTCTTGTCTACCTCTGATGTGAACACAGCCAGTTTTGTGAATGGCTAAAACTGGTTGCACAGTGACACACAAATTGGTTTTTAATGGCTATTCCTGGTAATGGTGTGTGTTTGTGTGTCGTTGTATGTAAATGGGTATGTGTGTGATCTGTGTATGTGTGTGTAAGTGTATGTGTGGGGAGGGAAAAGATAAAATATAGATATTTTTCTCTCCTGCTTAGATAGCGGAAGTCTATTTCTTTTTTTTTTAATAGTTCTTATCAAGATGTCTTTTAAAGGAGAGGGAACCAATGTTAGAGTATCATCTTTTGAAATGGTTAAATGCCATCCTTTTTTTTCCATTTCATTTCTTTGCTTTTTAGCTTCATTTTGCTTGGATACAAAAAACTCACTCATTCTTACCTCCATTCCTCTATCAAAAAAGTATGGCTACAGAGCTAGAGATTGTGATGATACATGTTCTATTCTTCAAGTAGTGATATGAAGTAATGATTTTATGACCTTGAAATTATGATGTAGTGCTGGTAACTGGTGTTGGGCCCAATGCTGACTCTGCTCTGTGGAATATACCTCTACTATTCTTGTCCGTGATTTATGTGCTCGTTTCCCCATTGGCTAATGCTGGCTCTTCGGATTTAGCGAATTTTCTGTTTCAGGTCCTGTGTTGGCATTAGCTTTGCTATACATCCGAGGCTCACATTCATGTCCATGGATCAGGGGCAGATCCAGGGATTCCGTAAAGGGGAGGCACCTTTGTGAAATTAAAGGGGGGCACATGCACCCCCCCCCCATTTTCTTCTCTTTGTTTCTTTTGTTTTAACCAAAAATAAAGAGGGGGCACGCGCCCAGTGCGCCCCCTCTGGATCCGCCACAGTGGATGCACGTCATCTCCACTCATACCAAGTATGTGCATAGCCTATGCAAATGCCATAATCACCAGAGGAACATACATAGACACTCTAGTATGCCCAGAAACAAAATCAAGATTGTTGTATTTTAGAGATATTAAGAAACTGGTGGCATTTCAATTCCTTTTCAGCATCACTCGTCTAGTACAAAGCATTCATACAAAGTGTAGCTGCATCTTTTCATATTTGACTCAAACCAAGTGCAGTCACTTTTGTCATTCCACAATTTCTGCTCATTCATGCAGAATATTTGATAATGTAAAGATAACCCGAGCTTTCAGGATTGATAGTTTTCGATCAAAATTGCTCAGGATAATCTGCCAGTTGGTGGTTGGGTCTTCATTTAATGCAGCTGTTTGGGCTATAACACCAGCACAACCACTACCACAGATCTTGAAAGCACCCAATATCTACTGTAAAGTGGCACAGGGAGCAGATGCCCATTCAGAATTTAATTACCTGTGTTTTCTTTATAAAGACAAGATCACCTTAATGTAAATGTGAATTGAGAGAATGCAGCAATATCAGTAGAACACATCAGCGAAAATTTGAGGAAAATCAGACAATCTGTTCAGAAGTTAGGAATTCTGGAAGTTTCAGTGCCGCCATGGCTGGAGGAGAAGACTACTACTGCTAGTGATGTCACGTACTTAGAACAAAATAAAGCAAAATATAAAAGAAATTCAACATATTTTCACTCTTCTCGCATATTAAAAGTGCACTTGACTTGCCTCTTTCAGAAGACAAGGGGAATAATATTACCCCTAACATACATTAGTAACAAGTCCATAGAATGTGTACTTTAAAAAGGAAATGAAAGTTTGTGGAATTCTCTCTGTTTTCCTTATATCATTATATGCATACAGGTGACATCATAAACTGTAGTAGTCTTGTCATCCAGCACAACTGCCTAAAAACTTTTAAGAATTTATAACTTTTGAATGGATTGTCCAATTTTCCTTAAACTTTCTCTGATGTGTTCTACTGATATTGCTGCATTCACTTAAGCTACATGTACAGTTTTTATATTAAAGTGAACTTGTCCTGTAAAGATCTAAAATCTCTGTCTCTGTGTCTAGCATGGGTGAATCTATAGTCACTCCTACAAAACTGTCAATCAGTGGTAGTCTTGGCCACTGGGCTAGAATTTTTTTATTACTTTCTTTTTGAATGTGTGAAATGTTATCATACATGAGTCTGAAGTAGAAGACTAGACTCATGTTTTATGAAGGCAAGTGGCATGTCAAACGGGCTTCTCACGATCATTATTGTGGCCTAGAGAGAGATTGTTCAATGAAAAGCTCTTTTCATCCCGCCTTTGTAGCCATGCAGATTGATTGAGTATTCACAGTGCTACTGCACGATGATCATCTGCAGATAACATTTTGGAGAAGACAAAACAAACAAACAAACAACCTACATTGCTTGCTAAGAAGGGTGTAGATCTTTTGCAAATCCATTTGATGGAAGTATCTATGAAATCTATAACAAAAACTGGAATGTTCCAGCTTCTCTTAAAATACTCCATTCCTTCCGTGTCCTGAACACTTCGTCAGTGAAAACACCAACTGTACAGTCAGACCCAGGTCTGTCCCTGGCCTCAATCAATATGTCCAGGGCCGAGCACCCTTTGTCCTCTGCTGGGGCTCTTTCATGTGGAGTCTGCCCGCCCCTCGAGAACAATAGCCCTCTCCTATAAAGTACTGCGTCATCGTCATCATCATCTTCATCATCATCATGATTGAGTTTGGCGTTCACATGGTAGAACAAAAGCCTCGCCAGAGCAGATGGAGAGGAAAACTGGAGGGAAAAGAAAGGGGTCGGATCGATACTTGTTCATAATTGTACACTTCAAGCGCTCTGTTAATGTAAATTTAATAGACTGTTGCACACCAGTAGATACGGCGAATGGGATACTGTATCTGTGTGCGTTTGTCGGCGAGAGATCATGGCAGGAAAAAGAGAGAACGAGGAAGATAAATAAATACATAGAGAGAAAGAGAGAGAGAAAGAGATGGATGGGTAGATAGATAGAGGGAGAGATAGATCATATTGGTAGATTAGAGAGAGAGAATTTAGTACATGGGAGTAAAGAGGAAAAACCACCAAGTAAATTGACGATTATCATAGAAAGGTGAGTACATGCCCACTGTGTAAATGTGCCTGCTAGATTCTCTATTATTCACCTTTTGTTGAAACAATTACTCCTGTTTGCTTTCACTGTACAAGCTCCATATTCGTGTAACACAGAAGAAAATTCATAGCCCGTCTGAGGCAAGCTTTCAGTATAAGATGCTTACATAGTTTGGCATCTGCCCTGCACGTGTTTCAGCCATACTGGGTACTAGTATTTAACTTCAGATTTACGACCTCTGCAGCTACATGTATGGCCTATTAACCCGTTGAGGACGAGTCCAGAGTATACTCGACGGGCAAGTGTCTGTGGGAAATGTGTGTTGTAGCAAAATCAGCCCGTCCTTATAATGGGTTAAAATTACTATCATTCTAGTTTGGCCAGGCAAAATTGGATGTACATCTCTATGTTTCTGTGTCAACTGCAGTTTAGGTATCTTCACTCAGGTTGATACATATTTAATTTTAAAAAGCACGAAATGAAATATCATTGCTGGGGCGACAAGACCTCGCATCTACAAAATGTCAAATGTTCAGGAGAGCAAAAAAAACATGGCAGCCAAAGTACTGTATCCAATGGGATAGACATTCCTTTGACATGACCTGGTGGCTTCATTTTTGGGGTAAGACATCTAGGATTTGGACAGGACAGCACTTAACTGATTATCTGATCATTAATCCAAAAAAGTCATTTTAATTTCACCAAAATTGCAGATACAAGGTCTTGTCACCCCAGCGACGATATATATCATTCATAGCTTGACATGCCCATGTGTGTGTGAAAATTAAACTCACTACATTTTTGTTAAAGAATGTTCCATTTTGTGTCTCATTTTGTTGCAAATACGGTGTCAATGAAATCCACTGTATAAATTTTGATCTGGCACTTCTGTATCATGTCTGTTGCCTGTCAGATGCTGCAGTGTTTTTTGTCTACACCATTACATTGTAAGTGGCATTGTATATCTCAGAATTAACCCCTGTGCACCTATGGGGCCCCTCTGTTTGCCCCGGGATCTGGGTAATGGACGCTGGGGTGATTTAACCCCTTTAAAACTCTGTGATTGAGACTAGAGTATGATATCATGTGACCATTACACATTGTGTCTTTTTTACCCCAGGGAAGCAAGAAAGTGGGTCGGAAGAGGGGAACATCTTTTCAGTTGATGCTGCCTCTGGTCATAGAGGTGAAGTTATTCCTTCAAGAAACTTGGCTTTTTTGTTATTGTTGAGGAGTATGTTTTTCACCTTTAGCAACACAATGTGAACGGTGAATGAGGAAGCGGTGAGCATGGTGTCGGAAGAATTTAGCAGCAGGGTCATGATCAGCCTGAACGTCAGTAAATTTTGGTCATTATGGCAACCGACAGAGTCTATACCATGGACTTCTCAGCCACAACTAAAGTGTAGAAATTTATTGTAGGAATGACTGAACACTTTTCTCTTGAATGTCAGAGGATTAATGAAACGGTGTATTTGTGCGATAGATATACTGCAGCTCCTTCTAGAGTGCCTACCCCGATACTGTTTTAAGTTTCGGTATGTGCATATGAAATGATGATGGTAACACTGAAGTAGAGGAAAGATAGTATAGAAGTAGAGCATACTTAATGAGCTACTGAGAACAATGCATTTTAGTGAAGTCACTGTTTATATCATCATTTTCTGTCTTTACTCACAGTTGTATATGGAAGGAGACAGCTCACACTTTTTTATTTGGCAGATTCAGTGTAATTGATTGGTTTTACTTATTTACAAGATTCAGAATCCATGGGATTGGGAACCTGTTTATATACATATACTGATCTGGAACATAATCTATTCAGTTTCCTTTGTAATCATGTCATCGGAAAAACCATGGTATTATCTACTGTTACTGTAATCATTATTTTATAAATTGTTGTCATCATTCTGTGTGTGGGAGGTAAGAGTTTCAATGAAAGTGTCGTGATGAAATACCCAATCTTGAAAGTCTTAGAGGGTGTTTAGAGTTCTGGTTGAGGTGAGGATTTAGCTTTTAACGTTTTGCCAGATATTCAGAAACCACTCTTTGAGATGTCAAAGAACATGCAATTCTAAGGGGTATCAAAAGTCTATTTGATGAAAATCAGTTTTGAAATGGCTGAGATATCCAAAAACAAGGTGAAACAAAGAGATCCTAATGAAAGGTGTGGCCTGTCGCCTTTTATTATTATCACTTTTTTTTTGATATCTCAGCCATTTGAAATCCAATTTTCATCAAATAAACGTTGAATCCTTCTTAAAATGACATGCTCTTTCATATTTCATAAGAGATTTCTCACTTAGGAATGTTCAAAACATGAATCCCCACCTCAACCAGTACTGTACAGTCCCTTTAAAACCGCCTTTATTTTGATGCTTTCCTGTGTCATCGACACAAAGTTCTATCCAAATCAACAACACAGGCATTATGGAATTTGTTACAAACATGAACAGTTGATATATTTTTCTTTTTAGTTTTATCATATGTTTGTCTGTAGCATTGATGACCTATTTTTGTGAGAACAGATCTCTGCTTCTGTATTCCCTTGATGCTTTTAATGGAAAAGTGCATGCATGTGTGCGTGCACTGTTCTATTACCTAGTCCTACCGAAGGCAATATCTATCAATGTTTCTCTCAATCTATGAAATGACTTCATCTTCATTTCTCAAAAGAGGAACCAAAGACTCAAACATTTATATCTCGTAGGCAATAATTATGCCAATAGCTTTGCTTTTAATCTGAGGTCTCCTTGCCTGCATTGCAACTTGCATCTAAAAAGTCTGACTCCATTTCTTTGTTTCTAATACGTTTTAGTTGGAGTGGCTTTGAGTGTCATTCCATGTTCGGTGGCATTGCTGTTATTTTAGGATGATATAATTCTTAGGGGAAATGGAGTACAGGCATGGAATTATGGGGGGGGGGGGGGGGGGACGTCCATCTAAGTGGACTCTGCATATTTCCCCTCTTTCTTGTGCTGATGATTTTCGATGGAATTATTCCAATGAAAGTGCTGGTGGTTGCCAAAGGTCACGTCTTTACGGCAAATTGTGTTTACTTGGTAGAAGTAGAAAGTTCGAGTTACTATTTGACATTGGACCAGCCCAACGCTGTATGGCTGGGATTACTATCATCTGCAAGAGCCGTGTTGTTTCTGCATCCACTGCACTCTGTTCATATGCATCTACATGTATCTGTCTCTCTCAATCTCTCAATCTATCTATCAGTCTATTTATTTATTCATCTATCTATCTATCTATCTATCTAACTATCTATCTATCTATCTATCTATCTAGATCTATCTATCTACTCGGCATCTATCCATCTATCTAGATCTATCTATCTACTCAGTATCTATCTATCTATCTATCTATCTACACTATGTATCTATCTCTCTCTCCATTATGTATGTCAATGTATTTATGTGTCTTTTTTGCTACTTTCTTCTTTTTTTTAACAGAGCATATAATGACCTGAGTCGTAAAGATGTGAATGCTGCATTGGCTGTGTAACAGATGCCAAATCTAATATATTTTAACTGAATAAGCATCATGGTAATTGAATTGTGCCATGGTGTGTTAGCATCTGAATGGTTATTGTTTCTCATTCAACATGTCTTTGAATGTTGTACGAATTATGTACTAAAGCGTGTACAAGCATCTTTACCCAAAATATGATTAATGTTCCAGTTGTAGTCATGTTGAATAGTTTACATACTGTAATTTGTGCAGTGAAATATCACAGTTATGTTCTTTTATTGCAAGTTCCTCCCTGACTAAACCACCTCTTCCCACTCAAATAACAATACCATAATTAAGTCACTTGTGTGACTTGTAGAAGGGAATTTGTTTGGTCTGGAAACAAGCAGCCTCAAGAAATCTTGTGCAAATTATTGCTTGACACTTAGCTATTGCCTCAGAGGATATTCTTTTCTCCCTTTTTAGGACCCATGAGATCAATCTTTCCTGTTCTTCTCATGTTTGTGTGTTTGTCTTTTTTTCCCCCTGATGAGCATCTTGCTATTTGCAGATGAACCTGGGTTAAATTCATTTTCATTCTTGGGGGATTTCATTAAAGATTCAATATAGCCTTTCAGCTCTGGGGAGTTGGGGGGCCACTCCATTTGAAGATTCCGTTACAGGTTTCATTCCCCAGGCGCCACATTCTGCTCACATGCGTTCAAGTGATGCAACTGTGGTATTTTGAGCTTCTTGGTCATAAATTTGTTTCCTTGTGTGCTAGAGCAGAGGTGATTTCCATTGTGTGTAGTCAGATAAAAGCATTAGTTGGTGAGCACTGAGTTACAGTGTGATTTGATTACAAGTAAGGCTTGCCAATCAGGAAATGCACTGTTTGCATTCAGCACATGCGTACATGCTACAGCAGACCAAAGGCATGTCCATACAGGAAGTTTCAAAATACCTGCAGATTTTTGCTATTAATGTGCCAAATGGTGACAACAGCACTAGAATGTCGATGTTCTAATTTCTTGTGGACCTATGGTTCAACTAATAACTACATACTTGTACTGGTGCGTTCCATTGATTAAAAAAAGAAGAAAAAAAAAAGAAAAGTGTTTGGCAGGTAATTATGATTTTTTACATAATTTAAAAGGTTGCTCTGTGCCAGAAGGGGGGGGGGGGGGGGGAAGGTGGGGGGGGGGGGGGGAGGACAACCAGACGTCTTTGGACTAAACTATTACCATATTGGCATTCTTACTGATGACTGCTAGACTTAATACATGTAAATGGCAATAATTGATGCAGCACCCAATTAGCCAACATTTTCTGGTATCATATTGATATGTACATAAAATTGATGCTTCTGAAATGATTAGAAAAGCATCCTCCCCTCCCCCAACTATTTTTTTGTATTTGTTTAGTTATTTATGCATTTATTTATTTATTTTTATTGTCATCATTATTATTATTATTTATTTATTATCATTTCTCTTTTTTTGACTACAAGGGTAGACCGACAGTTGTTGACAGCTCTTTGGAAGCCTTTACGTAGCTGGATGCGTGGCTCAGCTAGAAACTGGCGAGAGATGTAATGTGCTTTGACTAGCTGAGTGACCTTTCCTCTGGCTGTTACGCATGTCAAATGGTCCGTGAATTTTAATGTGATGTTCCGCTCAGCTGGCCTAGTTTGCAAGTATATTATGATGGGGGCATTTCCTGTACTACTGAAGGTACAATGCAGTGTGGAAGGAAAGAGAGTAAATGACCTGTTAGCCTATTTAGGCCATCATATTATCGGCAGGATGATCACTTCTCACAAATTGTGACTGTATGCACCGTCTTTCATCCTCCTTTTTTTTCGGTGGGAGATGGGTGGGAGGTGAGGGATGGTGAGCATGGGGAAGGGATGGAGGGAAGGGCAGATAAAATGAATTAGGTAGAAGAATAGGAGAAAGGAGGGGTGATGTAAATCAAGATATGCCAATAGCTATGGAAATAGTATCGTGAGACAAACCATTACAGGCAAGAAATCAGATAGTTTATCATTCACAACAAACATTTCATCACATTTTCTGTTTTTAAAGAGAAAGTCTTACAAGAACTAATTAATGACGTGATGATGTATGAAATAGGGTAATAGTAAATAAAACACAAACAAACTAACAATGTAGTATCTTTCAGGTTAATCCCATGTCCAGATTATTTTTGAAAGTTGAATAGGGTACAGCACTGATATTAAAAAGAGGCTGAAAGGACATACTTGGAACAAGAAAAGAAGGCATTCTATAACGTAAATGTGGAACAAAGAATGATGCATCACAGATAAATAGTGTTATGAATACTGTATGTAAAATAGCACACCCGCATGGAGTATATTTTTATCTTCACAACAATCCATTTATGGGTTATCAGATGAAATGTGCATGGTCTTTTAGTGATTAGTGAGCCTCGTGGTCTGCGCCATCAATTTTTGTCATTATGTTATTGGTATTTTTTGAATTTTGAAAACCCAGTGCCCTTTTGTAGTCAAGTTGACTCTGATATAGGAGACCATTGAACAAACAAATTGGTTGAAGTCCTACCGTAATAAAAATTAAACATATATAAAAATGTAACAGGATTTATTTTCTTTTCCTTGGTGTTCATGAAACATATACAGTTGTAGCTTGCAATCACAAATGGAACTGTGATGAAATGATAGCATGAGTACTTTATAACTTTCTGTTTGAAAGGGATTAATTTGTGTTGGACAATATTTGATGCTTAATTCAGCAATCTCAGAAAGGAGGGAGCAGTTTACCATGCCCCGTTTGTAAACGGAATCCGGCGTTGGTGCTAAAAGTCACGGAGGAGCTGTTGCCATGACGATGGCCATCAGTAGCCCACACTGACCAAATGAGAGATTTTGACCCGACCCCGTTCTCTTTTGCGAAAATCGGCAGAAGTTGGCAACGGACACGCCAGCCAACACTAGCCGTGCCACAGGAGTTAATGAGATGGACTGATGAGGTGAAACATCGCCCTGGCTTCCGCAGCAGTTGGGATTGATTCCGTCTCGTGTGGACTTTCCATCGAAACACTCCTCATCATCCAATCAGGAGAAAGGGCCATCAGACTCAAACGTCACACATGTAGCGGAAAGTGTGTACACATTGCAGACAGGGGCCTAGTCAAGAACTGCAAGATAAATGCCACTATCTAATCATTGTGTGTTTTAATTTCAAGTCCTTTGCTATCAATTTGGTTTCGGCATCGGCATCAAGTGTGTGGGAAGAACAGTTGTACTAAAAAGTTTAATTGTGCCTGCAGCAAATGTCAGAAGATGGAGTAGGATGTGCCTTTTGTCAAAGGAGGCGATAACAATGCCTTACAAGATATGACTAGACATAATTTATGTGCATTTCACAGTTTACGTAGCCTGTTGAGGTGACAAGTTGTATTATTTGTTTGACGTCAGGATTCAAGCCCCAGAATGAAGAGAGAAATAATGTAAAGTAGGGGAATGAAAGTTGAAATAAATGGATTTGGTGTTTTTGGTATTTGAAAAAGTATGCAGTAAATGCAGATGTGGATGTTGATTGAGAGACAGCGAAAGAGAGAGAAAGGAATAAAAACAGTTACGTGTGATTTTCTATAGTGTGTCTGTAATGAGTGTAGGGGACAATTTATTGTAGTCATTTTAAGAAAAGAAAATGAGAATAGAGCAATATTGACAAAATGAAATGAGAGATCAGTTTGGAAGGCAAATACAGAAAAGAGAATGGAGGTTGGGAGTGGACACTGGTAGAAAACAAATAAAGATCCAATTAATGTTTAGAAGAAAGTGGCAGTCAGTCTTTTGATTGATGCTCTTGCTGCCGTGTTTTTCACCACTCGAGTCCCGTTTATTGATCAGAGTGGGCAGTGCACGCACAAAGACACGCAAAAAGGGCAAGAATAGAATAGCCGTGCAACGTGATGATGACTTTACCCGCTAATGAGTGCCGCATTAACAATTTAACAAATGAATGAATGAACGGCTCATGCGTGGGAACGAATGTACTGACCCAATGACATTTCACGCACGCATCAAGCTCCTTGCATTGAGCGACGACGAGGCCTCAATTTTCATTTTTGCTGTGGGTGGAATGGAATTGTTCCTACTGGTTGTGTCCCTTTGCATGCAAGGTTTTCTGCTCATGATTAGAATAACAGGGCCTCAATTTATCCGATGCTATTTCAAGCATATTTTCCTTACTTTTCCATAACTCATCCTCATGAAGTAATTAAAAATTTGGTCAACTTTGGTTGTAACTTAGTCTGTTAATTGCAAGCAAGTGGAAGCAGGAGATATTAATAGCATGTGATTTCTGGAGATTTTAACATTTCTGTAATGTTGTTTTGCTGAGAATAGAAATTAGAATAAATAGCATGTTAGCAAGCACATTTCAAGTATTCATTTAGTTGTTGTTACTGGTTGTGTGTTGTACCAAGGAGTTACCAGTGAACTGGTAACTTGGTTGTACACTGCAGATGGCAGTATGTTGTAGTTGGGTGTTATCTTGCACAGAGAGTGTGAAGATGATGATACGTTGCTCATGAATGATTATAATTTGTTGTAGAAAGTGATATGGTGTGGACATCGATGTGTCATCTGTGGAGATATGTCCCAGATGATGATTTTGGTGATTTGTTACATTGTAGCCACTGTTGGATTCAGGGAATGATGGAATCAGGTGAGGAACTTGGGGTGCTTGAAATGTGAATTTTTCTGAATTGATTGGTATTCCCATTAATGCCCTGTGGATGAGGGATCGTGTTTGCTTGCAATTATGACATATTTCCAGCGTCCCTCTTTAAAGAGAAGGTCTTACATTTTAGTTGAAACTTCAGCTGTGCAGCTTCATTTACACAGTAGGAACAATGTGGTATGGTGGGTAATACCATAGGCTCATAAACAGGAGACCCTGAGTTCAAGTCCAGTTTTGCTCCAGAATGTGTTTTCCAAATAAACTGTATCACAATTGAATATTTGAGAATTGGATATGCATGTACATCCACGATAGAGGTTACTATTTGCAGAAGAATGTGTGTAGGTACATTCAGTTCTAAGGTTATGTTTTTTAGGTGATTCATTGCATTCTTTGCATGTTTTTCCTTCATATTTCCAGACCCATTCATGGCCCAGGTCCCCATGGAGATGCCGGGCATCATGGGAAGCATTCCCAGGCAGAGCGTAAGCTTTCCAGCAAGTCAAAAGGAAGTATCTCCACTGCTGCTGCAAGAAGGGAAGAGCAACAGGTAGGCAACTTGCGGGGGTTACAGAATGATCAAAGAAATTGTCAGAAGCACTTGGGAATTTTACCAAAGATCCTCCAAGTCGACCATATTGGAAGTACTGGTAACTGTCTTTAATTTGAAGATTAATCAGGAGAATAAGGAGAACTTAGGAGAATCTCCCAAAATTTATCTTGACTGCTGTTATGAAAGTACTCTGTGAACAAGAAAAAAATTAGAGATCTAACCCCCCCCCCCCCCCCCCACACACACAATTATGCTAATTTACAAGTTGACCAGTGTCCTTGTTTCATCAGCATTAAGGCATATGGTTGTTGTTACCCACTTTTGTTCCTTACAACCATGAACTTGGAAAGAGTATATTGTGATAATGTCAAACTTGTCCTAATAGTTTGTTCAACTCATCCTGTTCAACAAGCACTGGACTAATTCAGTCATCACTGTTGTATAAGTACTGTACACTGCATCACAACATCCACAAGTGCATCTCTAGTGTGGTAGAGATTTTAAGGACAGTGTGAAAACGTCCTACTCTGCCAGTGGTCCGCTGGGCCGCTCCACGTAATTTTCGGTTGAGCCGTACATTAAATCCAGTGGGGTCCTGAGACCAAAGTGAATGAATGAATTTAGGCAGGGGCCCCCTCACATATTCATGCCCACTCATAATCAGGCTTGCAGGCTAGCGTTTGATGGAAATCCCACACTGACGCCTTCAAAGCATCACATTGGATTGCAAGGTCAGAACAGTCGTTAAGCTGCATTAGCTTTTCATAAATTCCACCCCAAAGGATTTTGGTAATTTTAAGCAACCCAACCTGATCCCCCTCCCTCGCCCCCCCCCCCCCCCCCCCCATTCATCAGCTTTTGATACCAGCAATAGATGAGAAAGAAGTGAAGATGGATAGAAAGAAACCTCTGCAGAGATGTGTGTGTGATTAACGCAGGACTGTAGCTCTCATTAATTTCCTCATCAGGAGATAACAGTAATATATATATATATATATACACATGTATATCTTCCTGCAGTGCCTTCAACTATTTGCCTATGTCCCTGGTCATCATATTTTCTTCTTCCTACTGTAGCAAACAAAGCTTGACGTAGCCTTAAATGCTTACATGTAGTTGCAATATGGTGCATTGACATCTCCTATTCTGGTGTTGCCATGGTGAAGTATGTGTAAAAGATCTCACAATTTTTGTCTGTTTCTCTACACATACACGCCATGGCATGTGCACACATATAGCAAGCTTCAAGCAAGTGATAATTTTTCTGCTTTATGACATCCACCAGATCAATCCAAATAGTACATGCCAACCAATGTGATGAAAATGAAGTTTTCATCAAAAAAGGTTTCTCCCTCGATATATTACATATTACGTAGAGTATCAGATGAAGGGTTGATGCATTGTCCATGTGCTTTCCATTCGCGAGAAGCACCATAGTGCTGATTATTTGAGTATGTCCCCAACATATCATGATTTGAATGATGCGAGAGTTCGTAAATGGTCAGCATGAGAAGGAAAAAAAAAAAGAGATGTAGGAATTCACTGAGTAATGTTGGAGGAAGTTGTGAATGGTTTGTGAGACTTCATGGACTGATGATGAAAAAAAAAGATGTCTTCAGTCATTTTCAAGGAGAAAAATGGATGCTGGGCAATGGGACCCTGTGAGAACTATGACCTCATGTACCTGCCTAGCCGGTCAGCGCGGAATACATTGGAATGTGGTTGCCACAATAAAGGAGTTCGCTGGGCCCTTCGTCAAAGACGTGTACCGAAGCGTGAACCTGCACCACTTCTTTTGTTCTTTGTCCTCCCATTCTCATTCACCACCCTCACTCACTCTCTCCCCCCCCCCCCCCCCTTTCCTCTTTTCCCTCCCTCCCTGGCCCTTCTTCTTCCAACATGAGTGCGTGTGCAGCGTTGAAAGGGGGGCTTTTGTCGTCGGGAGGGGTGCAGTGCGCTCCCACTTAACAGCCAGAGTGGAATATAATAGAACTTGTCAACGCGTCGTACATGTGGTCTCCCACAGTGCCGGATTTCAACAATACACCATAAAGTTTGCGATTCCTTTTTGTCGTCTCATTTGGCACCAGTTTTTGTTTTTTCCCCCCTTAGAAGAAGAAGTGCTGGATGACAGCGGGTGGAAGGTACTCTACGGAAAAGATGTCGTAATTTGGAGGTAATCGCTGATCTGTAACTTTTCTCGCTGCCCTTTGTAGTTGTCTGCCCGTGCACGATGCAGTGAGTGAGTGGTATCCCCCGAAACCTGTTTTTGTTCGTGGTCTCTTATTTGACGGGGGAGGTTAGAGACCATTTGTGGTTTCTAGGTCAGGCTGAAGAGTTTGTGAGTGTTCGTAATACACCGGCGTATCGGCACGTTGGGCTGCAGCACAAGAAGATGAAAGAAGAGCTGTGATGTTGTGTATACAAACAGTGAGATGATACTAAGTGACATGTCAATCTATCTTGCTTTAGTGTATTATGCCAACGAGAAAAGTTATCAAGTTTATTGCAAATTTGGTATAGGAATACAGTATTTCAGTTCTTCCACTTGTTGATTTAAGGGAAGATTTTTTTTTTTTGTCGAATCTAATGGAATATCAAAATTGCCTGTGATTTTGTTTGAGGATGTGGATGTAGAATGGCAGTCTTTTGTACATAAGTACACTGTAAACATAAACTACATCAGCTGGATCTACAAGTAGTCTTAGGTCCAGTTCATCTGAAACAGTTTTCATCATTACATCAAATAGGATGTACAATTTATGTCAGCATTTCATTTGCCGAATTGATAACTTACTCTTCCTTTCAGAATCACATGCTCCATATTCAATTGGAATAATTTATTTGTCTCTCAAAGTCTTGGCGTAATATCAGTAAGGAAGCATCATATTTTTTTTAACACATTCCTATGACTGTTTTAAGAAAAGCATGTCCTCAAGATGATATGTTTACAATCATCCAACCCAGCAGTTAGATATAATGTAGAATGTGTGGTAATCAAGAGAATCCCTGTATCATATCATCTCTTTTCATACTTTAACCCGTTGAGGATTAGCTGATTCTGCTATATCACGCATTTCCCATAGGAACCTGTGCGATTATACTCGGAACTAGTCTTTAGTGGGTAAAACTATGTGAAAAGCTTCTTGGTGTCCTCACCTTGATATGATGAGAACTGTGACGTTGATATATTTTTTTCCCCCTCTGGCCGCGCTGATATCTGTACCAACATCACTTTTATCAAATCAAAAAGGCAGTATTTCATTAGGTATCCTGTAGAGGTATTGTGTGGTATCCTAAACCTGCTTTATCAATACATACTGTATACAAATGGCATTGAAGTTGACTAGGGAGTCCTTTATACAGAACCCTTATTGGATATGATATGTGGCAGAGTGTTTTTGAACCTTGAAATGCAATTTGCCTAAATAGGCAGCTTGTGGAGGCAATCAGAAGCCATTTCTTTTCTCTTCAGCCCGTGGTGTCAGTCCACACGTGGTGCAAAAAAGACCCATCTCACACCTAGCGATTCAGCCTTCGTCGCTCATTACGCCGTAATGGGGGACGATTGCGAGCTGAATTAGGAGGAAATTACAACATCGGCGAGATAATTCCCTGGTTCATATTTATCTGCAGGTCGACTTAAATGGTCAAACTGATATTTGATTGAGAGTGTGCATGCTGGTGAGGTGGTATGCAAATGCTGACCTAGTTTACAAAAGTTATAGCGGATTACTGGGAGTGGCTTTCGAAAGGACAATTATTTGGATTGCGATAATCCATTCTGTTCCTGCTCAGTCCAGTGTTGCAATACATTCATAGCTGTACATGAGGAATCATATCCCCTTTCAGACTTGTTGGAGTGTGTGCAGCCTGGAATATGGCGTGAGATATACAGAATCTTATTTTTGAGCCCAGGGAAAGCATTTATAAAAAAGCACCATGCCAAATCTCAGGCAGAAACACATTGCAAATCAGAGCAGTGTCTGTTGTAAGAGTGCATCGCTTAATTTAAAACTTTAATTTAGTGTATAATTTTTATTTTGAGCCTGATAAGAATCTACCTGCTGAATAGATTTCAGATGTGGACAGAGCAGTAAGATTTATTCAGCGTGATGCCATGTAAAGTTGAAAGCCAGGAGCAGAGTAATCTGCAATTTGAGTGATTGAATTGTGCCAAGTGCATTTCAGATTGGATCTAATTGGTTTACGCATTTGTGTGACTTTCATTAACACGACTGTACAATGCAAATGCATGAAGACTTCTTTTGATTCATAATACCCTGATTATCACCTATGTGGCCAAAAGAATGTCTAAATGTTTGGCAATGCCATATGAAATATGGTATATTAATTTTTCTTCAGAATACTTGGATATGTCTATACAAAACATGACAAAACCTTCCATACCAAGACTCTGTCAATGACATCGTCTGTCAATCACTCGTAAAATATTAATTTGATTAACATAAGACGTTAGAATGCACCTTTCCGTAGACTGAGCATATCTTGCATGTCCCCCCCCCCCCCCAATCAGTAAAATGGAAACATGCAAGTTGTGCTCAGTCTTGGGAAAAGTACTTCCCAATGTATTTTGTTAATCATATTAGTACTTGAGTAATGATTGATAGATGATGTCATTGACAGGCATGGATTTTTTTTTTTTTGTGAGTATATCCAATGGTAAAAGGAAAATTAAAAAAAAATGTATGAAATGTATGGAACATATTTTGGTATTTATTTTTTTGGCCACACATGTTATGATCAGGGTATAAATCGACACAGGTCAACATGCATTTGCATTGCATAGTTCCCTCAAAGAAATGAAAGGAAAAAAAATCACACACACAAAATGGAAGATTGTGTATATATGGTGCCCCATGCCTACCATTGTGTATGGTTTACTTAACTTTGAAACCATTTGTACAAGATACAGCTGATGCAACTCTCCATGGCCTTCACTTCTTTGGTCCTGAATTTTCAGTTCTGTTCTCACATCGTATTCCTCTAATGTGGAGACGGTGAACTTGTCCCATGCATTATTCCATGCCATCAGTACTGAGAACAAAACTCAGGCCTGCACATACCAGCATGGTGAATGTTACGTGGGTATCGGTGAGTTCGCTGGGTGTTGAGTTCCTAGGATTTTGTTGAAAGATGATAGTACCACCTAGATAAGTACCACTTGCTGATGACTTCCTTTCTTGCATGCGATGACCCTTTTCTGGAGTTATCAAGCAAAAACAAAGCAAAGCTATTAATATCTTAAAGAATTTTAATAAATTGAAAAAATATGTAAAAATGATATCTAAAGAAATCTACAAGAAAGAAGGAGAAAAGAAAAGAAACTCTTGCATGAACGAAACATGAGGCTAAATATCACGAGGAAAATTAATAATTAAGAGAATTGGAAATGTGGCCTTGTGCCAAAAGAGCAGCAGTAAACTGAGCTTGTCAAATGCAGGACAGTTCTAGATCATGTGCATTTATATAGCACTACCACATGTTACAACCTGACTACCTGTCATTTTAGCCCCTTCTTTGTGTGGTCAAAGAATAACTTTACATTTTGATGGTATTCCTGGATGGTATTTTTTTTTCTGGCATGACATTTCATCTCCATTTGCTTGAACACTTAGGGTTCTTCAACATTTGTTTCTCGTAAAAACAGACTTTTAGTATGAAAAGTCCATGATGGTGTTCAGTCCCACACTATTAAAGTAATGTGTTGTTGATACAAAAAGAAAGAAAGAAGGCAGCTAGACAGACATATACACACATATTTGGTTTACACAATATACTCAAAAACTGGTTTACTAAATATGAATACACTTTATGTCTACTTCAACTTTTAAACATCTAGAACCTTTCAGTATTTTGTTGACTTCCTGAATGAATTCCTGCTCTTTTCACAGACCATTTGTCTCGAGGACACATCACCAACACAATATTTGGTGTACATGCAATATGACTGGCATAGCCCTTCCAGAAAAAAAAAAGAAAAAAAGTTTTCCAATGGCAAAGCACTTCACAGTGTTTGTATCCATTATTCATCACACAATTACTTTGTGTCATAAGTTTTTTCACTCTGTTATGGGATTTTGTGCACATACTCACTATATATAAATGTGTGTATGTACATATTTTGTAGCTGTGTCTTTTGTGCGAAACTATCAGTGACATTACAATTTTCCATAGTATACCAAATTTTTGACACAAATCTCATGATAACTCCCATTCTACCCGTCAATTACAAAAGTACAACCTTTCTGCTGATGTAAGAGCGTGAATTGTGAGTCCCTTGTCGGGTGATGTAGCGTGGGATCATTCTGGACGCCCCTGTCTTGGGCAGAAGTCCTCAACTCTGATTCTCCCTGGCCATCAGATAGATGGCTATGTTGTAACCTTATCGGGAGTGCTCTTATATATATTCGCTGTCATTCTACGCTGGATATACAGATTGTGTATATCTACTACCAATAAATATACACACGTTATGAACTGAATATCGAACTGTGTACTTCGTATTTCTTCGCGTCTGAATGTACAGTAAGAGTTGTGATTGTACCACGCTACATCACCCGACAAGGGACTCACAATTCACGCTCTTACACTGATATTTCTACTAATATAGATTAAATACAGCCATATACGGGGCTGGATGACTCTTTTTTTTCCCCATTGGTTTGTTTTCTTTGGTCTACACTTTGCTCATCACAAGCCCTATATCTAGATCAGGTTCAAAAGTAAAACACTGGAAAATCTATGTAATCACCAGTTTGATAAGTACCGCCCCCATCCCTCTTCTGCCGTTCTGCTGTAGAGCGCAGAATTTTGCTAATAAAGTTTGCATTCTCGCGATTCCACGGCAACCATTCGTTAATTGATCCACTCAAGCCCCAGTTTCATTATGTGTATCCTTCCAATTGTGCGCAGGAAAGGTCTGCCAATAGACCGAAAGCAGCAGTCAAGGCCGTGCGATGTGTTATGGCAGCTTTTTGCCCAGTGGGGCATGAAAGATGAAGAGGTTTAGGAGCAAGGTATAATTTGCAGGAGGAATGGCTTTTATATATATGTGTACATTAATTTCATTTTTCTTCTCCGTGATAGGGTAATCTTGCCAATGGAGCGAGATGCCACTACATCATCAAAAATGAGATGCCTTCAACTTTTTTTTTCTTCACCCTTTTCTATCTTTGTTGTATCATAACTGCTCCAGCCTTATAATTAATTCTTGAAACTTGTTGATATCGCAGCCATAATTGATCCATTATTTTATTCCCCGATAGTGCCACATCATTTCCTTGGGTATTTAGAAGATGACATTTGCCCAGGGTCTAATTTGGCATGGTGTCATAAACCACATCTTATCAAAGCTGTGCAGCATCAACTACATGTATAGTGTATATTCCTTTATTTTTCTCTCTCTTTCTGTCTCTCTCACTTTCAGTGTAGTCACTGTAAAGTGAGGAATGTTCACATGCATTTTAGTTGCGCAGATTTACGTGAGAACCAAGATTTCCAAATTAAAATACATTATGTGAAAGTTCTTGTCTACGTTAGGGTCCTATGTATGATGAATGCCAGTGACAGTTCAAAATTTCATACCACAAAAAAGGCCATCGGCTCCAATTCAGGAAAATTCATGCCGTGAAAAATATCTTGCTTTGCGGTATTTGATATTTACAGAAGTTGCAGATTTTTGTAATGGCTACTGCATTTCAGGGGCACGATCATCACACATGTGCTTACGTGTCTAGCTGAATTAAATTAGAACGTGACAGTAATGGATCACTTATATTATCCCTGTGATTGTTTATGGACTCGGTGTGGTGACTTGTATAGCAAAGGATATATTGGCACAGACAGACAAATGAATAAAGACAGACATAGTGTATTTTGTCTCTAGTATTTGATACATTCAGGAAATTTCTGTGATTCAAGCATGGGTAATGGCATGAAAGCCCACTTTATGATTCAGACATTCCTTGTAGAAAAGGCAGTGGGGGAAAGGGTGCAGTTTTGTTCTATGTTTCAGGTTTTTTTTCTATTGTGCAGAACTATGTGCATGCAACTCATGTGCAGTATTTCACTCAGAGAATCTCGAGCCAGTCTTTGAGGGCAGAATGTTCAAAACTGACTCAGCATAGACTGGACATGAAGGAATATTGTAACTTAATATCTACTCGTGATAGGACCTCATATGGAATTGGGGTATAGACAGGTGTCAGAGGTTTAGAATTTCATAATATAAAGATAGGTGCCATTAACTTACGATAACATCAATTCTTGAATCATGTCTCTCCCCTAGCCCACCCCCTAAAAAAAAAGCACCAAACACACACACAGAACAACAACAACAAAACCAGAAAGTCTGTTATTAATTCTGTGAGCATCACACCTAAGAGTTGATGCAGTATCTGTGGTTGTTGGACTTAATTGCTCAGCTATATGTTGTATGTATGTGCTTCTGAATGTAAAAGTATTACATGTAGATGTCTCTATACTTGTAGTTTCCTCAATCAACAATCTTTTACCTTCCTCCTCATTTGACTTTCCTACCTTCCACCTCTCACTTCCTCTGTTATCACTCTATCTTTCTATCCTCTCTCTCTCCCTCTCTCTCCATGCCGAGATGCACAAATGAATTGGCCGTGACCCGCTTACAGACTGCATGAGAATAGCAGTGAAATATTGACACCAGTCCGGTTATCAATAACCCGCCCATCACTCCCAACCATCATCGATTGTGGGTGGGGAGGGGAAAAAAATTATTCAATAATTCATCAGCTGCCAAAGTGTCTCCATCCTCTGACGTGTATCATCCATCCAGCATCCCTTTTATGAGCACCCCTGACAGTGACTCCTCTCTACTTTTTTTTTCCCCTTTAACCCATCAACTTCCAGAATTTTGTTTGTTTGTTTGTTCGTTGTTAACCTGTTAAGGAAAGACTGATTATGCTATAACACGCATTTCCCATAGATACCTGCCTGAGTATTCTCGGGACTCATCTTCAGTGGGTTAAAGTTTCGTGAGGTAGGGTGAAAAAATGTCTCATTTGAGCCTTCCCTTGTTCATATTTACAGCCAAGCCTGCCTTAGCGGCCACCAGTCTATAGTGGCCACTCTTTTCATCTACCGTGGGTGGCCGCTATAGACAGGTTTGATGCTATTTGCTTGTTTCAGTATCAGAATTTAAGAAAACCCTCTAAATAGCTAAATTTTTAATTGAGTCTGAAAATATGTAATGCATCACAAAAGATTAAAGTTTTTGTTACTTTCTGAAACAGGTTTTTTTTTGGGGGGGGGTGGGAGAAATTTCTTTCTGAATTTGTGCAGAAGTGATGGATTAAACCAATTCCAACTAATATGTTATCAGTTTAAGCTTTAGTTCCATGATGCACATTTCATGATGCCAAAATGATGATTTTTCACCTTTAATTGGTTTAAAAAAAAGAACAAAGCAAAGCAAGTTTGTGTCAGGAAATTATTCAGGCTTCACAACAAGGGATCGTGCTTCCATTTTAATGCATTGGGCCACAGGGCAATGAATTCATGTGATATCAACTTCATCCTAAAATAGGTTGAATATGACTCTTGAATGGTGCTATTTTAAGCTTTTTCACAGTGTGACTGAATTCATTAGACAGTATACCTGTATAAAATCGATCAAAATCTGTTGGATGCCCGAAACCATAACCAACAGGTACGTCGTAATTTCATCATCAGTTGTTACCACATTTACATCCATTTGCTTATTTTACGGTACTTGCGAATAAACACACCAATACGCAGTGGACCTTTGGTACACATTCACAGGCATGCATACACACACACACACACACACACACACACACACACACACACACACACACACACACAAATGCAGATGGACATTCATAATGTCCTTCAAAACGTACCTATCATAGCTTTTTAATTCTTCAGCTGTTTTTTTCTGATATCTAAAATACTGTTCAAGTAACCACATTCAAAAAGTTCATGTATAAAATCATATCTGATTTTATGACAATTTTGTGTCAATGAAAACAATCTAATACTTTTGTGAAAAGTGCCAACAAAAACTAAATGTTTCCTTTTTCATTAAATAGGAATGTTTGTTCTTACGCAAACCATCACAATGTACCCTGTTAATGCAAAGTCATGTAAAAACAATCTATGCCAGTTATTTACTAAACAAAGTCTATAGGGGGTACTACATACAAGGAACTATGTTTCAGTCAGAGAACCAAGATAAGTATTTTAAATACTGTAGAAACAGAAATGTTCATGTGCATTTTAATGTCGTGAATTTTTGGGAAATTAGAATACCCATGCGAAAGTTCTTTAATGTCTACATTATATGCATTGAGTGCAAGTGGCGATTCACAAAAATTTCATACTGTGAAAATATCTTGCTTTAGAGTGACTTGTAAAGGGTGTGTTAGATCAAGGAGGTACACGTGTATATGTACGTCCATAGTTATATGATATATTATAGTAACAAGCAGACAGCCAGCTGTTGCTTATAATACATATCATTTTTGTTTCATTTCTGTATCCCAGTTTTTGATGATGATTTGTGTGGGTTTACTTGTTATAGCATTATTAAATATCACATAAAAAGCTAGCCATGAGAATAGCACACAGATGTTTCATCCGTTTCACTGGATATCTGAATAGACCTTAATTATCATTTTTTTCAAAAAATGAAAAAAAAAAGAATAAGAAGAGAATAATGCATTACGGGCTGGTATGCTATAGTGATGGGAGGGGTTGCATGGGGTGTCATTGTTACAGATGCTCATTTTCCTACCTTTTGTGTGATTTATTTGTTTGTTGGAAGTGTTAAAATGAAGTTTGTAGTATATTCAGCTGACCCTGAGATAATCACAGCATTTGGGAAAAGGACGTCATGGTAACTGGATGAAAATACAAAGAAAAATAAAGAGCAAACTTTCTACATGTAATGAGAAGAGATAGAGAGAGAGAGAGAGAGGGTGAGTGTGTGTGTGTGTGAGGGGGGGGGGGTGGGAAGAAAAAAGGAGACAGGTTCAAGTTTCACACTTATCCCCTGTAATAAGTGTCAACATCACCACGGATTCTCCCAGGAATCGCACCTCTCAACCGGTTTTATCCTGCAAAGAGAATTTATGCCGGAGACCACATGTTTCCCTGGCTGTGTTGCAATGCTCGCTCGGGTGTCGGTGAGAGCTTTTCGGAGGGGCGTCATCTTGCAAGGGAATGCGACCAGAATCAACCCACGTCACGCGGGGTATCCCTCCAACGGCATTCAATGCCAATTTTCTGCCTGACAGAAGCTATTGTTTAGGTATTATGTCCATGGAAGCAACATGTGCGCTAGTTTCATTAGATATTGAATTTTTTTTTTCTTCGATCGTTCGCCATTGAGGGCTAACAATGGACAGTGTATTTCGTAATAAATTGCATGTCATATATGAGTGTGTGTGTGTGTATGTGTGTAGGGGATACTGTACACATGTGCATGTATAATCTGTAAGTGTGTCAGTGTGTCTGTGTGTGTGTGTGTGTGAAAATTTGGAGTATCAGAATTTGTGGAAGATGGGAGGGAGAGTTAATATGCTTGGTGGATATAGAGAGTGCTCAGGGCGCTCCAGCTCCAATTGGCAGCGGTGTGTCAATGCCTTGGTGGTGGTACAATGCTCCATTGGGGGGGAGGGAGGGAGGGCACGATCGTCGCCGCTTCCATCTGGCTGGTATCCAAGCAGCACACCATAGAAGTCATCATTCCTCCACGCACTGCTAATAGGGATGAGCTTTGCCCCGCTCCCTCGTGTGATGGGACTATACACACTGGCACATGCACTCCTGCCTTGCGTACACACTAATAGCCAGGGGCAGGTGGTTCTCTCGTTTGGGCACAAGAGTTACCATGGCTGTGCTCACGAGATGGAAACTCTGGCTGACCGACATCAGCCGGGTAGATAGGCACCAGTGCTTGCTGTGAGGACGTACTAGTATCCTATGGTGAGATATCACTTCTTTTTTTTCCCCTTCTCTCTCTCCCTCTTCAGTGGCATATTATTGTGGTGGTGGTGTGGTTGGTGATTGCGCGTTAATTGTGTGCTTTATAGTTTGGCGCTCGTTAGCCGTTTAGGGAAGTGACAGCTCTAAATGGGCTGCTCTCAGAACGGGTACAAATCTGTTTACACTGGCCTTGTCACGTATTGTGCCGTTGTGGGAGGAATACAAATGCTTCTAGTAGTTGAGGTAATACTAAGAGGCCCCCGTGTGGTAGAAAGTAGATAGGGAACAAGGGAGAGAGTACCAATGGGAAGTCAATGGGAGTTGGAAGAGAATTGGGGGGGGGGGGGGGGACAGTAGAGTGTCCTGTGGCTTAGTGCACATTTGCATATAACTGGCAGGCAAACACCAACGATAGGCAAACAGGAGGTGAGATGGTTGTAGGGGCATTTCTCCCTCTGTCTTGACCCCCCTCCATCCCCCCCCTACACCATTCAGATTAAATTGATTTAATGGCGTGTGTGGCTGAAGTCGACAATAAATCGGTGGTGTTGGCTCAAAGGGCATCCTTCGGCACCGATAATGGAGAGAATAGAGGCCCAAGGAGATGACAACACCCAATAGTCCCATTCACAGGCTTGGGCGCGAGGAGCATTCCTGCTATTGTAGACATCAAAGATCCGCACATCCGTGATCTCATCCCATTGATGCATGTGAGTGGAACATGTTCTCCGTCAGCGGATTGTGCAGGTAACATCGTAATACGGTGCCACGGCAGTTAATATGCTATATGTCATGTTAGTCTCACTCCCTACTAAAGTCAGACAATTATTGTCCCCGAACCCACTCAGGATTATTAGGTTTTCAGACTGGTGGCCAAAAGCTACTACAAACCCCACTGTTTAAAACTACCGTGTAAAACTGAAGGCAAGACTGCTGTGTGCGATGGATGAAGCATTTGAAGAACAGATTGTGGCTGTACTTTTAAGTGTTCAAGTACAACTTAGAGCCTAGTCAAATGAAGCAAATTCTCTGCTCATAATAGATGAGTAAGCTTGCCTTCCTCATTGTAGAACTGACTTCTTTATCTTGTCACTCAGTGTGTAACACAATTTGATTACTTTGTGAGATGCCATATAGTTTTTTACTTCCTCTTGAGAATGTAAGAAGACTTGTATGCCACTCGCACAATACATGTCACTTTGCTAATCCTTTCTTTGTAGCAATGTTGAAAAAATGATAGCAAGACTTTGATATACAATGTATATTTCACTCACTAGCAATCCAAATTCAAGCAACCAGCAAAATATTCTTTCAGCATTTTCTATTGTTAATACCACTGTAATTCCAAACTTTTCTACAGATAAAGAATGACACATTAGATACACTGTACCTGTGAACTTGTGGCACCATCCACATACTAATAAGCTTTGCAAGAACGCTGCTGCACTTTGCTATCTACTGTTGATGTGCAGAAAATGGTATTAGTATCATGGATCTTTTAAATTTTTTTTCATAGTTATCTTCTTCATTTTCATATCTGTCATCATCATGTTGACCACTGTAATACAAGATCTTAGTCTGCATGCCCTATGTATTATTATCATCATCATTATTATTGTATGTCATCATTTTATGAGGATTAACTGCCATTTCTTATATAGTGTTAAAGTGCCAGTTCCATCTTCATCTCGGCCCTTGTGTCACATCATGTCAATCACCGATGCTGTTATCATTGTTGGGTAGTGATGATAGATGACTGTCTTCAATGAATAACATATCAATGAATTTGGCATCTTAACTGGCTCCATCAACTCTCATTTGGTTTGTCATCCTGCAACATCTTTTATCATGTGGTAGTTGAAACTCAGCTCAAGTCCTGGGCTAAGATCCCCAGACCTGGCCTTTTGTCGACCACCACTGCTCTTGATGGCTTGATGGTAGCGAGTTCCCATGGCTTGTTTGCCACAGTCCCACTTACTCCCTCTCCCACACTCTCACACTTTACACACATTATACTCTCACTTTTTCCCCCCTCTCATACACTCTCACTTGGTGTGATGCAGCCACCCTCTGTCCCCGCGCTGCTGCTCTTGCCACGGTGTACTTCATGGATTGGTCTCCTTACACAATAGCCCGCTACTGTTATGCTAATGATGGCTACTCTTTGCCCAGTCAATAATAGCCCCGGCTGTCCCTGTACTTTCTTCCTCTGCAACGGGACTTTGAATACACCATCGCTTTCCCATCAATTAGCTGTATAATAGGTGATGTATGGCCGTTGTGTGTGAAGGTGTGTGTGTGTGTGTGTGTGTGTGTAGGCATGCTGTTTGTAGCATTGTAGTGTAGCAGTAATAGTGATAGTGATGGGGGGGGGGGGGGGGGAGGGGGAGGGGAGGAGGTTGCAATATGATGGGAAAGCTGTCACATGCCATTATCCTAAATTTAGAGTCCTCTCATCCTACTTTTAGAAGTAAGGTCGGGAGAGCGTGTGGGTCGAAGCAAAACTTAAGCAAAAGTTTCAACTCTTGCGTTAATTACCTGCCAGGTCTGTATAAAGGGGGTACAGTAGTGACAGTGTTACACTCAGTTAAGTTTGGTTTTGCATCACTTACGTCAGATGCGGTTGCCATGGTGCCATGCTGTTTTCTATTTAGCCTTTCCTCTGATGACTTCTTTAGTTTTCCTATATGCTTGGCAAAGCAAGTATGATTCCATTTGATGGCTAAGCTAATTGTACATTGTACCATGTACATGCAAGAATATGGAAAAAAAAAGTATTCTTTGCTTCCAATTGCTGTATTTTGAGGGAAACATTTGTTGTTGGTTATTTTATATTTGTTTTTATTTCTTTGGTGATCAGTGTGTAAAAATTGACCTGTTGAGCCACTGATTAGAAATGTGTGAATTCTTAACTATCACTAGATTACTCTATTTGACAGTGAGTACTTAATTCTCTTATAAAAAATGGATGAGGGCAATAACTGTTGGTGTACACATACAATGTACTTTCTCCATTAAAGGTCCTGTTTACCTTTGGGAACAATTATTTAAAAAGATTTCGAGATATGACATTTAATGCATATGTGTAGGTATGTTGTACCACAAAACATCCTATCATATAAAATTTGGGGGATAGAGCCTAAAATTTAAGGAGATATCTGTATTTTTCTCAATAAACCGTAACTGTAGATGGTTTAGTCTGGAAACATTTTTATTATAACTGTTGTTCGCATTTTGTACATTTAACAATACTTAACATCAATTTTTACTGATTCAAATTTTTACAGTGGTTGTTTCTATGATATCCCTAACTCACATTTTAGAACTAGTTTAAAGCACTAATGCTGTTTTTTATTTCATCTGCAAATAGTAAATTATGCCTTTAACATGCCAATTAGAAAATCCATTCATAGGGATGGTAATGCTGCACTTTCTGATGATGAGATGTAAAAAGGTGTGTCGTGCCAATTGTACTTGTAGCAGAAGCAACTCTGCGATGGTGATGGCAGTGATAATGTTGATAATGACAATGATTGCAATTATTAATCATCTAGGTAGTCTTGTCATTCATAATATGTTTATTTTTGAATCATTCTTCAGGAGAGATAAGAGGATAATGCATGTCCATAAGTTGTAGCTGATGTTGCTTATGTCTAAATCGGAAGGTGGGGGGGGGGGGGGAGGGGATGGGAAAGGGCTGCAAGGCTCCATGCTAGACAACTCTGTCCTCGCACTAACAGTAACCTGAGATTTAGCCTTGGCGGTGGGGCACCTGTAGATAGAGCACAGGCGCCAAGGCCGCAAGCTCCGGAGACCTTCACTCTGATTTATATAAATCCAGCCAGAGCGTCCAGGAGGAGGAAGAACAGCGGGAGGAGCAAGATGCTGTAAATAGGCGGGAAGCGGGCAAGGAGACGGTTACCGTGGTATCGTGCCTGAAGACTTGCACAGAGGGATGGGAAGGGTGAAGACATGACATTCGACGCATCTGCTTTTCTCTTTGAGGAATCTCAAGTTGTAGATTTCAGTCAAGATATCTATACCTTTTTGCAAATAAGCTTTGTAAGCTTTATAAGACTTGTGCATTTTAACATTCACCTCTAAGTTGTTATCCTAGTATGTATTGGTAGATTCTTCCATATTGCCAGTGGTGGACTCTGTACAACAATCTTGTCTATTGACATTTATATGTAGGGAACCAAATTTAATGTGCATTTTAAATGTGTAGCCAAATTATTTGCTATTATGAGCTAAGAAATGAGTTTTTGTAGGGTATCATCTATTCCATATTAGTTATGGCTACTTTTCATTTCATTTATTTCCACTTCACATCAGGATTGGGTTTACAAAATTTGCATTCAAAAAAAAAAAGTATGATATCAAACATGAGAGTGGCAGAATCATAATGAGCACAAAAATAGGCTTATTGAAAATGATTCCATGAAGAATATTATGACTGTCTGTATACAAGAATATTATGATTGTCTTTATACAAGACACTTTACTACTGGTACTGTTTTGGTATCAAGTCACCTTTTACTCTTACCTATATTTTTGTAACAACCATGTTGCCATTGAGGGTTTGGTAAGCATTTTTAGTCAATTGGGTATTATACAATATACATGGCAGGATGCGAAATGCTAAAACACAACCTGACTGGTAATGCAAGTGTGGAGACTTCCCCAAGTTACAAACACATTGCAAACAAGCAAAGACCAGCATTGATATATGTGTACTTCAGAGGAATGATAGCGAAAAACACTACTGATTTCAAGTAAATTTTTTACCTTCTGGAGAGAATGCACTGATTGAAAAGGGCTAAGTTGGACTCCTGCATATCAAGTATAATTGATGATATAAATGTTCTATTAACAGCTTTATTTTATTAGCTTTGAACTTGTATGTTTACAGAATTTTGTCCTTTCTTGGCCAAAGGTCAAGATTCAATGACAAGTGACAACTAGTGCAGTCAGGTCATATGAGGACGATGTGTGGACTTGTATAAATTTTGCTGCCCGATGGTCATTGTGTGTGTGTGTGTGTGTGTGTGTGTGTGTGTGTGTGCAGTGGCTGTTACACAACATACACATACACACACACATACACACACTGTGTGGATAGATTGCCAATAGATTTGTGTAGGGACTCCTCCAGTGGTATTGAGATGTTAACACCTGCCTCCCTGTGGGTGAACTGAATTAGAAAGAGTAGGGTCGCCCTGCCTCAATTCTCCGACTGCTTACGCTTGAACCTGAACTGCAGGTACACACACTAGGGGTAAAGATGAAGAGTGTGGGTTTTGAGAATTAAAGGGATGATATAGTATCAGTTGAGATGGAGATTTAGGTTTTAACTTTTGCAAGATAATCTTAAACCATTTATATGAAATATTAAAGAGCATGTTTACAATCTAAGAGGAATAAAAAGTTTATTTGTCTAAAATCATTTTTTGAAAGGGCTGAGATATCGAAAAACAAAGTAAAACAAAGTGGTCCTAATAAAAGGTGAGTCCCATCTTTTATTAGAACCTCTTTGTTAGTGGATATATCTCAGCCTTTTCAAAACCTATTTTCTTCAAATTAACTTCTGATTCCTTGTATAATTGTGTGCTCTTCAATATTTCATATAAATGGTTTCTAATTATCTTGCAAAATGTTAAAATGTGAATCTCCATCTCAACCAAAACAATACCATCCCTTTAAAGGCATGTTGAGGGAGGCAGGAGAGAGAACCGATGGTGCAGCTCTTACCCATGGTCTTGTCATTAGTAGTCCTCATTGGGACTAACCTACGGTGTCTATCTACAAAATGTGGCTTGTGATAGATTCCAAAGGTTGCAGTGCCCGCACTTCTGCAAATATTATCGTTTTGATTGCTCTGCTATCGTTCCTTGGCAACTGTGGAATTTTTCTCATCATGGACAAGGTTTTCCCCTCTTTTTCTTTTTCTCTCTCCATGTCTTTTTAGTTTTACCTGTCATCGAGGCCTTTGTGTCTCTTATTTGGTGAGGACAAAAGGATGATAAATATTGATGTGGCCATATTCTTATAGATGAAACTCAAACAGGTCCCCCCCCCCCCATAGTAATCTCCATGGGACATGGCAAGGATTCTTTAAAAAAAATAATAATAATGATTCATACGATTTGGTCTTGACATAAGACTACTGAGGTATATTAGATGTAAAGAAAACATGATCTTTGACTGGACAGCTCGAATTGAGGCTAGTGAGGGAGACTGTTTGTGTGATAATGATATTATAGATTATTTTTTGAATTATTTGTAATAAGATGAAAATGATATAGGGTAAAGTTTGGAATTTAAAGTAATTTTAGGAATAAAGATTTGGCATAGATATTCGTAGGGGAATGATAAACCCCAAATAAATTCAAACAACAACAACAACATTTACAGGGGCCATTCTGACAGTAAACATTAGAGTCTACATTCAATCACCTCATCTTTTTTATCTTTGTGAGATGTAAATTTGGTCTTGATTTACACAAACCATGTATTTTGGTGCAAGGTTTCATCCAGTAAATGATGGGACCCTTCTGCTCTTTAGATTCTTACCATAGCCTGCTAGTACATACATATAAGCTTCCTTGTCAAAATCAAACCAAGTTCCAGAGAGGATGGAGACAAAGTTGTTGTAATATGTAACCACATGCTATATTCATTCAGACTGAGCAAATAAATACTGTAAAAGAAAAAAAAAAATCATTGAAAAAGCATCATGGCCAGGTCGGTATTAAACTTACTATTGAAATTCCTGTTTTATGTATACATCATGACATTTGAAGCTATATGTATCTTCCAACCATTTTTTTTTCTTTAAAAAAAAGAAGGTTATTTTGTTGAAAGTTATTGTCAGTACTTAAGTCAAACTGAATGTTTATCATTCTTTCTGTAACTCACTATCATAAAGTACTGCCAGCTCTGGATCACATATGTATTTGTGTAAAGTTCCATGCTGTTCTCATATGCCTGTATATATTCAAACTCCTCATTTTCCTAACCTATTGATCCTAATTCCCTCTGATCAATTTTTCTTTGATATCGAAATTATAAGAAACATAGTCATGCCATTGCAAATATAAACATGGGCATATACTATCCAAGTCTTCCAGTACAATGTATTTTTTACATTCTCTCATTCAAGACAGTGCATTAGAATATACCTTCTTGACACATAGATAGTGTGTAGATAGTGCATGTGTGTGTGTTGTAGTGTATTATGTACATATGTGTATTGGTGTGTGTTTATCATGTGTATGTGGTTAACCTTACTGATGATAACACACTTCCTCATCCACGCCATCTCAGTGCATCTTGATATGCCGTTAGTGCGCCCAACATCTGCCCTGCTTGCTTTCACGGGCGATTATCATGTTCTGATCGACTGAACACCCTTTGGCTCGTGTTGCTTTGCTATCGTTGGAGTACACCCTTACAGCTGTACATCTGATACACAAAATGTCAGTGATCTCATGTAGTGGTGAATGTTGTATACATTTATGTGTGGCATTTTAGGCATTATAAAATCTTGAGTAAATTACTATGGTAATTATCTTGCACTAATGACCAAGCTGAAATAACTGGCCTTTAAGATAATGACTTTGTAATGAGTAAAATATAATGCTATGATATTCATGAGAGCTGAATGCATGTGTACTAAACCAGCTTCTTTCATGTTTTTTTTTCCATGTTTCCAAAAAGTAGCATATATTTCCAGCATATTGCTCATTAGCAAAAATTGTGTGATTAATATAATTGCATCACTTCGCGAACTGTACATGTACAAGTAGGCCTACATGTGATAGCCATGAAGTGCTTCGCCTAATTACCATTATCACTATCACCATTAGGTGCTTGGAATAGCTACTTGATCACCATAATTCCAGTCTATTCAAAGATCCCCAGTAGGGGGCAGTTGTAATTTCTCCGCAATGCTACGCAGAGAAGCGTGCCAGGGAAGTAAAGGGGGGGGGGGGGGGGGGAGGAAGGGGAGAGAAAACAGAGAAAGAGGGGGAGAGAGTATTAAAGTGAGAGAGCTCTTAGCATGTGGCGTGTGGTCTGAAAAGAAGACAAGCCTGCGCTCCATCCCGGTCCCACTCCCATTCCAAAATAGCTCGTCATTCAAGAAATGTAAATCAAATTTGACGCAGACCATACCTTGTTACAATCGCGTGCCCCCGGGGGCGCTATTATGACAGCGATTATTGCCCCTAATGAAGTCCGAAGTGGCTCTCGACACGTGTTCTAACCCCACAGTCAATCACAGTCATGCTGCAGCCCCCTACTGGCTGGAGTTGGTCAATTTTATTGGCGACAAATCGGGATTAGATCTCGGAGATATTTTCACTCCTTTTCCCTTGTGTTTATTTTTGTGAAAACAGATCTGTTGACATGCTTTAATTCTACCTGGAATGTGAGCATATCAGATGCTAGTATTTTGTATAGTCTGACATCATGAGTGAGACTGCATATTTTGATAATGATAATGATAATGAATAGCATTTATATAGCGCTTAATACTGATGTTTCTAAGCGCATCAAATCGGGGAAAAAATAATATATATAACGTAAAAACAAAATACAGCATTATGTACATATTATGATAACGACAGCAACAACAACAACAGCAAAATTAAGGTTGTGTAAACAGATGAGTTTTCAACAATGACTTAAACCTATCAACATTTTCAGCGTTACGAATATAAAAAGGGAGTTCATTCCAAAGAAGTGGGGAAATAACTGAAAAGGCCCTATCACCATAACGTGTACAGGTGCGGGGACCACGTGATAATTGGAGAGCGGAGGAAGAACGAAGAGAACGGGTTGAAGTGGAGGAGCGGAAGGAAATTAAATCTTTAAGATAAGATGGGGCAAGATTATTACATATCTTGTAAACAATAAGGAGGATTTTAAAAGTGATACGTTGATGGATGGGGAGCCAGTGGAGGGATTGGAGAACTTGAGTAATGTGGTCAGATCTTTTTGTAAGGGTCACAAGCCTATTGAGATTATAGTCATCAGATATTTTATGTATATTATGTAGCTATTGTACTGATAGTACCATTTTAGTAAGGCATTTATCATATGCCATCTATCTGTAATAGGGATACAAGTTAACGAAGAGCTCTGTTAAGTGAATTTTTTTTTTACACTGTACTTCTAGCACATGAGCCGATATCACGAATTGACCTCCATTCCATTCTGTAGAGATATCAATTTTTTTTTCTTCAAATAATGGTTTTGTACTGTATATGCATTTTGTGAGGATTTCATTTTCACGAAATTTATAAGTCGGGTGCTATTAGCAAATTCAACAACAAATGAAATTACTCTGATCCCAACATGAATGTGATGTGCTCACACATATTTCTCCATTTGTTATAGTACTCGACGATCGCAAATTTAACCACTCGCAAAATCATGGAGAAGCCCTCATTAGACTTGATAGCATAGTAATCAGCTATCGTCAAGAGACTTTTTCGTGAAAAACATACAACTGTCCTCATTTTTTCCATGGGTTGGCAGGAAAACAAGATTTGCAGAAATGGATAATGAATAGAAATTTTGATAGGCCGTAGTATATGTATCTTGTGCTGATACACTCTCAGTTTGCAAGGACCCAACAGTCAGCTTCAGTTTGAAAGCTGAAGAGCATCCTAACCAAAGTGCTCGCAGAGACTGCCTCCTCTCTTTCTTCCCATCGCAATCTCGCGATGCCACTCGCCTATTTCTTTGCACCGAGCAATTTCCGACGACCACTCGCTAGCGACGGCGGGGCGGTGTGCGACTGGTATTTGAGATGAACTTGAGCCGTGTTTGTGCACGGATTTCCCTTCTTCGAATAATTCCTACCCCCATCTCACTCCAAGCAAGACTCTCTTCCTATACAATCTCCCCCCCCCCCTCCCCACCATCTTCCCTTTATTCTCAGGCTCCTCGGCTTCTGCCGTGTTATGACGTGTGTGTGTGTGGGGGGGGGGGGGGGATCATTGTGCCTGCTTCTAGGGTGGGGCTGCTTGTGGGGGAGGGATCAAGGGGCAAGACATGTCTCAGTCTTGGTCCTGAACAAGTGATGTGGGCACCAGCAATTTCTTGACAACTTTGTTTGCTTCAGCCTGTTTGCAAAAATTAGTTAATTTCGAGGGTTAAGCTGATACCCCCCCCCCCCTGAAAAAAAAAGATACTTGTGAGGTAACAAAAGAAAGGTAGACTGTACCAAAGGAAGAATGCATATTACATCAAATGTTGATATGGTTTTGTACAGTACTTAGTACTTTTTTTTGGGGGGGGGGGAGGGGGAGGTTTGGCCTGGGATGGGGATGAGAGGAAGGGAAGGTGATGGGGATTCCAGGGTGTAAGGTCAAAGATGTAGGTTGGGGTACGAGGTAGAAACCAGGTGTACTTCTTGCTCGATGTGAGGAGAGAAAATCTCTGACTGTGATAGCAGACGCTTGCAAAAAATAGTGAGAGGTGAGAGCAGCGCGCATCAACTATCAGACATTGGTCTCATGCCCTTTCTTCCATGAGGGATATCCATGGCAACCCCAAAGCCTGCATAAGGTTGTTTGCTTGAGGCGTGCCCGAGGCTTGCCGGACCAAGCAAGCGAAGTGATGCGGGCAGAACCAACATCCCGACTGGGGACACCAAAGTGAGAGAAGCAGGTGGATGGAATTCATTTCACTCATCACAAGACATTTTAGCCGGAAAAAGACAAAACAACAACAATAACCTAGTACCAAAAAGAACAAAACCATGGCTTGTTTTGTGAATGTACGCCAGTGATCTGTATGCAGTAAATGCATCCTGCATGTACTCGAGTCAGAAAACATTCAGTCTTTTTCACAAATTTCTTGCTGAGATGCACCCCCAGGGCAAAGTTTGTCTGCTATGAGATCTAGGTGGATGAGAATAATGCTCATATTTAATGTAATAATAATGATAATGATAATAATGATAATTGCATTTATATGGCACTTTATACTGGTGTTTCTAATCTTGGTGTAATTTCAGACCACCGATGTTCATTCCTGCGTAATAGTTCTCGAATATTTGGAAAGTGAGGTCAAGCATACAACCAAATATGCTGAACTACCCACTGTCTTTCAGATTTGACAGAGTGAGGCTGTCTTCCTTTTGCATTATATAACATCTATTCTTCTATCGCAACAGTAGCAATTTTCACCATCAATTAGGCCATAGACACCCTGTTTTGCGGGATGCTATTTAAATAGAGTGAAATTCAGACGAAAGCATGAGTGGGACATATATTTGCTCGAGTCCTATTGTACATAGCTGACATATTCTGTGTCTACAGATGGCAATGCATCCCTCTTCCAGGTATGGCGATGAAGGAAAATATTGGTCAGTGATTTAGACGTTGCTCACTCGTCAGTCTTTGCTTGTTTCGTTCATCTGTAGACGAGGCTCGCTGAAAAGTTCAGGTAAGATTATGGAATGACTTTTTGCCGGAATATATATTGGATGAAAAGATATGAGTTGATATCTGTAATGGAGGATGGGATCAGAAAAAGGAGGTTGGAAGAAAAAAAAAAGGCAGGGAGGGATGGCGGGTGAAAAAAAAAGCGTAGAGATGAGAAAAGCATGGGATCCTGCAAAACTGCTTGGATTAGACTGGAAGGCAAAAGAGGAAATCATCTTAACAGTGATGTAAGCCCCTTCTGCCCCGACGTGGTGGCAGCGTGTACTGCATTACAAGATGAATGAAAAAGGCATGCTGCGGTCCTAGAGCTCGGGAATCAACCAATTGCCGGAAGCACTGTTCAGCTGTATTGGGGGAGTGTGTTAGTACCCACCGTAGCCTCGGCGTGTTGGGAAATTTTCCCAGTGTGGATCAGAGTTAATGAAACACACAGGGCCCAGTCCCACTTTTACCCCCCCCTCCCCCACCTAATATCCCAAGGAGTCGAAGTCTTGAGATGTTTATAGTTGAAGCAGCCCCGCAGCCAATGAATCTCGGAGACATCAATGAATGAATAAGTTGGCTCAGTGCAGTCGGGGAATTGAAGAAGGAAAGTGCGGATGGATCGGCGCTTTGTGCAAGAACCTGGAGAAATATGACAGTTCGATCGTACGGGAGAAGACGGATCCGTCTCTCTCCCTCCCCTCCTGTTTAAAGGGTATGACTTGACAGCAGAGTCTGAAAATCAAATGAGTGGCAGGAGTACAATGATTTCAAAATACTTGAGACTTAGGTAGATCAGGCAAGTTTGAATATATTGATGTTGATGCACTCGGAATGGGTTACATCTAGTGTCAAGTTTGATGGAGTACAAAGCACTGACATGTCTTTTATAGAGATCTTTTCCATTTGTGTCAGGGTAGGCATCTGTACCACAGAAGCACTTTGCACTGAATTGGCATTGTAGGGTAGCATGTCTGTCACCGACTTTCCTCATTTATTGCATGTTCTTGAAAACAGTTATGTAATATAGGACAACAAAAGATGTTCCCATACATCTGTATGGCGAGGTATTCATGAAGATTCCGCAAATACAAGGGAAAAGGGTTTACATTCAGAACAGTACCGACTGTTATTCTTGTCTAGCATTTCAGTGTAGAATTCTGGCAGGATGAAATATGTTATACTGTAAAAGTGGCAATTTTTGAGATATGAAAATTTTTGGGGCATTTCGCGCAACCAAAACCTGGTGTGGATGTAAAAGCACATGAATATTTATGCTTGTTATATGTACCACTATGTAATATCTTGATTCTGCGCAATTAAAAACACGCAAAATTTGTCTTACTTGGCAGAGCGTGAAAAATTACTTGCGCCAAAATATCCACTTGTACAGTAGTTCCTTGCGTATCATTTATTGAACCAAATGATGAGAAAAGGTTTCAGTTATGATCATTCTTTTGACTGGGCTGTGATATGGAGGACGTCCAAAAAAAACTGCCTTCCTTGGACCTTGTTGCACATGCCCTTGATGGATGGTATGTCTTCCTGGCTCAGGCAATATAATCTAATATTGTGTATGTGTCCCCGGGGCTGCCTAATTGTACAATTATACCTTTGTGCAATTTTCTGTAATGCATATTGTGCTGATTATATCTCAAGGTGTTCAGGTTTGCGACCGGCTCAGTACACATGGATGTTTTGATCGATACACAAAATCCAGCACAAACTATCAGTCATTAGTAAAGTAATATGTAAAGACTATACGGGCGCAGAATTATACATCATTGTCAAGTGCTTAGTTTAGATCCTCTTTGGTATTAAAACTAGACGAGCACTTCTTAAGAGCTGTCCTTCTGTGTGAGGTGAGTACCGGTACTCTTCATATTTTTCCACAATTAAACCAGGCTTTAGGAGGATGCAAAATTTTCAAGCTGACATCTAGCTGTAACCAGTTGAAGTGCATTATGTGTCTGGAGGCGACGGGAGGGTGAAGGAAAGACTGGCAAGAAAGGACGGAAACGACAACAAAACTTGGAGGGGAGCATTTTTGTGCCTGGGCAATTTTTGTTTATGAGAAATTTCACACGTCTTGCAGCAAGAGTCAAACCTTGGTCTGATAAGAGAGGTGTGCGTGGCTTTGTGCGAATTTCAATACGCTCCCCGTGAAGGCCTGAATGTAGACAGCTGCTTTGAAGGGGAACAATTTTTCTATTAAGGTCGCTGCTTTCTTTCTCTCTCTGTTTTGCTTTTGATTTCCTTCTGTTGCTTTCTTTTTTTTATATCTTTTTAAAAGACCGGTACCACCTTGCATGTGCATGTTGTTTTTGATATTTCTCTCCTTGCATTCCATACTGGCTTGTTGGTAACGAACAATGCACCTTTGAGTGCAGGTTTTTCTATGTCTCTGTCAGTATGTGTCAGTGTTCAAATGGTGTGTTTGTGTGAATGTCTGTACTTGTTCGTGTGTATTTGAGAGGACTCTCAATAAAAAAGAAAACATTGATATTTTCTTCTATTTATAATAATCTTGATTTCTTTAAGCGTTTACCCAAGTAGCAAAACAGTGCAAGCTTAAGTGAAGGAAATATGTGTGTAATGTAAAGAGTAAGATTGCTTTTGACAAGCTGTATGTGACTGTTGTAAGCTACACAACAATGTGTTCCCTGTTAGCCCATTGACTGTATTTCTCTAACACAGTTTAAGTAAGCCATCAACTCCAGCCTACAACTGTTCAAAAAAAAAAAAAAAAAAAAAAACTTCTTTGTGGGTTTTCTATCCTGCATTCAATCTTCTTGTCAATTTGTTAAAATGTTTAACCCATTGAAGACTAGTCCTGACTATATTCTGGCAGGTGTCTATGGGAAACGTGTTATAGCAAAATCAGCTCGTTATCAACATGTTTTGATAAGTACCAAGAATGTGGACCTGCTGTACGAGAACATTCAAAACTTATGAACCAGCGGTCTCTAGTTTTAAGATTTTAACTTGCCAGTCAAAAGACTGCAGGGAGAAATACGCACAATGATACACAGAGACAGACAGATGGAATGACGGGCAAGCAAAACAAACAACATACACATAAACGCAAACACACACACGCACACACATACGCACACACACACACGTATAGACAGGCACTCATACATAAACTCATTCACTCTGGACCTGGTTTTAGATTATGGATGTGTCTATGGAATATGTTCCTCTTTGCTTTGTAACAATGGGCCTAAAGGACACCCATTGGTACTCATCTAAATTGGCAGAGTCACTGTCAGAGAGCCCGCCCTCAACAAATGTTACCCATTCCAATGCCATTTTGATATATGAGTCACTGTCTACTAATATTTAAACCATTATCAGCACCTGGGGATGCCTGGTTTGGTGTGTATCTTCAGTTAGCAAATGTGTCTGTATCTGTCCTAGTCCGAATCTATGTACGTGATCAAAAGAGCATTGTAAGCATGTATGCACACATACACACACCCACACACACAAAGGCACACACACTCGTACAAATGTGCTTTGTCAAGCTATACCAGTTGTGGATAGTGTTTTCCATGCTCATTGAGGATAGCCTAAATTACTGCAAATAGCTACACCGTTACTGTTCATTATTGCTGCCATAGAAATTGCGAACGATTACTGGCTGACTTGGCATTCACTGTGCGGTGTTAATTGCTGCCTGTGTGGAAATGCAGTTTTGCCTCAATTAAAACAGCTATAGCAGAATGATGACTGTACAATGGGTACCTACTGCAGAAATGCCAATGTATTCCAATTTCTACTTTTATTTCAGCATCTGTGTGTTTGTGTGTGTGAGAGATAGTGTGTGTTTGTGTGTGTTTTAAGGCAATAAAGCAATTTCTGTTTATATACTCTGCAGTGCTTGTGTAGTTGTAGTCAAGGTTGAGTTGGAATTTTCCCTCCACAAATGGAAGCCCAGTGTAACAGGCATTGTGATTTCTTGTCTACGCTTTCTTTTTGTGCGAGCCTATAGGGACCTTCGTCATTGGCTGTGTGAGCTATTAAATAGTCCTTCCTGTCTTCTTTTTTGTTCAAGGAACAATCCCGTGGCTTTTGTTGTGAGATAACCGAGCCAGATAATTATACACTGGATAACAATGATGGCATAATTTGAAGGTTTATTGGTTGTCAACAGAATACAATTGTACCTCTGTGGTCTGTGGCAAAACTACAGAAATTTGTTTGCTTATCCGTAATTGTCATCCATAAATCTCAAGGACAGAGAAACTTTGGTATAGATACAGTCATAGTGACCATGGATGAGTGATATGGGGGGGGGGGGGATGAAAGGTATCTTTGAAATGAGTATTTTACTGTTATTCTCCTGGATAGGTTGATGACATTTTCTTTTGAGTAGAAGCAGGGACTCCAACTCTATCACTTTGAGACCGTATTCACAAAATCTCCCTCTCTCACGCCCGAGTTTGAATTTCTTTTGCTCTACAATGTAGCTGTGTGTCTCCCGCACAAGTTGTATTTTCTCCCACATAAGATTTGACTTTCTCCCACCAAACTTTATTCTGTTATATGTTCAGAATGAGTCTGAGATAGCACCAGAGAGAATCTCTAACCACAGAGCTTAGGTAGAGCTGGACCCCTGCCATAAGGAATATCTTGCTTCACTCTTGTGATGCACAATGCGCACACATTGTAATATTACGTGCATGTTTGCATGCAAAGATTCTCCAGTTTGCTGGGGGGGGGGGGGGGGGGGATGGGTCCAGGCTGGAGAATCTCTAGTTTCAGAAATGCCTGAGGTTGGAATCTCTACAGAAGTCAGTTTACTAACCTACCAGTTATGGGTATACATTGAGATAGTTCAACATCTTCTGAAGATGTGAGATACATCATAGATGTATAGTCCCTATAGTGTATATGGAAGGAAGAAATGAATATAGATGTGAAATACTCATTTATGCTTGAACCAAAATAAACAGTTGGGATTAGATTTTCAATCACTGCATGGAAATAAAGTGGTATATTATTTAATGACTTTACATGTGGAATTTAGATCGAAAAAATGATGTTCATATAGATATTGATTGAATTCATACAAGCTTTCAATAGTGTGGCCATATAGAAGTGTCATGGATGAGTGTATCTTTATATCGCTGATAGAGAAGCTTATTCATGATGAAGTATGTTTTCATCTATGATAGAGGATTTGATCAAATTATTTTTTGTTTGATGAACTATTTTGCATTGCCATTTTTTAAAAGAATAATTCTGAAACATAAGGATATACAGACATATAACATCCATGTTAAAATTATCCTGAAGACAAGAAACAAGGTGGTCATACTTTGATGTTGCGGAGACCTTAAAGCAAAGAATGATATCAGAGATTTTAGATTCATGCAATATTACCATTGTAGCTACACCATACACTATGATTATACATTTGTACAATACATGTTGACAAATGAGACTGGAGGGGTAATTGGTTTACTTTGAATTTTATGTCCAAGTTGACGTGACAAGACTCCCACAGAGTTAAAACAATGTGATCTACCTCCTTTGGCTCCTGGAAACAGTGGCTCCCCGGTGTCATTATCCGCCCTGGTGGGTCTAATATCGTGGGAGCCCATCGCCAGCGAGGGCACTGGGGCAGAAAAAACGACTCCAGTCTAACAGTAGTATAACACACACGCACATACATACACACATATCGTCGGCCTTATGCCAAAAGGGTACTAATAGTGTTCAAAGTCTATGGTGTTAAGGGCCTTTTGGCATAAGGCCGACGATATATGAATGTACCGGCTGACCTTGAACTTGGTGTTGTGGCTAGCCAGTTAGTGCAAAATGGAAATATGTTACTTTGTTATTGGATAATGTTCCATACAAATAATATTACATTGTTGGAGGCATTTTATGTGATGATAGACAGTTTTTATATTTCCACATTCACACCAGTTATTTGTAAAGAACCTTGGAGTTAAACAGAATAGGAGTAGATAGTACATAACAGAAAACAGCAATGCATTGTGTTTGTGTAGAGTGTATGGATCATCATGAAATCAGACCTGTATGTAGCCTATTTCCATAGATGAAAATTATAACCCTGATTTTCTATTTTTGCTATAGACTTTACATATACTGTATGTACATTTATGCATGTGTAGATATGTTTGCCAACTTTAACTATTGAATCTCTTTTGCACAGGATGCCATGTTCAAGGATTCACAAGATTCAAATTAACGGCCTTCTTGATACATTTTCATAGACCTTTACATTTCATTTGATGCATCATGCTGTACACAGATTACCGTCATACCTAATACATGTAGGACATCATTTGCTACTTTGATCTACTTGATGTCATCTGAAAGAAGAGGTTCTCGTTCACGAATATGAATGTTAATTGATTTACATATTCATGTATTTTGCAGAGGCGGGAGGAGCAGTACCAGAAGTGGGAGGAGTTTAAGGCCATCCAGCGAGAGGACAAACACGCCTACCTCGAGGAGAAGGTCCTCCTCCAACGCGAGCTGATCCAGGCACAGGACGCCCTCGCTGTCCAACGTCGTCTGGAGACAGATAGGAAACTTGAAGAGGTGAGATGCAGCGCTCGGTCAAAGGGAGCATTAAAGGACTTATGCAATGCAAATTATGTATGCATAATGACTTACCACGATTTATAATACTGTGATCATCACATGTGTGGCGAAAAGAATATCTAGATGTGTGCCATATATTTCATAATAATCTTTCTACCATTTTCTTCAGATTACTTTTATATGCCCATCAAAGAAAAAAAAAAAAAAAAAACCTTCCCAAACCAAGATTTTGTCTGTGACACTATTTGTCAGTCATTGCTAAAGTAATAATGATTAACAAATGACATTGGAATACACCTCCCCTAGACTGGGCATAAACTGAATATTTCATTCCAATATCTTTCATTAATCATATTAGGAACATGGAAACATTTATATGGCACATGCTCTATTTAGATATGCATATGGTTACATGAGTGATGTTGAGGGTGTCATGAATCTATACAAGTCAACATGCATTTCCATTGCCTAGGTCCTTTAAGCTCTGAATCAAGCCAGTCGGCAGCTTTCAGCTGAAAACTGCCTCAACTTCAGTCATTAGCTTAGAAATATGTGCAAAACTAACATTATCTCTCTTGTTCCCATTGTCTTGACAATATTCGTCATCTCTTTTTTTTTTAAGGTAACTGCTTGTTAATTAAATGTTTATGTTGACTTTTTTTATTGGAGTTTTTCAAAGCAGTCAATGCACACCAGGGGCCCGTTGCATAAAAGTTACAATTATGGAATTCTTGATTTTGATTGGCTGTTGAGAATTGTTGCCATGGTAGTTACCATTGGATGGCAAAGTTACCATAACTGTAACTTTTATGCAATGAGACCCTGATGTAGTAGACTATTTACTGCAGGTCTTGCCAGTTAGGTTCCATGCAGCTTGTCTGTAAGGATCTGTTGAAGTTAAAGGGAAAGATCTGGAAAGTTTGGAAATACTTGGACAAGTCCATATCCATCTTAGTAACCCCAAGTCCAAGGAGTGCTTGATGCATTTTTCAAGGCTTTATGAGATGTTGCAAAAAACATTTGCTGGAGGAGAGTAGTTGTCATATGAGGAAATACAATTAAAAGCAATGTAAATGCTGTCTTAAGGCATTCTTGTGTTTAAATGTGTAGGAGATGAAACTTGTATGTGTTTGGTATGTGTTTCGAAGGTGTAGTTTAAGTGTCTGCTATCTGCATGATGCAGTGGCTGGTGTATTGTACACTAATTTTCTGTGTAAGACGGTATGTGTCCTACACAGCTATCCAATCCATGTCTGCCATGGTACACCTGCCATTGTCTGTAGTCTGACGTAGCCGAAATCTTGGAATCTCTAATCCCTCGGAAATGCTCCCACCCATGCGGTCGGTGCACAGTACCAAGTCATTTCATTTCCGAGATGTGTCAAGTAAACAAATCCCTGTGCACTCCTGTCGGCATGACGTAAATAGAATGTCCTGTGTCATTCCCTGAGTCTGCTGGTACGATGCAAATACATACAAAATGTAGAAAGGGAAATATGCCACGTGGGTGTATGCTGTTTAATGCACACAGACAGACCAATACTTTAATACAATGAAATAGGACTTTGTGTGAATGTTGTTGGTCTCAAGTGATTGCAATTCGGAATCTTTTAGAAATCATACAGCAAAAAAAAATGTAAGTTTATTAGTAGTGGTAATTCATAGGTGTGGTAGTACTGCTTACTAAGAGGTACATGTAGTAATAGTTTGATAATCGTAAGTGTAGTTGTAATCATAATTTGCAAGCTATACAAGTTGGGTTGTGTGCTGTGATAAATCTCAGAGGGTACAAACCCCACTGCTTTATTTAAAGGCTCATTAAAAATAAAGACTGTTGAATATATATAAAAAAGAGATGAACATCATCCTTGTTCCTCATTCCAATCGATTTTAAAATGTGACTGGAAGTTTGTTGCTTTGGATGACTGCAGAGTACTGTATAAGCTGTTATTTTCGCAAGGGTTTAATTTTCACGAATTTCGCGTATCACGGTTAAATCGTGAATTTAAGAACACGTGAAAATGTCTCCATGCTCTAGGGTAATAGTGCATTTACGTCAGCATCAGCATCAATTCGCGAAAACAGCATCTCGCAAAAATGTCTATGACCTCATTCGCGAAAATATTTGCATGCAAAAATAACAGCGTATGCAGTACTACGCAAGTATCTGAGTTAGCACCGAACTTTACTCTGCTGCAGATGATATGGCTGTATGTCTGAATGTGACGTGCATTCTTCAGTATACTGTGAAACCAGAAAATTTGTTTGCATGCATTTTAATTTGGCAAATTTTGCGAGAGCCAAGATTCACAATTTATCAAATAAAGTAAAAGTTCTTGCCTATACACTAGATACATTGAATGCCAGTGGCAATTTGCTAAAAATTCATACCGCGAAGAAGGCCGTGGGCTCAAATTTGCAAAAAATTCATGCCGCAAGCATTCATTTGCTTCACGGTATGTTGATTCCTTCCAAGATGCACTTTGTGTACTTATTGTAGCTCAACATGTTAATTCATTTTGTCAGTGTACAATGCGAGGGTTCAACTTTTTAATGTATGTACCTGTGAGCCCTCAGTAGCCTCAATCACTTTGTTTGGTTTTGTTTTATTGCATAATATATTTCCTTTAAAAACAAAAAGTGTGTGTCTGGCAGTAATTTTCCTTCTATTCAGATGTATAGTTGTAGCTATCTTTTATGCATATTGTCAATTTGAAATCTTGTCTGAAGTGACATTTAGTTACAGCGTCTGCTGTTAATGCCAATAGTGGTAAATGTTCCATGAGTGGAATACTCAGATGGTGGAAGGGAAATTATTCAAGGCTATGTGTAAAGAGAGAGCCCATCACAACTACTGTGGAAAATTAATGTGATTGAGGACCTTATCTCGCTTATAGCCTGGTTCCAACTGGTGGATAGTGTTCAGATTATTGAGTTGATCTAAGCACCAGTTGAAATCAGAGCTGTCGGTGAGAACAGCCCAAGCTGTCGTCGCCATGGCAATGGATTGGAGAGGAAGAGAAAGAAGAAGAGGAAGAGGAGGAGGAGGAGGAGGAGAAGGAGAAGAGTGGTGGTGTGGAGTTCCTTTTCTTCATCATCATAACCATCACCACCATTGTTGCATAATTTACTATGGTGGTACTGTCTTTAACATCATCATTATCATCATCATCATCATCATCAATCATCATCAATCATCATCATCATCATCATCATCATCAATCATCGTCATCATCATCATCATCATCATCATCAATCATCATCATCATCATCATCATCATCATCATCATCATCATCATCATCATCATCATCATCATCATCATCATCATCATCAACATCATCATCATCATCACTATACAGCCACCATTCTTACTATCACCACTGTCATTTTTACCTTCATGTAATGAACATCATTATCACACATGCACAATTTCTTCCGTACAAAGTTATGACTTGAATCAGCATTGTCGTGTTTCATCTCTGATTTGTATGCCGAGTCTGCTCTCACCGAAAGCACAAATGACAGATTTCCCTAAACGTCTGATTACCTCAAGCAACCACAAATCTTATGGACAACATTAAGTCTTGAAAGATCTGTCATCAACAAAATGTTAACCTGTCATTCATTTTTTTTTTTGATAAAGGGTTGAGGAATTCTGCATGTAAATTCATCTTCCAGATTAACACAAATCTATTCCAGTTACCAAAGGCTCATTGTTACGCCCAGTTGTATTGCAATAGATTGCAAGATATATGATCTGGTAGGTGCATTACGGGGTACTGAAAACTGCTGACCATTTTGATCAAGTTTGGGGAGTGCTGATATTTCGAAACTGTGTTTGTGAATTCATTGTCCAGTCCTAGCTGGATAAAGTCCAATTTTGGTAATGTGCTGAGCTGGATGTGTCGAGTTTGATGATCTGCTATACTGATTTCAAAACCCATTTTGCTAATGCGGCCCTAATTGCATGTTTGACAGACTGTCAGCAGCCCGTAATGTCAGACAAGGTAAATATATTATGATTTATTTTTTTTCCTTTAGCTGAGCCATGGCATGAGGAGGAATTGTGTGCGTAGGTCCAGTGAGTGCATTACTTCTATTCTATGTCAACTCATATTAACCCCATCAGCACCACTGGCGACTGTACTGCTCAATATGGTAATGGTATACAGAAGTAGTGGTCATTAAAGCATTAAACTGATCACAGAGTCCGCTTAGCCGTGCCGTTTCACTGAGTGCGGCATTTGATACACACAGCTTTACAGTATAACGGTATGTAGCTAGCAGTAAACACAGCTAACGGTATACATCTGCATGCAGGCCAAGTAGTTGGATGATTTCCAGTGGGTGAGATCTACAATACTGCTATCTCCTGCTTCAATAAGGCTAAAAATCCCGGAGTGACCCATTTGCTCAGGGCAAACGTAAAGAAGGTTTTTTTTTTTCTCTCTTCTTCTTTCTTTGAGCAAACTGAGATGCAATGGTATCATCATCTAGATGCCTGACAATGAAAACTAATTATTAAGAATAGGAAATTCTTTACATACAGACACACAGGCACACAGACATGCACACAGACACACACACAGGCACACAGACACACACACATACACACACTTCCTCGTAAGATGTTTGAACCAGAGATATAATAATTTGCTCAAGGTAACTGGGCATATTCCATTATTTGTTTCTAATTTTTTTTCTTTTTTCTTATAAAATTGATTGATTGAAATTGAAACTGTAAAAAAAATAATACTTGATTATTAAGTAAAAAACAGTCTTCGTGTAATATATAGGTGCGTGCGCAACAATTGACGAATTTTCAAATTCAAATTTCTCCGTGTGAATAGTGTGAAAACTTTAAAATTTTAATTGTGGCAAAAATTCCAATAGCCTGCTTGTTTGAAGCAATTTTGGGGCTAAGCTATCTCTCATCAAAGTGTTCTAAAAAGATTGTATTGTCTTGGGGGAGGGGGGGGGGGGGTAATACACATTGGAAAAAGAAAATAACCTGACATCCCTGGAATGTACCCTTTTACTGTGGAAATGTCAAGTTTGGGGTCAACAGTATCTGAGCAGAAAATATCTAATGAAACTGCCCACTCTGTGGCAAGGAGAATGAGGACGTTTGCTTTGGCAATGATACAGTGGCTAACCTCTGCTTTAGTCAAGTGTCCCATGTTTTTGGAGGACATCAACAACATGAGATGAAGCTGTCGCTCTCAAGTAGCAAGTCTCTGAGCTTCTCGTTCGTATTTCCTTGTCTGTCGTGGGTATTGGGCTGTGGTTTTTCTCGGCATCCCATGCCAGGATCATGCTAATTTCGTGCATACAATACAATGCAATGTTATTGGGCATGTCCTTTTTTAGTCTTTTTATTTCTCACTTTATTTATGTATCTTTTTTTTGGGGGGGGGGGGGGAATTTGCTTTATAAATGTCCCTGGTGCTGTGGTTGTTGTATATGTATATCACTGCTTGCTAATGTGTGGGGATTTCTGCAAACAGGATGGGTATTTGAATAACATTCTTAGATCTTTCTCTTCAATAGATTTAACACATGCAAAAAAATAAAAAATAAGTGAGTGCTTGAAATAAAAGAAAACCAACAGAATAGCCCCAAACCTGCAGGAGTTAAAACATGATTATAACAAATGTACTGTAGATATTGATATGACAATCTTCTCAAGATAAGGGGTACAATCTCAACAATGTTATATCCCAGGGTTTTGAAAACCCAAGCTTACATAGTTTTGATATCAGCTTACTCTAAACTTTATGAAAGACATAAATACACCAATGAAATTGAATATCTATTGTTATCTATTATTGAAAGGAATTCTGGTCCATACCAGAGACTGTCCTACGCTTTCCTAACTGTAAATTGCAAAATTGTTAAGGAACCTAATGTAAGGCGACTGCTTCCGCTCAGAGAAGATGAAATATCAAATTTGATTATCGCATTTCCTCACGCGATGCCAGATATCCTTTCATGAAAGGACGGATATTGATGCAATCCATTTCTTGCGCCAAATATATTCGCAAGCGTTCCCAGCCAGCTCCCCCCCATGCTAAAAATTTCACTAATGAAAGTCTGTCCAGCATCGGTGTGCCTCCTTTTGCACACAGCCAGTGTTTGGCTCCGTCGCCATGGCGATGACCGTCAGGCGTCTGTGTGCAATGTGTGCAGTGTCAATACAGTAACACACAAACCTGTACACACTCTCTCTCTCTGTTTTTTTCCTCTTCTGTTTTCTCCTACTCTTGCATCTGTCTTTTTATCCGCCTACATCTATATATGATTGTCTTTTTATTTCCTGTCGTTCTTCTTCTTTACCTGATGTAATCATTCTTTCTTTCACTCTTCCTATTTCTTTATACACATTACTATTTGCCTGCTTTATATTCCGGTCTGTCTGTATAAGTCAATTTCTGTTCCCTTTTGTGTTAGCCGTGCCTTTTCTTTATGGCGTATTATAGTTATTTCATATCATTCACATCCACTTGACATGCAGTCATTGAATTATCTTTTTTTGTCAGCATATATTGCATTTTTTCCCTAAAGATGGGAATACTGTCATTGCAGAGGAATTGGGGAGCTGCCTGTTTTAGCTGGGCTCATTTAGATTGTGGCCATAAATCAACTCAATTGGTTTGACCATAGAGAGCAGTGGCGGCTCTCTGTGGGCTCATTGAGCGCAGTGCTTGGGTTGCGACGTGGCCAAGTGCGCACAGCTACTACTCGCACCGGTAACCAGGTAACGGGATGCTGGCGAGGAGAATTCCGCATCCTGTCTCCGTGCGAGGCATTGTGCCTACGGAGAAGTCATCATTCATCCAGAATGGTGCGTCGTGCCTCCAAAAGATGGAATGATAAACTATGGTGGCCTTTAAAAAAACTCCTGAACACTGGAACAGAGTGCATACCTATATACGTGTATGATTGATCTAGCTAGACATTTTCGGCGAGTTGTGAGAGCATCATTCTTTTTTCTTCTTTTTTTTTTTCCGGAGCCAGGTAAAAAGTTGATGAATGGATTTATCGCTGGAATGATTTGGTTGTCGGGGAGTGTGATATCTATTTTTGATATTGTTCCCCCCCCCCCCACGATGGCGTAGTTCACAGGTGGTGACAGCATAGAGACAAGTCGAGCTCCCATCTACTGTTTTCTGTTGGTGCCTAGAGTCCATGCTAGTCCTCTTCTAGCACCATGAGAAAGCAGTATCTGTGAGCCGCACCTTTCTCCATCCTCCTCCGCATCAGACAGAAGACTGCCAGACCACCAATCTCTCTTCAGCATCACATCGAGATGACTGTGTCCATATTGCAGTGCATATTTCAAACAACTCTGAGGCCTTGATGAAGCTCAGAGAGGAACTACAAAAGATCTTCATTGTATTTTGCAATGAGAGAAGAGATTTCATATTTCATTGCTGAAAAAGAAATAAGTCAAGACTTAAATGTCAAGACCAGCATCCTGACAGTCCTGTATTGATTTGGGACAGAGAACGATAGAAGAATGTATGTTTTCTTTGCACATACATTGGTATTTGCAGTTTTTGGTGACAAAGTCTGTATCAAGACTTAGTTATTTTATGTAATTTTTGTCATTTGTGTAATCCCAATTCATTAGGTTTTTTCAAAGTCACCGAGTTTTGGCTATTGATTATTTGGGCAATTCCGCAGTTAGGTGGACATGACATGGATAAAAGAAATGTGCCTCTTTATCTTACTCCTTGATTTAGGTATCAACTAATGCCATGGATGTTCATCAATCATTAAGGTCTTTCAAATTCAGTAGATTTTATTTTTCGTATTTATTGATTTTGCGAGATCTAAAACCATCATCTAAAATGTACATGTGGGACTGGGGATGCTGAAATTTACTTAAATGCAAATTACAGTGGGTTCCTTTGAAATTTTTTCCTCCAAGCTTTGCTAAAGGGTAAAGGATGAATACATTTAAATACTCCAGAAGTCATGTGACATTTTGTCAATTACAAAAGGGTGAAATGACCTGCGGAATTACTCCGGACAAATGTAACGTTACTAACTGTAACGTTACTAACCATGCTTTTGGGGGTCTAGCTAAAAAATCGTCGGTCGAACTGCTAACAAAATTTGCATGAACATTTGTCATGATGCAATAATTGAAATTAATGCAACACTTTGTTTGAAGTAACTTGAATTTTTGCACACTTTTTGTTACAAGACATTGATTTTTTTGTCATGTCCTTTTTTCGTAACGTTACTAACCAGCCCTTTAAGTTGCCATAGCAATTCTAATATTTCTTGGATTGTATTCATTCTTTTCTGTATCATAAACATGGGGAGGATGAATATCTTTTTGACATAATTTTGACTTGAAATGAATAAATGGTAATTTTGTAGTAAAAACAAATATCTAAATTTGTTCAAATGTAACGTTACTAACCGCGGAATTGCCCATTTAGATACTTGGTTCATACTTTCCCCTGTTATTGAAATCATGCTGGAGACTCAATATTAATGTTGATATTAGCAGCACAATATATGTTACACCACAAATGTTCCGTGCAAACATGGACAAATTTATGTATGACTGTATCATGTCAGTATTTGCATGTATGTATGTATATATATCTATTGATGTATTTTGACATGACCACAGTTTGCTCATAATTCCTCTTATGTTATACAAATTGTCTGCTTTGTAAGAATATTAATCTGTGAAGAAGAGGAAATATTTGTCTTTTTCTTTTAAGAGTGAAAGACAGGAATTTAAACCATTGTGATGGTGATTATACATATATTTTGAGAATAAGGCTACAGACATTATTCATCGCAGAAATAGTAATTATGCGCAGTTGACATTTTGCTTGTCTCCCAGTATATGATCAGCAAGGAATATGGATATCACCATATTCCCTGTTGACTGCATATTGCGAGACAAGCGAAAAATCGCTAGCCAGTGATTACATTTTGGTACCTTGACCACTGCCGTGCTGTATTTTTAAAGTCTATTGTCACTCTGTGTTCATCTATGCATGCCTTCCACTAACATCGAACGTTAAGTTTGAGCATGGACTCGGAGGAAGCCGACTCTGTAAGTGAAATTTGACCGAAGTGCACCGTTTGACACCTTCTGCACCTGTTAGCACACCGTAGCTTCTGTCTCTGGTGGTTAAACGTGTAGCGTGCTTGTACCCCACAACCACACCCTCCTTCCTGTTCTTTCCCTCCCTGTACCGATACCTGTGCCCCACCCCACCCCCTCCATTAACCCTCTGTTTGCTTTGAGTGCTGTCTTTACTTACCCATACCCCACCCCACCCCCACCCCCTCCGTTAAACCCCTTGAATGCTTGGAGTGCTGATTGGCACAAAAGAACCCTTAGGCCCGAATTCACGAAGGTGATACAAACGAAACCATGGTTTAAACCATGGAGCGCCAAGAGCGCCAAGTGTCGCATGGAATATTTCGTTACGAAATCAGTCATTTCGTCGATGACATGATTATTTTTTAACGAAATAGCAATATTTTGTAACAAAATGAACATTTCGTCCACGAAAGGATAATTTCGTTAACGAAACGGTCATTTTGACGACGAAATGACCAATTTCGTAACGAAATATTCCATGCGACACTTGGCGCTCCGTGGTTTTTGTCCATGGTTTAAACCATGGTTTCATTTGTACCACCTTCGTGAATTCGGGCCTTAGTGTTGTACACACTGTCCAAAGTCTCTGGCACATAAAGGGTTAAATTCAGTTAATCATCTTTCAGAATTGGCTATGCAATATATGCATCTCACCTTATGTTTGCCCTGTTCCACAGTTTTTTATTATATTTTCTTATAAGTCAAATGTATTTGTTTGAATGATTTTTCTTCCTTGCTGTTTGTTTTTTTCTTCCTTGCCTATTCCTGTGTGCTTTATCTTTCTGAATCTCACACTGAAAAACTACTTATCACGTATAGAAGTGTTAATTCAGAATTTTCTCTTTTGGATGCAGTATCTGAGAGTTGACTGTTGACTTGCACACTTTCCTTTTATTTTTACTCCTTATACATCTACTTTGAAATATAGGACAAGAATGTACTGTCCTCTATTTCCCTAATATGACAGCACAAAAAAAAAAAATGTGTATAATATTCAAAGATCTTCATTTCTCACCTGTTAGAAATGACTGAGTGAAGTATTATCTAGAGCTGTGTCGTAACTGGTGGTATATGATGCTATCATACACTCTTGCAATGTGTTCTTAGATCATGTTGCACACTGCATAGTGCTCTTTAATACCTATTCTGAGCACATTGCTTTGAGTGTTTGCTTGCTCTGTGCACAAGCACGCATTTTAATGGGATATGGGAGAAATATTTGAGTATTTTGTTAGAGAGCAGATAGTCCAAGCCATGGAATCAAATGTAAAGCAAGAAAAAGAAAAAGTCTGTGTAGGATGTGGACAGAAAAAAACAACAACGAACAAAAATAAACTATGAAGCAATATGTCAATCAATACTTTTGATTGTCATCAGAATTTCTGTGAGCCAAGAATCTTATTTCCATTTACCATTCATGTCTTCCCAATGCATGACTATTTCATGGAAATGCTTCTTGATTTGAAATGTTGTGTGTATTTGAGTAATTTCATGATTAATTCAGGCAAGAAAAAAAAGATATATTTCCAGTGAATACACTCCTCATTTGTAGTTTCGAATCTAATTTCTTTGCCTCTCGATACTGACAAATACTGCAATGACAGCAATGAAATTAATTCTTAGTATCAAACTAATTAGTTCATAGCAGGGCATTGTTATGAAAGCATCATGCAGAGAGGGAGAGAACAATCCTACAGTTACTACGTAATTACAAAACATGATTTTTTTTTCTTCTGTGCTATACCACCACTAATCAACCATCCTCCCAGCAGCATTACACGTGCATGTCTTTGCCATAAATTGATGAGTTTGTAACAGAATTGTATGTTTTTGAGTGAATAGATACGCTGAATGAGAAGAGAGACTGAGGCAATTGTGAATAGGGCATTTGGGGGGGGGGGGGAGAGGAGCTTGAGAGAAGAATGTAACAGCATGTGACAGCCACATAATCATCAGAGTCACCCTACTGTTTGAGAAATGAGATTGTTGTACCAAAGACGGAAAGAAAGATCAATATGAGCATTTGGTACGTGTATATGTATGCGTATCATTGGCTGAGAATGAGAAGGGCGCTATCAGGTTCCAAGATTTGAGAGTTAAAAAAACCAAAAACGAAACAATCAATTTTAATGAAATAAAAAGTTTATTTTGTAAAAAGTAGGTAGATTTATAAGCGTTGTTCTGAATATCAAGTAAAATAGCGCCTTTGTGGTTTTGATTTGTGACATTTTACTGAAAACAAAAATAATTCAAAATTGACACTATAATGTAGAGGAGATTAAGCTCTACAATGTCATACCAATAATTCAATAGCCCCCCCCCCCCAATAAAAAAAAAAACGGTCTTCTGATTCTCAGCCAATGATATATATATATATATATATATATATATATATATATATATATATATATATATATATATATATATATAAATGTAAGGTATATATAATGAAAAGAAATTTGTCATGTTTATTGGAACAGTTCAAGAAAGAAAGAGAGAGAATGAGAAAGATTGAATGATAGTAAAGGTGAACAAAATGGATGATAGGTAGATAGAGAGACAAAGACAATGAGGAGGGAGAGATGGTAGAGATGAATCAATAGATCTAGACAAAGAATAAGAGAGATAGAGAGGAAGGGGGAGAGATGATGGTAAAAAGTAAAAATAATATACCTTATAGAAAGATAAACAGGGAAATTCAGAGAGAAGGAAGAGATGATGTAGATTAGAAATAAATAGAAATATAGACAGTAGATGGAAAGAAAGACAGGCAGACTGACAGAGATAGAGATAGATAAATAGAGAAAGAGATAGATAGATAGATAGATAGATAGATAGATAGAGAGAGAGAGAAAAGTAGATAGATAGATTGAACGATATATAGAGAAATAGATAGAATAGATAGATAGATAGATAGATTGGTAGATAGATAGATAGATAGGTAGATAGATAAATTGATAGAAAGATAAGTAGATAGATAGATAGATAGATAGAGATATATATAGATAGAGAGAAAAAGAGATATAGCAGAGAGACAGGGGAGAGAAGATGGGCAATAGCTTGATTAAAAAAAAGGTCAATACTCCCAGGTCTGTGTTGTGAGGCTCCGTGCGTTGTTCATGACTCTTCAAATGTCATTTTAATTGGCTGTGCCAGAGGGAAGTTTGATCAATGCAAGACAGAGGAGACCGCTAATGCGGCAGACCCAGCTCAACAAAGGAGCCTGTTAACCCTCTGACTACCGGTAGAAACTCCTGGCATGCTCCCATCTAATATCATGGAGACATTGTGACATCTAGAATAGAAACACTTGCTGGTGCCACAGTGTGTGAATGTTGCAAATTACCTTTTTATAGATAACCACAGAATTCCCATATTACCATGCCTCAGTAAATAGGTTTCAAGAACCAACACTGGATCAATGTCATACTTTTCGAGGCAAGGAAGTAAGATAAAAAGTAAAACAGAATGTGGGATATACACCAAGACTGCAAAGATTCAATAGAACCTGTTCATGTATACTCTAGAAGTGTACTTGACCAGTGTTTGTATTGCTGTGAAATATGCTGCATGCAAGGCAGATAGAAAGTAAAACAGAATGCGAGTTATACACCAAGACTGCAAAGATTCAGTAGAACCTGTTAATGTACTCTAGAAGTGTAATTGACCAGTGTTTGTATTGCTGTAAAATATGCTGCATGCAAGGCAGTGTTGATTTGTGTATGGTAGTGGAGAATTTTCTTTCATGACCAAATTAAAAAAAAAAATTGTGGGAGTGGTAGAGAGTGTTATACTCGGCCTGCTCCCAATTTATCAATGGCACGAGTTGACAAATTTGTGTGATTAGATTACGGCAGAAACGTCAAATCGCCTTTGTGATCGACCCAAATGAGAGAGGGGTTTAGAGCGAGGTGGGCAGACCTGACAGAAATTTTGTGAAACGCCATTTTCCAATTTGCCAGCAATTTTGGGCTGGCTGTGAATGCGTTCCTCCCTGAGCCTGTGCAAGTTAAGAGGTGGTTGGTTGAATAGCTGGCCCTGAAAGTCTTTAAAACACACAATGGGACCACAACTGCACTGTTTAGACAGGGAAAGAGGAGGAAAAGGTGAGTGGGATTGGGTGCGAATATAGACAAGTGTAGAACGTTGGACATGGAGGGGGGGGGGGGGGGGGGGGGAACATGGGGGACCACCGAGTGAGAATTAAGATGATGTGGTAGTAGATGACCTAATCATTCATTGGTGCCTTTGTTTTTGTAGAGTTGCCATGGCATTCAGAACTTGCAATATTTACAATATATCTTAACCAGAGAAAGACTCAAAGAGATATAGCATATGATTTTATCTTAATGTTATACTTTTAAGAGCCGATAGCGTGGGGTTTTTTGGGATGGTGCGATTCATTTGCTGCCCACCGTGGCACATTCGTAAACTGCAAATAGCACCAGTCGGCGAATATGTGCGTCTAAGCATACGCTCATCAATAACGGTCACCTCCAGTCGAGATTCTTTGGCTGTGTGTGTACTTTACTCCGAGATCAGTGGTAAAGCTGTGAACAATTTGTTATGGGGATTCTCGAATATATCAGAGCCGGGCCAGCCTTTCCACTCTATGATATCCCCACACTACAGGGCCTTTAAAGGATGAGAGAGTTTTTATTTTTGCGCTACAGAGTTACATGGCTATCGGGAACTGACATAGAAAGGGCACGTGAATTCTCAGACAAGTCGAAGGAAGTAATGCCCAGTCAATTTCTCAGGTGACAACAATGTGTCCATGACGTAAACAGACAGAGGGGGAGAGGAGAGAAAGAGAGAACGAGCGAAAGAGAGAGAGAAAAAAAATGAGAATGAGATGAAAAGGGAGGCAGCTGTACGGGGAGAGAAGTCATGCTGATTGTATGGACGTGACAGGAAGTGAAGACTGCCATGTATTCAATGTGCGAGGAACATGAATGCAAAGTTTATGCTCCCCCGCATGATTGGAGAAAGTCCTTCGCAGTCACCCCTCCCCTCCCCCCTGTCCCTTTTGAGGGGCAACGACCCGGAGTCAATTCATGTTAACTCTCTCTATGTATATTCTCTCTTTCTATCTATCTTCTTTCTTTCTTTTTTATTCACCATCTTCAGCTGAGGAGGTCGGAGGTGCAGAAGAAGAAGGAAACTGAGGAAGCTTTGACAAAGATATGCAAGGACGAATTAGGTGAGCTTCACTTGCGGTAGAGTCTTTCCTTGTATGTTGGTCTTGTGTCTACCTCACAGATTATGTCTAAAAAAAAGGTCTGCATTTTAAGTTTTTGTTTGTTTTGTTTGTCTTACATTCTTCAAATTCAATTCATTTCCATTTGATTCGATTTTATTGTCCATTTCTGACAATTTGTTTTGTCTGCATGCATACTTTAATATCCATAGAATACATACATTCATACAAAGCACACGTACATTGTACATGTATAACATAGATACCTAGACATGATAGACATACAAGAGACATACAGCAATACGAGATCAATTTTTGGAAAAATCTGGAAAAATTGTTGACAGTGATACGATTATTACTTTATGTTTTTATTGTAGTTTAAAAAACAATACAAAACTGCAAATTAGATGTATTATATTGACAAGTTTATCTCATGATCAATTAGTTTACTTAAGTTTATCACTAAAAGCCTTGTAGATGTAAGATTGGAAATGAAAGAGTGGATGTGGTTTTTCATGTAATAGGATTATTTGTAGGTATTGTCCAGATCATGAAATCTTTATGCAGTCATTTGTAGGACATCTGTTGTTCGGGGTTTTTTTTATGATTGAGTAAGAACTTACAGCATTATGTTAAATACAGACTCCTCTTTGATGAATTTTTCTTTTGTGGATATGTCAAAAATCTAAATGTCTTTTAGTCTTTGAATTCTTATAATCTCATACTTTGTCTCACATACAAACTATAAATTATGATGATGCTTTCATCTAAAGAGTCATGAATAATAGTGAGGCATTGTTGAACCAATACATATTGGTAGAAGACAAGGGCATTGCTAGGACTCAATGGCCACAAGCAAGGAAAACAGGCAACCCAATAGATAAATCTTTTCATCATGTGTCAATCTCGTGACACGTTACCATTTCAGAGAGAGAAAAGGAGGAGGCACTGACCAAAAAGGCCCAAGAGAGGGCAGCAGAGAGAGAAAGACAGAAGGAGGAGAAGCAGAAGGCAGCCGGGGAGGAGGAGCCAGCATTGATTGAGAGGAACAACATCCTAAGCACCATCCCCAGCAGGGCGGAGACGGGCCTGTCCGAGGGGTCTGCCTTTGAGCCCCACGATGCCACCGGTGTCCTGATGGAGGAGGGGGAGGATACCATCCAGGAAGAGGTTTGTCAAAATTCCTGCAGAAGTTTACATTTGTGACCCGTTACAACAAAATGATCCTAAAGTCGGGTGAGGTCGATTATTTGAAAATTGCATGACAAAATTTCCTAATCTTTCTGCTTTAAATTGATATATAACACATCTTACGAAAATAATTGGCTGCGGAGATATCGATGTTTAAAAGAGAGCATGTCGAGACGTATGGGAAATCACTGTTTCGAGAAAAGCGCCCTAAAAGTTTTCCTTGCGACGCAATCGCGATCAAGGAACACGCAAGTCAGTTTTCACCTCCGGACAATAGAAGGTAAACCCTAGCAACCCCCGAAATGCTCATTCAAGCACAGCGTCGGCGGTCTCCTCACCGACCAGTCAGTGACTAGGATGCCAGGAGAAGCGGCTGGGCATAGCGCACCCCGCCCGCACGCACCAGTCGATTTGGCAGTGTGCGAGCTTCACGCTTCGGTTAGCGGCAAGCAGCAAACTGACCAATGAGATCACTCCGGTGGTTGTTAGGGGCGGAGCCTATCTGTGGCGCTCAATCCAAATTTTCGAACCGGTTTCTGCTTGGTTGAAACGCCAAAAACATGGCCGAGAAAAACGCTATTTTTGGGTCTTTCCTTTCATCATTTTGCTTCAAAATTTCAACAGATGATAGAAGACATATCAGACTCCAATAACATGTCAAAATCAGAAAATCATAAGTTTTGACCAATTATGATGCTCTCACTTCAAACTCGATTTTCACGGCTTCGACCGTGCGTGACTTTAGGACCTTTTTGTTGTAGCGGGTCACATTTGTGCAGATTTTGCGTGACATGAAATTGGCACGCAATTAAAAGCAAATGAATATTTTGCCTGTTGAAATTTTGCCTGAAATGCTGTTTGATTCCTAGAAATTAAAAAAAAAAGCATGCAAAATTTATCGTACTAGTTGTGGACTATAATATATGAACCACTTCTTTGTAACCATATTATGGTTATAAAGGAGTGGTTCTTTGCGATGTCTATCATCGTTCCCCCCTCCTTTTTTTTCCACAGTAAATGACCACCCAGGTACAAGGTTTATGTGTGGTATGAATAGGATATTAAGATTGGAATTTCCCAAAGTGCTATAGTGTTAAAGTAGAGTAGAAATTAGACTGAAAAACATGAAGTTCCTTTTTTGTCATTGTTTTAAAAGCCAGGATACATACATATTTCATTGTGTAAAAATCTTTTCAAAACTTGAAAAAGAGCACTATAAGTGAGATATTTCAACAGTCTCCTTCAGTCATAAATCTATTTAACTTAACCCCCTATAATCCCCAACATTTAACTGCATGCCCAGCAAAGTTTCTAATTTTTACTCGCAATCAATATTCAGATAATATTGTTTAATGCATGATAGTTTATTATGTACATATACATCATGATACATGATACATGATACTGTCTGTAGGATAAATTAAATGATGAAATCTCTGTATGCACACCCCACCAGTCCATCATCCTAAAGTTTTAACAAGTTTTCCACCCAACCCTTATCATTGCAACAATATCTGCAGGTGACTTTTGACGAGCTCCCATCCCACAAGCAGAAGCTCTATGGCCTGTTCGGTCAAGAGGAGGCCGAGTACTTCCTCCATCCAAGGATAGAGCCGGAGCGAAGGAAGGTCATCCGAGTGCCCCAGGCGGTCAAGCAGCTAGGAGGTAATGTAGTTCGTCAGTTCGTCAAATTTTCACATATTACACCCGTTTTGATGAAGTTATATTGGTTGCCAGTAAGGCAGAGAATTGGATTTAAGATTTTGTTACTTATTTATAAAGTACTGCATGGTCAAGCACCTGGTTGTTTATCAGAATTAATATCAATAAAATCATACTCGTATTTGCATAATTTACGAAGTACACAGGATAAGTTGCTTCTAGAGCAACCTCACTTAAAAACAAAAGTAACTTCGGGGGATTGTGCCTTCAGTTGTGCTGCTCCAAAACTTTGGAATAAATTACCTGAGAAAATGAGGAAGGCCCCATTACTAGCTGTCTTCAAATCTTTGTTGAAGACTTACCCTTTTTCAGAAGCCTTTGATTAATTTGTTCCTTATTTTTTGTGTGTCTAATCAGTAATAATGTTAGAAGCTCTTAGGAGCTCTTTGTGTAATTATTATTATTATTATTATGTAGTGAACCCTCAACAAATGTCTGCTCGGTCTCGTACCTCATGTCCAATAGTAGTAGTAGCAGGTAGAGGTAGTACGTAAGTGGCATGATTTCTCTTTTGCAGCAGGATTTGATACACACTTTGGTGACTAGTCAATAGATCTTTCATATAATAAAAATGTCAAATCAGTAATTTGGTATAGGACTATAGAACTGCCTTCTGTGTATTTATTCAAAAGTTTACATGCTTATGTATAGAGCAAGGACTGTTCTGTATTACTTTCGATCGAGTTTGGCCATTTTATTCTATCATGTAGCAGCTACTGAACTTATTTGTTAATGGTAATTTTTTTTATTGATTCTGTTTTTGTTAATCATATCAATTTGATGTAAATATAATGATTTTGTTTGATTTCCTAATTAAAAGACACACATATGTATATAAAAACTGTATATTTTGAGACCAATTGTGTGTTGATTGGAATGTACGCAAAAAAAAAGACACTTGCATCCTCTCTTTAATAATCACATTGTAGATTCTTCATATTAAATTCTCATTAACTGCATGTCCACAGGCAGAGCTGGTGCAGACACTTTGTGGGATACGCTGCGAGACCGGTCAAAGGTCAAGCTCCAGTATGCAGATGCACGCATCCCGCTAGAACTGAAAGACGCCTACGGGGCCTTTGTGAGGGAGTGTTTGACAAAGAATAAAACGGTCGCCAAGAGGAGCTTCTACAGTGAAACAGAGGTAAAGAAAGAGGAGATTGGAGTAAGAGGGCACCTTGATTGCATCTATCTCTGTCCTAGTCTTAGGGGGGTTTCCCCCTTTTGATTTGTATGCCACCATGGGCGTGGGCGAGGCTATTTGCCGAAACTACTTTATGTTAGTAGTATTCTGTCTGAAAAGTAATGAAATGATATATGATGGAGGTGAAGGGACACCAACCCCCCCCCCCCAAAAAAAAAAAAAAAAAAAAAAGATGCACACTAAAGGTCAATGCATAGTCATAGTACAAGTATCTCACATTGATTAACAATGATGAAAGGCAATATTGGTGATTTGTGTTAAGCTACCACTGGGTTCCATTTCATTAAAATTTGATGTGGCAGCAAGTCTTGCTTCCTGATTGGGTGTTGATACAAGAACTTGCTACCCTGACAAGAATTTGCTATCCTAACATCATTTATGATATGAGATCCTGAAGATTCCTTCTCCTTGGCTGGTCTGCTGTCACTGAACATCTGTTGCATTCTCCACTCCATCTCTCCTCCTATGTTGTCATCTTTTACTGTATTTTTTTTCTTTCTCTTCATCCAAACCTTCCCTTCACACCTCCACCTCTCCCAAACACAACATCCCCCTGCATTTTCCTTCTCCCACCACCCAAACTTAAACTCAAACTCATCCTCCTTTGCCATATTTGTATCTTTCTACCAATCTTATCTTTTCCCTCCACATTTTCTTTCCCAACATCGTCCTACCAACCAAACTCAAACTCATCCTCCTTTTGCTTATTCCTATCTTCCTACCAATCTCATCTTCCCCTCCCCATCCTCTGCTCCTCTGCCTGCTCCTTCTCCTGAACACATCATCCCTGTGCATTTTCATCCTCCTCCTTCGAACCAAACTCAAACTCATCCTCCCTTGGCGTATTCCTATCTTCCTACCAAACTCATCTTTTCCCTCCACATTTTACTCCCCGTCCTCCTCCTAACAACCAAACTTAAACTTATCCTCATCTTCCTGCCAATCTCATCTTCCCCTCCCTATCCTCCTCACCCCTCATCTCCATCCCTTCTTCCCCATCCTTTCCCATCCCTCCCCACCCCTCCACCCCATCCTGCTCCACCCAGGTGCCCGACAGTGAGAAGTTGCAGGATAACAGCTACCGAGAGCGGGTGAAGGAGATCCAACGTCGGATGGAGCTCATGTTCCGGGCGGCGGTCGCCAACGAGGACAAGACTGGGGTGCTGCTCTATAACAACCCCATGCCGGACTTCAACAACCTGGAGGGCCATGAAGGACCCCTCAGATACCTGCCCTCCTGGATTCAAGTGGTCAGTGTGTGGCACCAAATCATAGAAATCAAGTAGGATGTGTGTCGGATGATAATAATTACAGGTGTTATGACAAGCTCACTTATGATGTACTGCTTTTGATGAGTTGAATTCGGTGGTCCAAATTTTCTATTACTTGTGATTTCCCTGTATTGAACTTCTCCATCACATCATTGGGTTTAGAAAACATGCTGTTATTGCCCTGATCACTGGAATCAAAACCACAATTACTGGTACAATTGTTCTTTGAAGGCACGGTGAGAGGCTTCAGCTGCATTGGTTTGTGATGCACCACATCAATCTTTCTGGCTTGAGCTTGGTCCTGAAAATGTGACAAAGGCCAGAATGTGCCGGTCAAAACATGAAACCACTCGCTTCTTTTCAGGACTTCACGCATCCAAGGAAGAGTCTATGTAGTGCACCACAAACCAATGGAGCTGGTCCACACTTGCATGGTGCTCACTCCACACCCTGTTGAGAATTCTTGCCAGCCTGCTACTTTCAGGCATGCACACACATACTAAACCCAGTCACCTTTAATGTTCAGCCTCCTACCACCTACACTGAGTGCACCTTGGTAGAGAGGAGTGCTAAGGGTAAATATCACATTCAGAGGATGCAAATGCTGTGGTAAGACTTGAACCATAGACCCTCTTGTTGACAGCTCAGTGTGCACTCCACTAGACCACAGTACTTTTAGATACTGGAACTCCTAGATGTGTAGTGGGTGTTAAAGCAGCCCCTCCACCCTCGAGCACCCCCTCCCCTGGATCCGTGGCATATTAATTGATTTCAGTTACCAAGTCATCCATTTCCAGACGTCTACTGTAAGAGTGGAAATTTTTGTGGTTTTGAAATATTCACGCATTTTGTGCGAAGATTGAAAATTAAAGCACTCGAATATTTATGCTTGCCCTATCTTCCAATAGTTGATGTCTTGATTCTGCAGAATCAAAAACATGCGAAACTCTTCTTACCCAGCCGAGCGCGAAAAATTAGTCGTGCAAAAATATCCACTTTTTCAGTATGCCAATCTGCAACCAAAACACTGCTATCTAGTAATCACTGTCCCCTTCAAATTTTACAGGATGATGGTGATGACGATACTCAGAGTGAGGAGAAGGAGCTCAGCTACAAGAAATGGCTGCCAAGTGCCTCAGAGATGGAGCAGATGGAACCCTTCTTGCTAGGAGACAATGTCACCAGCTACGACATCGGTAAGCAATTTCCTTTTGAAGATCACTTGATAAGGAGACTACTATACAGTACCTCATAATTTCATTTTGGACATCAATATAAAGAAAATATAACAAAAATTCAACATATTTTCATATTTCAAGTGTAATGAAAAAGTACTTGACTTACCTCTTTCAGATAGCAGGCGGAATAATAGTACCCATGATATGTCAGTAAAAGGTTGATAGAATGTGCACTTTTCATGAAAAATGAAATTTTGTGGAATTCTCCTTTTATTTTCTTTATCATGCTGTCCATAATGATGTCTTGTACTCTAGTAGTCTTCTAATCCAGCGATGACAGCACAAAAACTGCCAAAAAAAAAATCATAACTTTTGAAATTGATTGTCCAATTTTCCTCAAACTTTCACTGATATGTTATGACATGGCTGCATTCACTCTATTGACATTTATATTTAGGATTTGGTTTCCTTGAAGTTGTATAATTCTGCATTAAAGAAGGTATATGACATAAATCCATTGCTTTGAGGAGCAGAGAGTGCCCTGTTTTAACCCTTTGAGGACTTTGGATATCTAGGTGGCATCAGGTTAATAGCAATCACCAAGAAAAAAAGGTAAATGTTATAAACACTGCAAACATTGCAGCATCATCGAAATTGTACGATAAGATATATCAGCAGTCAAATGCAAGCTGCATGAACAGAATTTGGGGCAGAAAAACAGCTACTCTGATGAAACTGTGAGGGTACAGAATGTCTGACATTACCTCCCAGTTGCTGATGTCATTAAAGTGAAAACTGGTAAGGGTTTGAGAACCCATCTTGCACTATTTCATATTTGCTTGCAGTATATCGAAAGAGGCTACCAAGAAATTTACCTGGCTGATGCGATTTGCCAGGAAGATGAGTTGTTTTGGAGTACATTGAGACCAAAAGTAAAAGTCGGTATACCGACTTTTATTCCAGAAGGATCCAGGTTAACTTGGTCTCAGGGACAGCTCAACCCTATTTCAGACAATTTACACGCAGTTCGTGATCGCTGTATTCTATACATAGACGTATGTTAATTTTGTATGCGCGCAAGAGGTTCTTTTATGCGCGCGTTGTATCAACTCGGCCCATAACTGCGACCAACCAGAACGCGAAGCGCTCCCATAGTAAAACACTGTACAATCCAGAGGAACAACTCAGCCCGTGTCAAAGCGAGGCCGAGTTGTCCCCAAGGCCGAGTTAGCCTAACCCCGATCTGGTAAGTTCTGAGATGCAAATCTTTTTGGTTATTATTTCGCAATTTCGTCGTTACCCAACAAATATCTTGTTATTACAGCGTTATTTCACACATTTCTCAGGTATGTGTATACATTTTGGAGCGAGATTTGACAATTTTGCAAGCGAACCAGAACTATGTTTTGCCTTTAAGTTGTCTCCTGGTCAAATGTAAATGTATAAAATCCTATTCATAGATTTCATTGTTTGCTTCCATCTTTCAATCTAGACATGGTTCAGGGAGACAGCGGTCGTCATGACGGCCTGGAAGGAGAGGAGGATGAAGACGAGGATGACAACCACTTCAAGGTGCTGGAAGATGACCCCCAGCTGGGCAGTCGGACAGTCAGCTCACAGTCCCTTCTGGACCTCGCCCTGGGCGACGAGGAGGACATCGACATCTACCCGCCCCACCCCCAGCACTCCCACCAGGGGGATGGGGATGGGCACTACCAGGCCCAGGGGGGAAGCCCAGGGGAGCCAGTGGATGGCTTGATGGGGACCAAGGCTCCCAAGAAGACCAAGCTGGTCTTCCTCACCGAGAAGGATGCTACGTGTGAGGGCCACTTTATGGAGAACATTGCAGCCCAGGACACATCACGTGACCTGGTGACAGGTGCCAATGTGATGGAGGCGGGGTCGAACGAGAAGATCACACCCCGCGAGGATCCCTTATCTAGTAGACGAGGTAAATGCATCAACATTCTGCAGTCCCTAATGACAGCAGCTTCCCCTAATATACCCAGTGAGAGTTAGTCCTGAGAACTCTAGCAATTTTTATTCTAAGTGAGATCAAATTGTTGTATTAGCACTGTAGATGAGTAAAATGATAAAAAAAGTTCAAGTTTCAGACTTTTCGGACAATGCACTGAGCAAGATATGCTATGGGAAAACTGTTTTGAATATTCATTATGTACTGATGGGTCAAGTTGTTTAATGTACTTAATAGAAGTGAAAATGATATGTAGGAACAGTACCTGCAAGAAATAGATTTGATCTCTATCTCTATCTATCTGTCTACCTTTCTGTATCACTCTGTACAGGCAAGCCAAAGCTGCGATCACAAACAGCACCAGATGCCATCGGCAAGACAGCATCCACCAGCGGTTCCTCGAGAGGAACCGGTCCCGTCACGCCGCGGGACGGGCGGGCCAGCGAGAGGAGGAGCCGCGGCCCGGGTAGCAGCAAGGGGAGTAGCTGGGAGCCACTCACCATGACTGCCCTCACTGACCACAAGCCTGCCATCCAGCTCCTGGGTGGGACGGACTTTGCTCACGGCCAGGAATTCATGTGGAAGCCCATCTTGTCTACAGCTCCCAAAGGATCGTAGCCACGCGTTGAAGGAAAGAGAAGTCTGCAACACCTTGAAAACTGTCTTTTACATGCCATGACTATGAGTGTCTGCCCTTGTAATCCATGTGACTGTGATTAAATACTTCCAAAAAATCATTGTCTCATCGAGATCTGAGGCACGACTGAGAAGTCCGTCCATGTCTTCAGAGTACCGTCCTTTTTATATACATATATTATGAGATCCATTACAAGTATGCAAGATTTATTTGATGTATTTTGTGCAAGTTTTGTACACAAAATTTTGTTATTTGAAGCTCAAGAGGACTGTGTCAGTGATGCATCAATGGGAATGATTTGATACATGAGTGATTTCCATACCTCACTATTTTCCATCCAACAGTACAGCAGTTAACAGAGTTTGTGTAAATGAGCGCTGTGTGTTTGCTATGGTACATACACTAGTGTGAGATGTAGGAGCAGTGGAGATTTTTCTTTTGGATGGTGGAATCAAAGTTGACGAGAGTTTTCATGGCATACTTTTTGTGATAATCGTTTGTGTTAAGTGGTTTTATTTTTTTTTTGGGGGGGGGATGGGTTGGGGATTGCGATCAGTGATGATGAAGGGCTAACACTGAATGATCTCTTGTGCAGTGCACAAGAATCCAGGTGACCCATTTGTTTTTTAGCTGGTGCTGTTTACCTGTTTGTTCGTCTGTTGTTGTAGACCACACTCTTGTGTATAATGGATTCTTCAGGGTCGGGCTTGATTCAACAGAAGTCATCCAATCATTCTTTTGCGAAGAGAAAATGTAAGAATCATTACAATCTTGACATGCAAATGTTTCTTAGCACTTCAGACTGGCTGTAATCATTCTTTAGTAAAGAGATACTATTACATGAGAGCTACTCACAATGGGAGAAGTTCAGTTTCAGATTCTATCAAATAAAACAGATGTCTCCATACAGATATTGTTTTCCCAACAATTATAATACTTGATTTGTATTATTTCCTGTTTCTTGTCTCAAGCTAAAATACACACAAGAAAATGTTTCAATTTGAATTGAAACAGGCAAGGAAAAAAACTAGCAGTCTTGAGCATGGAAGGGAGTTGGGTAGAATTTGTTAACTTCATTGCACCACATTTCTTTCTAGAAAACAACCAAATTGTTTAGGGGCCAGAAGGGTTCTTGGGTATGTTCAGTTGTCACTGGATCAGAAGATTTGAACTAAATTACCTGAGAATAAACTTAATTTGCAGAGACTGAAGAGTCTGTGTTGATATCTTCTTGGCTCTCACCTGGTAATCTGTGGTAACCTGGTAGTTTCAGAAGGCAGTATAAATATGATATGTTTAGATGCATTCCACTCCTACGCTTTCATTATTAATGAATTTCATACAATTTGCATTTTCTTCTTGTGATTTCACTTTTCTTTTCTTTTCTGGTGTTGTATTCATATTGTGTTTTGTGTCTTATCATTCTCTGACATGTTGTAAGAAGCAGTCAAAAATGATTTTGATCTTGTAGAAAGATTGCAGAGGGCCCAGGGGTTGGATTGGCGATAGGTGAAACCAGTGGCATGTCGTGTTTCTCGATCAGTAGGAATAAAAGCAGGGTTGGGAGAAATGAAGGACCTCTTGAATTTTAAGGAGAGTGAGGGGATGTATGGAAATATTTGGTTATTTTGAATGTTTAACAAGAAGAGTAAGGTGATTAGGACTACATGGAGTTATTTTTCAAGAGAAGAGTGATTTTTGGCGTGTAAATTACGTGCATTGGTGCTTTTTTTGTCATCCATTGTGAAGAATATGTATTTCAGTGTATATAGTCTACTGTCAGCCTGAATTCAGGGAGAATTTATCAAAATTCAATTTTCTGTACACCTTTGAAAGTGTTAGCTGATTATATTAGTATGGTGTATAATTAACCATTCGATCAGTGTGTACAGTGTTGTAAGTGCATCAACTCTTTTCTTGAAAAATATTTCAGATTATTGTCTTATTTATTAATCAAAGTGTCCATAACTGTTGTGATAAGAAAATAAAAATATATACTGAACATTCTCTTTCTCAAAGCAATTTGGAACATTGTTAAAGATTGTGAATGGTAACAAAGTAAGTTCATTAGGATAGTTGATGAATATAGATAAAGAGATTAGCCAATGTTTGAGAAAGATGACAGCCTGTTGTTGAAATTGTCACAGGTAAATTCAGCATTTAGATGTGTTTAGAGAACTCTTTGTTTATAGTTAATGACCATTTTCATCATTTATTTTTGAAAAAAAGAAGAAAAGAATGAATGATGCTAATTGAAATTTTTAATTAATTAAATAATACATTCATTCATTCATTCATACATTCATTCATTCATTCATTCATTCATTCATTCATTCATTCATTCATTCATTCATTCATTCATTCATTTTCAACAGACCTCTCACCTTTCTAAAGATTGGCAAAGTTGCCATGCGTATGCAAATCAATAAATGGTGCACAAGGGAACTTATCAATTCATTGGCCTATTCCTTTATTGCAGACAACAATAAATGGTACATGCCTAGAACATTCCACAAATGCAAAGCACGAGTGTTGCTGAATGAAATGTTTCTTCTGCCATCATAATGTTAGCCAGCTGCATTCCGCATGGAAAGATAAGTTGTGACTGTTTGGATGTGTCGGTGAATCACCTAAAACTATTTGGTTACAGCACAATTTTTTGTTTTTGTTTTGAACACGTGATTGCATTGTCCCTTGAATACAACTCCTTCATCAGCTCTACACAAAAATGAACCAAAAAATGTGAATATATGAATGAGATTTGAATTCCTCTGTCTGTTAGAGACTTGTAAGAAGATATTACATGTTCTTATGAATCCATGACACAGAAATGACTTGAATACTTTAAAAGATATATAGTTTTATTCACTTTTTTTTTTCTGCCTGAAAATGCGTTAAGAAATTCTAACAGTCGTACAGCCCGAGTTATCAGCATGTGTTCTTGTTATGGTAAATAATAATAATACATTCATGCACACATGCATGTTTACAGACATACATATATAAAATTTTCATAGCACCATTTTTCCATGTGAATAAAGCTCACGGCGCTTTACAACAAAACAAAATGACTGAAAATACAATAAAAGAAAAAAAAGTATTTAGTTTTAGCTTCCTTGGCATGCTCAGTGAGTTCTGAATTTTGTGTATAGAAAAACAAAATCAGAAACAAAATACATTCAGATTGAAAAAGCCAGAGTTTTGTCACCAAACAATTCCTTTGCTGAACATTTGAAGGTAAATATACATCTTCAACTTCCTGCATCAGTGCTGGTATTGTAACTGATATTGGTAATTAAAGCATAGTGATGTTGAACATTCAGGGGTTCTTGTGCTGTGATTCACAGATGGCATACTTTAAATACACAGAATTGCAGAACTTGCTGACAAAAGGAGCTTGCAGTGATAAGTGCTGCCAGATATTAAGAGGTAGTGTTCACGGAAACCACATTTGGGCACATTTCGTGTGACATGAAATATGCACAAAAATAAAAGTACACAAATTTTCTGCTTATCATATGTGATACTAGATATTTTATATTTTGATTCTATGGGATTAGAAACACATGAGATTCATCTTACCCTGCCTAGCACGAAAATTTACTTTTGAATGCAATTTTACATTGGTCACTGTTTGACTAGTATTATTTCAACATTGAGGGCACTTCTTATGAAATACCTGTGTCTGTTATTTGCGACTAGGGTGAAGAGACTGGGCTTTAAATGAGATTTCTATTTTGCTAGAAAATATCTGAATAAACTATTCTCTTAACCAAAACAACTTGTTCTACAGTGTTTTCATTTCTTTATGCCCTTCAAGAGAGTGTGTACTGATCGTAAAGACTATTATGTCATTCTTTTCAATCTTCATTTCATCAGGCCTAATCCTGTTGAAAAAAAAAATCACAAAAGGGAATATATGATTTCCCTTTAACTAAAGCAAGTGTTTCTTGTGTGAAGTTACTTGGAAACTAGTCTGTAAGTTCATTGAATTAACGTTACACACACTTGACTCGAAATGTCGGCAGCTAGTGAAAAAAAAATCGAAGCAATCAAAGAATTGAGAGAGAAAAAGAAAGAGAGGGAGAGAGGCGAAAGGGGGAGGGAGGTGAGAAGCTGAAGTAAATATGGCAGACAATTTATACGAACTTGACAGGGAACAACTCATTTTAAAGCATGTAGTCCCCAATAAATAACAGTTACTTGTGATCACAATTTCAAACACAATAGAGCATCGAGGTGTCATAGTACATGTATTTAGTACTCGGTATCATCCTATTAGGCTTAAAGGGACTGTACAATACTGGTTGAGGTGGGGATTCACGTTTTGAACGTTCCTGAGTGAGATAATGAGAAACCTCTTGTGAAATATGAAAGAACATGTAATTTTAAGTGATTTTAAGAAGGATTCCACATTTATTTGATGAAAATTGGTTTTCAAATGGCCGAGATATCCAAAAAAGTGATTAATAATAAAAGGTGACAGGCCACGCCTTTTATTAGGATCTCTTTGTTTCACTTTGTTTTTGGATATCTCAGCCATTTCAAAACCGATTTTCATCAAATAAACATTTGATACCCCTCAGAATTGCATGCTCTTTGACGTCTCATAGAATGGTTTCTGAATATCTCGCAAAACTTTAAAAGCTAAATCCTCACCTCGCCCAGAACTGTACACACCCTTGAAATCACGATCTTTTGTGTAATGCATATCATGTTTATTTTACGATTATTGATTGTGATCCCGTATTCAACCCAAATATATATACATTGTAGCAGCGTTGCCAGGTCCCAACAGAGCAAAATCACCAAAAGGCTTGTAAAAAATCACCAAAAGCCATAAAAAATCACCAAATTTGGAAAAAGCGTAGGTAAGGCTTCAATTTCAAGACAAGATTATGTCAATAAACCTTTATCAAACACTCTGAGCGAGTCTCGGTGCAATTTTCGGCGCGCCGTAGTCACACATACTAAATGCAAAATGTGTACGATGTGTATGGATATGTGAATGTTTGTGTGTGTCGAGTGACAAAAAAGGGGCACATCTTATGTCAGAGACTCCAACTCTCCCGTTTTCGACGGGAGATCTCCCGCCGAAAGCCCATTTTTGCAAAATCTCCCGTTCTCCCGCTTGAGATTTAATTTCTCCCGCCCTGGCTCTGTGTCTCCCGCTTGAAATGATTTCTTACTTTAATATCATTGTATGTCTAAAAATAAGCCTTAGATAGCACAAGAGAGCATCTAGAACCGAGCTTCCAGGAACCTTAAGCGGGCCCTGGACACCGGGCGCAAGGAACTTCGCCCTTTGCGCTTGTGATGTGCGCTTCGCGCGCACATTAAATTGGAGTCTCCCGTTTGCTAGGGGTTTCAGGCGGGAGAATCTCCCGATCAGAAGGTGCTTGGGGTTGGAGTCTCTGTTATGTTTCTAAAGGAAATAAGGGGAAAACTTTGGGCGAAATGCATTTTCGTTTTCAATTCGTGTGATTATTTTTCATTGGTCTAAAAATCACCAAAAAGTTACCAAAAATCACCAAATTTTGATTTGGTTACCAGGCTAAAATTTTGTCACCAAACCACTTCAAAAATCACCAAATTTCACCCTTTTTGGTTCCCGAAATCACCATCTGGCAACACTGCATTGTAGTGCATGCATTAAAAATATAGTACACAGAGCCTGGGTAATATATAGATTTTTACATTGATGCGGGTTGTTGAATTATATCATAAATAGTATTCTGCATTAAATGAGGGACCTAGAGTGTAATACTATGCATAATCAGGTAATCATAGTACATGTATTATACTCTCGGATGCGGGTATATCAATATCGCGCAAGTTTTGAGTCACCGAGAAAGAATAGAATAGACTCATTCAACCAGCTGTTTTCATGCTCGGACAAATCCAGGAAAGGTGGAGAATATTCACCTTTATCTTTTGATAAAACGGGGCCCAGGACCCCGTTTCATCAAAAGATAAAATCGATTTTAAATTTCCTTACTACACAGGCTGCCGTAGACTTACAGTTTAAATCAACTATATAATCAATTTTACCTCTTCATAAAACAGGGCCCAATTTATGTGTGTAAATGAGTGTGCACGCGCGGGTGTTTGTGTGTGTTCAATATGACGGTGGAGACTCCAACTGTATATGTATTTATAACAAATTCTGTTTACAGTCTACCATTTCCCGTTCATGGCGCATGTACACACAGCGATACATTACACTTTACACACGCAATGATATTACTAATGTACCTTCAAAAGATATTGTAATCAGCTCCTTCCAAGCTAAAATGGGGTGGGATGTGCTGTCACGACAGGTTGGTGAATAATTATGGTGCAGTCAGCCTTGCATCATTTCTATTTACATTAAAACCATTAAAAGGATATTAAAAAGACATCAAAACATACAAATTATAATGATAGACATAATTGCATCAATGCGAATGCGAGCATGCGTGCATGAAAGAGAAATTGTGGATTTACACTACGAAAATACATGTATAGTGAATTGGGGTGTGTGCCACAGGTGTATTTTGTATTGGTCTTTTGTTCGGGAGAATTTTATCCTAATGGCGGGTTGGGGAGACAGGTATCATGATCTCTAGTCTAAGTCTATTGTGTATAGTTCTTCCATTCTTCCGTCCGTTATTGTTGAAATAGATCCCAGAATGCAGCAAGATGATCCGCAGGGTGGGAGATGCTCTGGGTCTCTTTCCTCGGTTTTAGTCCGCTGAACCTTTTCAAAACCACCCTATAGGCCTACGTATCTCAAATACAAAATCGAAACTGACGGCCTTTTAATTTACTTTGTACGCTTCGCTTGAACACATTTCTGCTATGCACACGTTTGCTCGCCAAATGCTAGTTGTAACACGCTCTCGTCCATGATCAAAGGTCTGTTTATGTTTCCGTTGTGACACTGGAATCTTCATTCACAGAGGAAACCGTTGGCAGTTTTGCTTGCTGGTTTCCTTTTCGTGATTGGCGGGCTCAGTGCGAGCGCGCTGCATGAAATATAGGTTATGATATTGGCAACGGATGTTCAGAGGCAGACGGACGGTGCACACGTTTGAATTGACAGCAAACTGTACTATTTCTTGACTGTTTCGCGCAGTAGCATCAGGCTGTCAGAAAATGGAGAATATTTTCCAAGAGTACGGGGTCGGCATTGTGTCGGGTCTGCTTTTGCTGCTGATTTTCATAGCTCTCCTGGCGTACAGCGGCCTTTTTGTGCACATCAAGGTTATGATGTATCGCAAGCCAGTAGGTCGACTGCGCGTGGCGTATTTGTATGCTACGGGCCCGTACAAAGATTGCGGACCGCTCTTCGGGCGTGTGAGCCGACACGCACCACACCATCGAACTTTGGGGATCTACTACGACGACACTGAAACTGTAAGTAGGTCCCAAGCCCGCTTTAATTGCTCTCCTTGAACTTGAGCTTGAGATTCAGTGTAAATATTCACAAGTTAAAGGCATACCATTGTAAATGAAATCGTGAATTTCTTTTTAATTGACCTGCCATGGACCAGATGGATGGAGTCGACAGGTTTCTTGGTATCTGCGGAATTGTAAGCAGCCCATCCCACCCCAACCGCCCCCCTCTCCCCGTGGAGGGGGAGTGGGGGTGGGGGGGGGGGGGGTGGGGAAAACTTTTTTTTTTTTATTGTGACAGGCAGTGAAAAAAATGTTTTTTCATTTGCTTATTTCTTTATTTCTGGCTTTAAGGAAACAGTATTATCTGTCATAATCATGTCAATTTTAAGCCGTCTTAAACTCAGAGTAGACAGGAATTAAAGGTCCTGTTTACCTTGAGAAGGATTGATTTTAAAAATGTTCAAGATATCACTTTTGATGCATATGTTTCATCTGCAAATTGTCCATAATGCTTTTATGAATAGGCCATTTGCTTTCGGTACCGTATAGGCCCTACTATAAACATCAACTGTAGTAGGTGTCTAGCATTAACATCAACATGGGCTGACCATGACAGCGCAACTATTTTTAACAGTTTATTATTACTCTCATAATCAGATAATTATGTAAAATGCACTAAAGATACAGGATCTGCGGAAAGTATACAATATTGTACTGTATATGAATTACTATCATCATTTATGATTCAAGCGTGTTATGGGGCGGGGCGGTGAAAAAAAAGGGAGATCGGATATCCCCTCCCTCCCCTTCGGCGGGAAGATTCTCCGGGTAACCCTTGGAGAGTCGTGTATGTCTTTTAGCCCCGCCCCCTCCCGTCCCGCGGACCCTGTTATGTACATGTTATACAATGTATTGTGACATTTCCCCTCCATTTCGTGTTTTGTGAATCGATGTTTGTGTACACCGCAAAAAGCTCGGTGTTAGATTTAACACCACGGTTGATAAATCTAACACAAACCTGTGTCAATACAGGACCACACCAACGGGTGTAAAAAATGATGTTGTGATGATGTTGACAAGACAAATTTTTAGTGTTCACTTGGCACTTCGTCGTGGGGTTAATTTGACACCGCTAGTCGCTAGTGATATTTTTGGCACTGCGCCGGTGTTAATTTCAATGGTATAACACTCGCCCAGTGTGAATAGGAGACCACACTCTCTGTTGTTACTGTGTTGTAGGCCCTTAATGTTTCCACAGCTATTTAATTACCTACTTAAAATATGTATTTTGAAGTGACTTGATTGAGCACCGGAAATATAACACTAACCCGATGTTTTATATTTAACACCTATAAAACTCTTTGCAGTACATGGACTAGCAGAGTATTGTTAAGCATGTGTTTGTGTCTGTGTGTTGTCTTCCCACATCCATCTCCTCCTCCTCTTTGTCTTCCGCTTTCTCCTTGCTCATTTTCTCTTTCCTCCTCTTCCCTCTTCCATTATATTCTTTTCTCATATCCTCATCTCCCCATTTCTTCCTCTTCTGCTTCATCTCCCTCCTCATTAACCTCCTCCTCCTCTTCCACCTCTTGATTCCTCCTTATAAAGACGGCTGCAAGTAAACTGCGCTACCTGGTCGCCGCGGTGCTGAGCGAAGACGACGCGCTCGAGAGCGATGACGGGTTGGTGGAGGAGCGTCTTGTGAAGGACGGATTCCGCATCACCGAATTCCCGGCCATCCAGCGAGCCGTTGGGACTGAGTTTCCCTTTCCCTGGTTTATTTCCATCTTTATAGCCATCTTTCGTGTCTACCCCAAACTGCACCGAGTGATAAAGGTAAGCTGCAAGATTTGTGTCAGTCATGGTTTTGATAATGATTGCCAGTTCTAAGTTCAGATAGGTTCAATTTACCACCTATACCATTGTCCGGCACTGGGAGGACCTTTACGGGTGCAACTTTGCAACTTTCGGACCACAAAGGTGAAAAGTTCTGTACCTGTAAAGGTGCTCCCACTGTGACACAGTCGAAAAATTTGAAAAGTTGTACCTTTGAAGGTGCTCCCATCGGTGTAATACTCAGTGGTAAAGGTGAAGAGTCGAACCTGCTCTTCTTAGAATGTATAGGTATACTCGTTAAAGATAATGAGTTATAAAATCTATTACAGAAATGCTACAGTCATAACGATCATGATGAATATGACGCTTATAACATGGGGTAAGATACGAATGATGACTAATGACTACGATGAAACTGGCGAATACGCAGTGTCATGCATATTCCGGGTTGTTTCTCATTCGACAGCTCGTGTGTGTGTTCATGACATTCATTTTAGTATGCTGCAAAGGTGTTTTGCTTCACCAGCTCTACTTGCCAAAACAACAGTAAAAAAATCCCCACACAAAGAGAAAATTTAGAGGACAAACAAACATTCAACTGCAAATGGATGCAACATATAAACGAAGTCGGAAATCTGCTTGACTTGTGTTCGGAGAAAGACGAAAAGCAAGAACGGGAAACACAGTTTGATTTTTTGCTGCAAGTAGTTATCATTCTTCACTATTATTCTCCCCCATAATTTATGCTTTTTGCAGAAAGAGGGTCTTCACGTCGGGCCATGTTTGGAGCTGTACGAGAGTGCCAAAATCCGCTTTATCTTGCCGCTAACCGACCATGACGCCTTCTTCGTACCCGAGTTTCACAGGGCGTAATGCGGGAATTGATCCGGACTAAGCAAAGGAAGAGCAACGTTGTGTCTTGATTGTAACATCACCTGTATTTCAAAAAACGGTATTCCATGGGAGGAACGGTCTAATTTTACAGCTTTTTGTTTTTGTTTCACATGCTCCCAAGAGCATGTCATCTTTAGAAATTGTGAGTAACCGCGATAATAAGCAACAAAAGAAGAATAAGTAAACATCTTAAATTTAGAGGAGCAACACTGTATAGCCTAGTGTCTCTAAGGGTTTTCATTAAATGCGCGCTTCTCATTTCTTTACACTGGTGGTCTAACATCGGGTCTCGAAATTCCCATAAAGTCTATGCTATTGTCTATGCAAAATTCGCTCGCAACAAACACGGTAATAGCAACATTTTCGTTATAACGAAATCATTTCCGCGCCCCATTGACTCAAAAGATATGATGCGAAATGAGAATCGCTTCCGAAATTACATAGCGTAGCAAACATTAACAGATATCAACATTAGCATGGGCGTACGCTTCACATTTTAGTACGTTTATAAAGAAATCCCTCTGCCTTCGCTCCCTGTGTTTCCGAGGGGGAACATGCGTTATCATAATATTTATCCGAATGAAATATGGTTCGTTATTCCTAAGGTTCGTTAATCCTAACATGACATATGCTGGGATAATCCGAAAATTATTTTAATCGTCGTTATCTTTTTCTCGGAAAATGAAGTAAGGATCTTCAATCCAAAAGTGAATGGAAAAGATGAATATACATGCGAGTACATTTTACAAACCTTCGGAATTACAAACCTTATGCCGTTTAGGATTAACAAACCTTCAGAATAACAAATCCTTTTTATTTTCGGATTAACGAAGCTTTGGAATAGCAAAACCTTATTTCATTTTTCAATTGAAAAAAAAAAACTCCTTCGGAATATCGAACCTTCACAATGAAGTGAATAGTGAAGTTAAAAGGAAATAGAGAAAAGATGAGTATACCAACAAGCCTTCGGAATTTCAAAGCCTATGCCGTTATTGAATTAATTATACTCAGAATAACGAATCTTTTTAATTCTCGGATTAACAACGCTTCGGAATAGCAAACCTTATTTCATTTTCGGATTGAAAAAAAGACACTTTCGGAATGAAAACATTATTTCACTTTCTAAATAACGAGCCTCGGAATAATGACACTCCTGAATAACGAACTTTTGGAGGTGTTTTTTTATTGTTAAATCGAAAATACAAACAACTTCAATAGCTCTTTCTAAAATGCAAAACTAAAACGAAATTAGTGAGAGATAGCGTCACATCTAATATTGCTTTTCAGCGCATGATGAGCATTCAATAAACAACGTATACAATATAATATGCATGATTTTTGTATTTTCATTAATATTTGTATGTATAATAGCATTGTCCGGTTAAAACACAGTTTCGATCTAGCGACAGAAAATTGCCCGTCCCGTGGACTTTGTCATAAAGAGATTGCACTGTATACCTATGACACGGGATTCACCGTGCACGAATAAGTAAGTATGTGAGCTAGCTATATACGAAATCAGTGAATCTAAATTGGGTTATTTGAGCAGTCACAGAGTTTTGTGTAATTATACATGTATACGCCATTTACTATATTTTGCAATATCAACTACACATACCTTCATTTCAGAATGTTAACTATTTCAATATAGACCTTTCATGTACATAAATCTTGCTGTAAAAATGGTTTCCGTAACTTTTGTTGTATATTAATTATGCCCTGGTTTTTATGCTATATTGTTTGTAAAAGGGGAAAAAGTAGAAATACGATGGTGCAGCAGACCAAGAGTCCAAAACGAAGACGGCAGGTATACAAGTACCCACAATTTGATTTTTTTTTTTGCAGCTCTGTAAAAATATACAGCCCTCTTATCTTGGAAAAAATATTGGGATGTAGTAAGATGATGTCTGGTTAAGATATATACTATAAAATTTTGCAAAACTGTAAAATTGTAGTGCCTTGATGGACTGTGCAGTGTTTGTATTAAAGTGTGTAACCTGTATATGAAACAACGACGTCCGATACTTTAGGCAATTCTATATTTCGTGTCTTCTATACAGGGATTAAAAATGAGGCGAAGAATTTTTTCTTATGTTCAAAGGAGACATATTTTCTTCTCTGCTTGCATATTAATGTCAAAATATTGAATTCATTGGGAAATAAAGGAGGCAAATACTATACTGCATAAATAAAATCATCATGATACGCTGTGGAGAATTGATTTGTGTCATTTAAAAGTCCGAATAGACGTTGCTTTCAATCATGATGATAAGCAGCAACAGGCAGGATGTACAAAGACTACACTTGTACATGGAATAACTAAACCTTGATTGTATATTTTGCAACATCTTGGAGATCTTGGTCTTTTTTGTGTGTGCCTTTGTGTCTGTATACAAGTGGTGTCAGGTCATAATCTAGCATAATCAACCAACACTAATATACACAGTGCGGATATACATTCATGTATATGAAATTATATGTAATGTACAATGTTATGTATATATATATATAATTATCAGTAGGCCTATACAATATATATATATATATATATATATATATATATATATATATAATCATATAGGCCTACATAATACATGTAATATAATGTTCAGTAATAAGTAGTCCACGTGCTGGCCAAACAATATATTAATTACAACAGAGAATATAACAGAAAAATTCCTCCGAAACCTGTCATGCTGTACACAAACAGTTTATTTTTAGTTCACAAATTTTAGAGCACCTTTGTCAAAATAATAATAATTCATTAACAATACATGTTAGCAAAAAATCGCTTGCTGTTAATTACAATATCATTTTTTTCAACCAGTTGATGTTGGTTAAAACACCCAGCACCATGCACACAAAATTTAATGCACCAACAAAAATATTAAGCACAACTTTTACTACAAATCACTCATGTGAAATTTAGCACCCTGAGACAGTTCCTTTTAAAACATTTGTTACGAAGATATTCACAAAGTAGGCCCACACTGTATTCATACTGTTGATAATGTGCCTATTTGAATGCAATAAATCAATTTGAATTAAATTTCAATGTCATTATCACATTCGCATATGTAAAGGTAAATTCACTGGCAAGCGAGCTTTCCCCACTTTATAATCATCTCCATGGGTTCAGTGTGTAGTAAATTCAAGCTATTACATTACAGCAGCAGAAGTAATAATCAGCACAGTTAATGATTATGACATTGTGTACATGCATGACAAGAAAGTAGATGTAAGAAATAGATTCCTCACTGAAACAAAACGTTACACTCCCTTGACGGATGTCCGGATGAAATAATCCATGCATGATGAACAGGATTGAACTGCACTCAGAGCCGAACGCCACCAACGTCAAGACAGCAGACAGAATGTTGAAACTAGGACAGTGGCGCCTTTGTGACGCCACGTCGAGTTTATCGTATCCTTTCAATATTCCCAGGGCCTGTCTCGTTTCAAATACAGTAGAATTTCGCGCGCGATCAAAGGTTCATTTACAATTGATAAATGGTTGAGTGGGTTTGCGATGTGTATGCAATACCGTAATATGTATGCAAATATCTCTTAGAATGCCCTGCGAAATCTTGAGCTCACTCGTCAAGCATTACGATAATATTGTAAACACAAAGCTGCGTGTCAAAGGCTGGTATTCAAACTGAGCGTGGTCATAATTCATCGCGATATCACGATTTGAAATGGCTGGTTTCTTTTTATTTTATGGTGCAATTATAGCAATCCTTCTTTATGCTATTTACGCCATCTTGGACTACAGCGGTCTGTTCTATGACATCGTCGTCGAAATCCGACAGCACCCAGTCGGGCACCTGCGGTTGGCCTACCTGTACAGCACCGGTCACTACAAGAACTCCACGCGGCTCTTCAAGAGGGTGAAGGCTGTAGCTCCCGAACGGCGCAGTATCGGGCTCTACTATGATGACACGAAAACGGTCTGTGTGACACTGATTTTATGGTGGTTACTGTGTAATGATGGGCCTATAAAATCGTAGGACCAAAGAGCTGTTAAAGGGACATTCCAGACGATTTTCATAATTTCACATCATGTAGTACATAAATCGACAATCCCATGTACAGTTTTGTGGAATTTATTGTGGTTCTTGAGCAGAGAAACAATACTTTGAAAAACCTTAAACAAATTACACTGAACAAGGATGATGACATAGGAGGTTCACACATTTCAGAAATGTAGCAGTGTAATTCCATTACAATACCGCTTGCTTGCGAGTTCACCTGTGTATAATCTTTGCATACCTTCTTCTTTTGTTCTGCTTCCTTGAGCCCCAACTCATGCATTCTTATAGTGACTCTGCCATGTCATCATCCTTGTTCATTTCGATTTGTTATAAATTTTGAAAATATTCTTATTCTTCATCCCAATTATCATAAATTCTGAAACTCTGTCCTCAGTATAACTAATTTATAGTTGTTTAAATGTAAAAATCTGAAAATCATTCGGAGGTCTCCTTTAAGGGAGCTCTCCTTGACACGTGCCTCCCTATCAAATGAATAGACCTTTAATCCGACTTTAGAGCACTGTAACGGTGGGGTGGGGTGGGGGATGGGGGCTTCCAAAGAACAACAAAAGTACTTTCAATGATTTATGCAATGAGCCAGGTGCATTGACATGTCAGTGCATAAATTTATTCTCTTTTGTTTGGCATTAATTGAAGCCCCTAGAAATTACCTTAAAAACAGTACCCAAACCGAATTGGTCTTTTAGGCTATGATATGGCTATGAAGAGAAAGTTAATTGATTTCTTAACTATATTCTGTCAAATTTTATGCATATTCATATAATAAAGGGACAACCGGAAATTTTGTCATATGTTGCCCGACATAGCAACACTGATACATTCAGACCTGATTTTAAAAGTACTTTGCATTTAGAAATGCCCTGAGTGCATGTTTAGGTGAGTGGAAAAAGCTTTCACTCTGAAGAAATAATCTAGACCTATCCGCCCTGTTTATATGAGCAAGAGACCAGAATGATGGGGAAGGGTGAGGTAAGAAACGAAACGTTTCATCGCAGACGGAATGAATGATGTTTCACACCTCCTAAATAATTGTGTTGTTCTTTTTTTTTCATCAGACTCCGGAGAACGAGTGGCGTTACGCCATCGGGACGATACTCAGCGAGGACGATGGCGATCCCAATGTCGACGAGACGCTGATGCAGAGACTGAAAGATGACGGGTTTCGGTTGGCCGAGTTTCCAGCCATGCAGACGGCCGTCACCACGAAGTTCCCTCTGCGATGGTTTCTCTCCACTTTCTGCGTTTTGTTTCGAGTCTTTCCGAAGCTGGACAACGTAATCAAAGTAAACGCGTGTTTCATGTCATGTCATGTCATTTCATTTCATTTCATTTATTTCAGCACGGCACATGATCCAGCCAGACGGCTGTTCTTCCTCATGTCCGTGCATCATGAGGTAAAAAATGACATACAATGTACATTCTTCCTCCCTCTTCCTCCCTCCCTCTCTTTTTCTATGTATATACTGAGAATATTGTTACATGATTAAGACGTGTGTGTTTGTACATAAATGATTTGTTTTATGATCTAACAATAACTGAAAGAAAGGGGTACGTTTTGATGTTCAGTAACAGTTCAACTTCTGTTTGTTTTAATTTTCCTCTACTTGTGCCAAAAAAAAGTAAAATAAATTTGATAAGTCAATATCGTTCACTTCCATTATTTATACATGAGGGTGCTCAGAGAGTACTGTACATGATATATATATATATATATATATATATATATATATATATCAACCATAATCATAAATAGTGTACATTTGTATTTATATGTACGCGCGGTACACTTAACGTACCTTAGGTACAGATGGATAATACCGTTGTCAATAAGCAGTTTGCTTGATTGGGATAATGGCCTCTGGGCGATATGGTATTTTGTAATTCTGGAACTATACAGTAGCAAAATATATGCACAAAATTATATAATCTGATTCCCAAGTATTTTCAATAGCATATAACCAAGGAGAACAGGACAAAGATAATGTAACAAAACAAGAAACGACTATAAGGGGAAATAAAGGATACACTTAAAGAACATTATATGAATGCATATCATTATTTTCTTGTCTCTACCCCAACTGTAGGCACATAATGCCGTGATAATTATGGGTCTGTAGCAACGGCGTAGCCAGGATTTCATCTTAGGGGGGGCGGTTAGTCTGCGAGGGAGCGAAGCGACCGAGCCCGAGCGAGCGGAGCGAGCGAGGGGGGGGAGGGTGTGGGAGGGGGGTGTCCCCCCTCCCACGGTAAGAACTTTTTGCATTTTGATGTTGTAAATGGTGCAATTTGATGCATGTTTTTGCGCGTTTTATCGACATGAAACAGTCCCACTTGTTTAAGGTAGCAGTTTATTTTGATGTCGATTATTATTGAACAATTTGCCTGTAAAATTGTATAATTTAAATACACTTCTTGTATCAATTCTTTTCACTGAATCATGAACGCGACTGAACCCGAGCGAGCGGAGCGAGCGAGGGGGAGGGGAGGGTGTGGGAGGGGGGTGTCCCCCCTCCCACGGTGAGAACTTTTTGCATTTTGATGTTGCAAATAGTGCAATTTGATGCTTGTTTTTGCGCGTTTTATCGACGTGAAACAGTCCCACTTGTTTAAGGTAGCAGTATATTTTAGTGTAGATTATTATTGAACAATTTGCCTATAAAATGGTATCATTTAAATACACTTCTAGTATCAATTCTTTTCACTGAATATCATGAACGCGACTGAACGCGAGCGAACGGAGCGAGTGAAGGGGGAGGGGAGGGTGTGGGAGGGGGTGTCCCCCCTCCCACGGTAAGAACTTTTTGCATTTTGATGTTGTAAATGGTTCAATTTGATGCATGTTTTTGCATGTTTTAACGAGTTGAAACAGTCCCACTTGTTTAAGGTTGCAGTATATCTTGATGTAGATTATCATTGAACAATTTGCCTGTAATATGGCATGATTTAAATACACTTCTTGTATTAATTTTTTCATGAATATCATGAACGCGACTGAACCCGAGCGAGCGGAGCGAGCGAGGGGGAGGGGAGGGTGTGGGAGGGGGGTTTCCCCCCTCCCACGGTAAGAACTTTTTGCATTTTGATGTTGTAAATGGTGCAATTTGATGCATGTTTTTGCGCGTTTTATCGACGTGAAACAGTCCCACTTGTTTAAGGTAGCAGTTTATTTTGATGTCGATTATTATTGAACAATTTGCCTGTAAAATTGTATAATTTGAATACACTTCTTGTATCAATTCTTTTCACTGAATCATGAACGCGACTGAACCCGAGCGAGCGGAGCGAGCGAGGGGAAGGGGAGGGTGTGGGAGGGGGGTGTCCCCCCTCCCACGGTGAGAACTTTTTGCATTTTGATGTTGCAAATAGTGCAATTTGATGCTTGTTTTTGCGCGTTTTATCGACGTGAAACAGTCCCACTTGTTTAAGGTAGCAGTATATTTTAGTGTAGATTATTATTGAACAATTTGCCTATAAAATGGTATCATTTAAATACACTTCTAGTATTAATTCTTTTCACTGAATATCATGAAGGCGACTGAACGCGAGCGAACGGAGCGAACGAAGGGGGAGGGGAGGGTGTGGGAGGGGGTGTCCCCCCTCCCACGGTAAGAAATTTTTGCATTTTGATGTTGTAAATGGTTCAATTTGATGCATGTTTTTGCATGTTTTAACGAGTTGAAACAGTCCCACTTGTTTAAGGTTGCCGTATATCTTGATGTAGATTATCATTGAACAATTTGCCTGTAATATGGCATGATTTAAATACACTTCTTGTATTAATTTTTTCACTGAATATCATGAACGCGACTGAACCCGAGCGAACGGAGCGAGCGCGGGGGAGGGGAGGGTGTGGGAGGGGGGTGTCCCCCTTCCCACGGTAAGAACTTTTTGCATTTTGATGTTGCAAATGGTGCATTTTGATGCATGTTTTTGCGCGTTTTATCGACGTGAAACAGTCCCACTTGTTTAAGGTAGCAGTATATTTTGGTGTAGATTATTATTGAACAATTTGCCTATAAAATGGTATTATTTAAATACACTTCTAGTATTAATTCTTTTCACTGAATATCATGAACGCGACTGAACCCGAGCGAGCGGAGCGAGCGAAGGGGGAGGGGAGGGTGTGGGAGGGGGTGTCCCCCCTCCCACGGTAAGAAATTTTTGCATTTTGATGTTGCAAATGGTGCAATTTGATGCATGTTGCGTGTTTTAACGAGTTGAAACAGTCCCACTTGTTTAAGGTTGCAGTATATCTTGATGTAGATTATCATTGAACAATTAGCCTGTAATATGGAATGATTTAAATACACTTCTTGTATTAATTTTTTTCTCTGAATATCATGAACGCGACTGAACCCGAACGAGCGGAGCGAGCGAGGGGGGAGGGGAAGGTGTGGGAGAACTTTTTGCATTTTGATGTTGCAAATGGTGCAATTTGATGCATGTTTTTGCGTGTTTTAACGAGTTGAAACAGTCCCACTTGTTTAAGGTTGCAGTATATTTTAGTGTAGATTATTATTGAACAATATGCCTATAAAATGGTATCATTTAAATAATCTTCTTGTATTAATTCTTACACTGAATATCATGAACGCTGTCTGTTCAGCAATCAAACAGAAAAAGCATGCACACGAGGGTGTAGATGATAGGGGCATATCCCCTCCCACACGAACGTGATTTTGCGTTTTCAGACCTGAAATTCAGCGATCTGGTGCAAATTTTTGGTGCAATACTTTTTCATCGAAGTGTTAAAATCACGGAATTTAGCTCTTATTCCGAATGTGCACCATCTGTGTGTATGTATAAAGTCTAGTGAGGTAGAGCTTAGGGGAAGGGGGATTTCCCTTCCCGCTCGCGGAGCTTTTGCGTTTTTAGAATTGAAATAAAGCGATCTGGGTATAGCCACAGTCTACTTCTATGCATGGCGGAAGGGGGGGGGGGGGGAGGGGCGGGCGAGCAGGGAGAAGGCGTGGGCGAGTGTTATCTCCACCCTTCCCTTCCGATGGAGCTTTTGCCTTTTTGAGGTTGAAATTGAGATATCTCGTATACGCATATTTGATGGAATCAACATTTGGGAAATCACAAAAAAAAACCAACTGATGGGGAGGGGGGGGGGGACTGAGGGAGGAAAGGGTCGATTAAAAGGGGAAACTCCCCTTATACATGAGGGAACCTTGAGTTTTCGGAATATAAGTGATAAGTCTTGTGCACTCAGAATTATTCATAATTTTTGTGCAAATCTAAAAAGTGTGCTAAGCTAGGGAAAGAGGCACAGAGGGGGAGGGTTTGGGAGGGGGTTTCCCCCTCCCAAGCACGAGAGATTTTGCATATTTTGAATTGAAATTCAACGATCTGGTGCACAATTTGAGTGAAATATTCAAAAAAAATATCTTATTTGATGAAAGGTTGCAAAGGAGACCCGCTTCATGTGCATGCATACAGTATACACGCATTTTTTTTTCCGCCTCCCAAATCCCCGGTCCAAATCTTAGGGGGGGGGGGGGGGGGCGACCGCCCCCATCGCCCCCCCCCCCCCCTGGCTACGCCAGTGGTCTGTAGTGCACTCTCCCTATATAGAAGAAACAATCGTTCAGTTTTTCTTGTTTTCACTCTTAATGACGGTAAAAAGGTGAAGAACCTGTACACGTCTTAAACCAACCTTAATGATAATGATCATGACTGTTAAACATCTCATTCATTTTGATCTTCGGTTTCCTGCCAGCGTTATATTTCTCTTGATGATTTTGTTCAGTAATTAAATTAAAAATAATTCTTTGGCAATCGGAAAAATCCCTGTGACCTAAAAGCAGCATGCTCATGCAAACTACATTTTAGACTCGGACTTCATGAGAAAAAAAAAATGTAATGGAAAATTGGCTCTAGAACGGAACGTTCATAAATGATATTGGGCTTTGTTTCCAAACTCCCCATGATGTTCACGCAGGAGCGGAAATGAGCCCAATTTCGTCCTGAAGTTCAACAATCATGTTCTTGAAGAAGCAGCAACACTTTATTGACAATATTTGTATATAAGTTTTTTTTTTCTTGTGATTTGGTCACACAGCTGCAAGGACTCCATGCACCCACTCACATCGAAATTTACGAAAATGACATGGTCTACTTCTATCGGCCACTAAGCGATCACGACGCCTACCTCGTGCCGGAAGCTCGACGGAAGTAACGGGAGAGATGCGAGCGCGGGTTTATTGGAAGAAGAGAAATTGACAATCCGCGCAGGTGGTCATCACGTACTTCCGTGTTGTGGCTCTCAGGTTGATCAGAGGTGTCGTGTAGATGAGTTCGTGGTTCCATTTACACACCTATGTGGTCATCCCTTTCAAACTTAATGTGTATACTTTGATTATAGGCGCATGTCATTATAGTTACGTATATGCATGGTGGTCGTTGAGCTCTGGAACCGGAGGGGGCGTCTGCAGGTCTCCCCTCTCCCCCCACCCCCCCCCCCCCCACACACACACGTACACGTTAAAAAAAGTGTTCTGTTGCTCCTTGCTCCTTGATTATGACCAAGTTTGTCCTAGCATGGACCCAGAATGTGATTTCAACGTTTCTTATTTCCCACCAAGAATGTTGGAAAATAAGAAATGGTCCGAAATGATTTCTCAGTTTCGTCTGTTAATGAAAAATAATCATGCAAAACAGAGTCACCTGTTGTATATAGATGAGCTTGCGATTGCAAGCTCCACGTTTGCGAGACAGCTATACGCATTTTGATTTTTCGTGCCGTCTATATGTGAAAGTAAACGTGTGTGTAAACGCAGAACTAATGTATTAAACTTCATTCCATGTTGATGGTGTGGTCAAAACAAATCAATCATGTTTGGCCCTTTTAATTTTTTAACATTCGTCATTATCATGATTTTCGCATAAAAGTTTAGGCCTTCTTCATTTGCGTGTGAATTATTGCTGCCTTTAAAGCAGAAACATACACTATACTACCTAAAGGAAATTCAGGAGGCAAATTGCAATGATTTAATGTTGGATTGGATTTCTTTTTACAATGAATTACTTCATTCAATATAGCGTAAAGCATGGAGAGACCAAAACATTATTTTCAATTCAATACAATTTAGTTTTATTTCGGCATTCCACTGTCAATACATTGCAATAAAATTTGACAAAGTGTTGGCCTGATATGATTTATATACGATGCATCGGTATATGTTATGTAGTACAGTCGTGTATAAATGTGCATAACGTAGGCATAGATGTAGAAATAAAAACGATAATGAAATAATAATAATAATAATAATAATAATAATAATGATAATAATAATAATAATAATAATAATAATATAATAATAAGAAGAAGAAGAAGAAGAAAACGACAACAACAACAACATTTTATCTTATTAAGCGCTTTTACAGGAACCTGATCAAAGCGCTTTTACAACATACAACATTATATATTCCAGATATACAGACAACAAAATTATAATTCAAACAGTTTATTCTCATGTTTTCTGTTGAAATTTTCTTCTGAAACACAAAGACAGTAAGGTAAACATAAACTCATAATATGTCATCTTGGAAGTACTGACGGAGAAAACACTTTAAAAATTTGAAATTTGGGGGACCATCGCCACAAGTATAGAGCTTTTGACTGGGAGGATAGCCCCTGACGTACAAGACCCAAAAAGAAACAATTTCATGTACCATTGCACACATCGTTCATTATAGTGAGTCATAACTATCATGCTCAACGAACTTTTTGATTATACGAAAAGAGGAATTCACCGACGACACCACAATTCTATATCATGGTACGTCATTTTATGTGTTATATAACGTTATCCTCAGTAGCATCTCTTAAACAGAAGTTGTTATGATGAATATACCAGTGACGAATACAAGGATGTTTACAAATGAATGTTATATGCTTCACAATATGAATGTATTACATGCAGCGACGATGATGATGAATTGAACGCAAATAAAATGATTCATCGGTAAAACTGCATGACTAAACAATCCCATCCTTGATTGAATATCTCTTCAAAGCTGGAACTAGTATTTTGTTTGAAAAAATGCCGACATGTATTTTCAAATTAATAATTGCTGGTAATGACGTGTCAAACTGTTAACTTCATATTAATATTTACCTGACGGTCTCGATAGTCACGCATCGCTTTCGTATAATATCTGAATAGAAGAATTACCATGCAGTACACTGAGATACTCTAAGAAAAACAAGGATCAGGCGAGATATACACCACTATTGTGTTACTCTATTCACACAGTGAATACATACTTAATGTATACTTTTCAGTAAAGTACAAGAGGATATAATATATTTTGTCGAAATATAAACACAGTATATACACCGATCACTATTTACAGGTGAATGTTGACTGACAACATGGTTTTAAGTGTGAACGAGGACCAATAAGAGTTGTGTGTTTGAGTTTGAGGTGTTCATCAATTTTCTTTCTATGTTGAAAGAGTCAGACATGCAGCCACATAAAGGCTATGTCATGAAAGGAGGAAGAGAGGGAGAAAGCATATATCTATATATCTCCATATACACGTGTATATATATATATTTTTTTTTTTAACCTACATACATACATTAAAGCAGTTCTCTGCAGAATAGTATAGGACCTGTAGGTCTTGATGAGATAAGCCTGTTGAGACAAAACTGAAACAAACAATATACATAGCCTCTTTTCTGAGTCACTTATATTACAAGTAATGCGTATAAATATGGATATTATGAGGGTCTCTTCCCGAGACAATGGTACGAGAAGATGCATACCCATAAAAATTACCCATAAAAATAACAATGCTTGTAGAGCGATTTGAATATTCCGTGCTGCGCTTGACAGCACATGGGCAGTGTATGCCGCAACACTGTAGCTTGTACGTATCAACACGAGCTCATCAGAGAGCAAGTGATGCGAATATTATAAACCACCCTCTGTCAGGTAGACTCAGGTCTCCAAGAGGTGTTTATACCCGGAAGTGACAAATACATCTGAATCGTTGATAGCCTGGACATTTTCCATTCGATCCAGGCCAGAAAGATCTCGGTTTCAGGTGAACGATTTGCTTTCAGCCGGATTTGGATTAACGGATCTCTCCTGTAAGGAATGCAACGAAAGTGTACGAAAAGGAATACAGTAAATATAAAATAATGCAAGCAGAATTCTGCAACATGAATGCAGCGTGTTGACGAAAACAATTTAAGTCCAGTCTGTAGATTATGAAAATTCTGCATGCGTAAATTCCAATGTCTCTTCTTATTATGTTCCAAAATTCATCATCTTCATCCCATGGTTGATGCACAGGACAGAGTGGATCGGCGAGAATTGGATGCGCGAGTTTAACTTTGGAACTGTTTAAACCCATGAGCACATAGAGTGGGTTTTAGACTGTTAAACGAGAGAATTCAGTTCTCACTGATCCATGAAATAGGCCGTGCATCATTTGTATCATAAAATCGGCCCGTAAATTCCTGAAATACAACCATAAGTTCCACATCATGCGTCCGGTACACCTTATACAACACTATACAAGACTTGAGCCACACGTTCAGGATTTTACCGGACGCATGGCTCAGAGTGGATCTCAGTTAAATAAATGCATGACAATAAAAGTATTGGCCAATCAGATTGCAGAGATTCTAAAGCCCATTTTACAACGCACACTAACACACGCATGTGCAATAACATGATGATTATCTCTTGCTAGTTTTAGTTTCATGGCTAAGATTTTAACCATGGACTTGATTGTCAACTGTCCTTGGGAATCTGTACCTGAGAGACGAGCTTCGAAGCCCTCAACTCCATTCGAAGAGCTGCGTTCTCCTCAAGAAGAGCGTTTATCTGGTCCTAGAAATTAAAATACAGATTGACAAACATTAGAAATAGAGTTGTAATGGTAGACGTTTGATTGCGGAATATTGACACAATACATCATGTTCATTAGAATGGTAGATGTCAATATTCCTTTCCATAAAGTATGCCCCTTTTCTTTCCCTTTATTTGTGGATTGCAGTACGAAGTATAGGAAGGAGTTTCCATCTTAAAGCAGTATCGCCAACGTTAGGAAAAAAAAACAATAAAACCTGCATAAACTAGTACTTCAGCAAACATCATTCTATCACTATAGTGTCACCTTTCGTATGTATAGTATTTTTTTTAATTTACTTGTGATTATACCTTTAGTTTGAGGCTTTTTTGAGGCTTCTTTGAGTTTTTTTTTTTTTTTTAGTACTGATTAAACTCCCCCTGATATTCATTAAAAAAAATACAGATAAAGTGTGTATAATCGTGCATGATGGATTCAACCTCACCTCCAAGAACTTGAATGTCCTCATGAAGACTTGCAGGGCCTCGTTTTTTAGATTGGCGAAGTGGGATCCGTCGGCCAAAGAGTCTTGACCCGATCGACAAGTGATATCCCTTCCGTCTGGGCAATTCTGTACACAAATTCAACGGCAGTCATTGTTACCATGGTTACGTTACATTACATTTTCATCAGTCATTCATTGCTACTTTCTATCGATATCGTAGCAATAATTTCCGGCTGTTTTTTTCTCAGGACTACAATAATGTTCGTGTATAGTACACAATACGATCCACCATTTAGACGCTATACAATTATTAAACACAGGCATACACATAATGTAGGCCACCTGATACAATTCATAATACATACATGCATATACAAACACATACACATACACAAACACATACACATACACAAACACACAGACACACACACACCCTTTCTCTGCAGACGTCAATCATACAGTCCATTGTTGAGGCCTATTATACAAATGATGCACAGGATAGAGTGCGTTAGTGTTTACACTAACGCCACGAAATAATCCTGTGCATCATTTGTTTTATAAAATGGGTCGAAAATTAGAACTAACATCATTTTTCAGCGTTTTTCACGTACCTTTGTGGGTCAAGACGTCCGAAGATGTTCGTCCCAAACTTTTACGCACGTCGCACTCGCGGAAGTCCCGCACATACAGTGTCAGTATAAGTATAATGGGGGGTTGGGTTTCCGGACACCCGCATGAAAACTTACTTATTTTACATAGAATATGCACCCTTTACCTTAAAGACTTGATATAGACTCCTCATATAGGCCTACTAGACAACATACTCTGAAAACGGCGTGAGAATTAACCTGCTAAATCGTTGGATTTGCTCTTCAAAGTGACTCCATGTACGCGTCCGGTCCCATAACGCTTGGTCTACTGTACTGTACAAAGTGTACGTATAGTAGTACAGCTAGTATACGTACGTACGCCACATATGTTATGCACAAGGGAAGACAGGCCGGCCGGCCGGCAGCCCGAACTAGAAGTTGTTTACAGGATTGACAGCGCGTACGCGTATGCATGCAATTCATCGAAGGAGCCGCCGCGCGCACAGACGATCGGCAATCTACCATAGGATTACAGGCAGTGCAGTTGTACTGAAGTAAAGGAAGGAGGTGTGTCTCATTTCAGCGCTTCCTATTGGCTACATTCTTGAACCCATTTTATAATATGAAATGTTGTGTGCACGTGCATCATCAGAATCGTTATTCCGAATGTTCGTTAATTCGAAAATGAAACAAAGTTCGTTATTCCGAAACACACAAATTCCCTATACCAAGATGTTCGTTAATCCGAGAATGAAACAGGGTTGTGAATCTGAACATTAGTGGCGTTATTCCGAAAGGTATTCTCCGAAGGTTCGTTAATCGGTAAAATGTAAGGAATTCGAGTAAAGATATTATACAAAATGAACCTTCGGAATTACGAACCTTATTTCGTTGTCAGATTAACGAATCTTTGGAATAACAAAGCTTAATTATCTCATGTTGGGATTTACGGACCTTTGGAATAACGAACCTTCGGAATAAAGAACCCTATTTCATTTTCGGATTAATGAACTGCAGCCGCATCAATTCATTTTAGGTCGTAATGCTTTCCCCCTCAGTCATGATGGTTCGTGCATGGTTGAGATTGTCAGTTACAGGTTAACATCATAATTGGAATCGCAATACATGTATAATGCACGTAAATCTCATCTTACTAGAAGTGGAGACAGAGCTTTTGGCCCGCTGTCGACATCTGCAACATACTGGTGTCTCATCAGCTGCTGAAACTGAACGAAGAGAGAGAGAGAGAGGGAGAGAAACGAGAAAAGATTGAGAGAAATGCAATTACATAAATAATGTAGTCATTACTCGGTTTTTATAGACAATGAGAACGACAGTTACATGTGCATATTAGGTGTTGTGTCCATAATAATGAAGAAATCAAACGTCAAAACAGACACTTTTATTAGAGATTTGAGGCTGCTGAAAATCAGAGAAAAAACGTTATTACTGAAAATGTCATTTCTGAAATGATATATCGTATGTTACTACATGTCCATTTACTTTTTCTTTCTGTTGTTGTTGTACTATGTGATTTATATTTGCAAAATTTGAAATTTGTAACAGGGCTCACTTGAAAAGCAGGTCCTGAATGGACTACTCTGTTTAGGAAAAATAGATAATTTTTCAAAAATATTTCTTATTGTAAGGAATGCAGTGTCATTAAAAAGACTTGATGATAACATTACTTCAAAGAAAATGTGAAAATGACGTTTATGAATAGGCCTACAAGTATATATGTTTTATATGTAATCTATAGTAGGGCCTATATGCCTGGACTACTATTTATAGGCTATCATACATCATGCATATTATGCCTCACATACACATTGTAGAGTCTCTTGATTGCTATATTGTTACCATAGAGTATAGCTCTTGTATAGGCCTATATACTTGTAGCACTGTTACCTCAAAGCATATGAATAATCACTCTGCAGTGTGGCTACCTTCAGAGTATAGAATGCATACGATATTTCAATAGAAAGGGATAATAAACGTACCTCAGCATCAAACGGACAATGAGAGCTTAACTCCATTCCACCTGCTGAGGTCATTCTGTTGTTTTGCAAAGGAGTTGACTTCAGAAATCATTGGCGATGGAGGACATTATCGTGCATCGAAGAGCGTCTGTTGCCTCTTCAGTGCCCGACGTCGAATGAGCAGTTTTCGATGACTTTGATCATCATATAGATTAGATTTACAGCGTTTACAGACAAAAATAATATTTGTTTCCATGCCAACCCTGAAAGCGGCATGAATCACTAGCCGGACCTTGTAAATAACCAAATCGACTCATTTTGTCAGTTGAAAAGTACTCAGTTCACTTTTTGCACCGTTGACTGAAAAGTGACTCAGGCAGTCAGGCACAGTGGTAAAAACACCCCCGAAATAAACCCGCTCCCAAAACAGATTTACAGAGTGGTAAATATTTGATTCCCATGACAACTGCGAAGTCCATAATACCCCAACGACAAGTACAACTTATTGTATTCATACACTATCAACACACAGTGCTCACGATATCGCTGGTGTCATTGTTACACATGTAAATACACGCGATGGTGCAGAACCATCGAGCTGTAATCCAACTCTATGTGCAAAACAGAACTCCCAAACACTTAGCACGACCCCCCCCCCCCCCGAGTTACTATAGTACATGTATACGTCATTTGCTTTAATAGTACGAAGGATGGACTCAACGGGAAACGAATCTACGCTCTGTGTGATTTCACATCAAACGTGGGAACAGTTACTAGTACATTGTACTTCGGGCCCGCCCAACTCTGAAATCGGGAAAGTCCCTAGTGCTCAACTATTGTGCGCGCCTTCATACTTTTCATATTTTGATTACACAAAGTAGGATATTACAACTCAAAGATAGCTTGCATTGCGCCCGCCTATATAACCTGTCCTGCTCATGTAACTCACTGTGATACACATCATGACACATCATTAGTGTCTCCCTGCCAAATGGTTGTTACTCACGGGTCCTAAAAAAAAAAATGCGATTTTTTATTTCATTTATTTATTTATTTATTTTAGATGGTTCATGACTCATTTTCTTGATTCTTTTGCGGCCATGAACGCCATTCGAGTTAAGGCCGTGTCACACCTTTCCGGGCATGCTATACTCGGGCTTGTTGCGAGGAGGGATTTTCCAGCACGTACGAGAATTTTTCCGCAGGCGGCCAAGAATGTTTGCGAGTTTCGCACTTGTTTCTTACCTGCTAGACGCGTGCTAGTTACCTTCTACTCGCGTGTATTCCGTGTGACCTGCCTGAGAGCTTTGAAACCGATCGGTTTTCTGTTACGAGCGACTTACTCTCTAAAAAAAATCGAGTGAAAATTTTCACTCTAAAAAGAGTGAATACAAAAAAGAGTGAATTTCGAGTGAAATTGGAGTGAATTTTGAGTGAAAATGCTCATTTTCACTCATTTTGGAGTGACGTCAGGGATCACTCCAAAATCTTCGAGTGATTACTGACGTCACTCCCAAATGAGTGAAAATGAGCATTTTCACTCGAAATTCACTCCAATTTCACTCGAAATTCACTCTTTTTTGTATTCACTCTTTTTAGAGTGAAAATTTTCACTCGATTTTTTTTAGAGAGTACAGGTACTGAGAAGTACCTGCGTTGGAGTTGCCTGAGAGGTGCTGCCGGTAAGGGTCTCCTACTGGTGTTCTGCGTGTACCTCTGCGAGCGAATCCCCACGACTTACTCGGATCAAGTTTTGAGCATGCTCAAGGCCTTGTCATACCGTATCTGGGGAAGTTTTGCGGAGTGACTTGCGGGGAAACAAATTTGCTACCCGGAGCTCTCCGCAGTTGGTCCGCACCTAACAGTAGGCCTACCCAGCGCGTATATATCTCGCCTGTATATACTAGTTGACCGGAGGTGCGCACGCAAGTCCGATTAAACCGCAGCCAAGTTTGAGCATGACCAAAACATTTTCCGGGTGAGTCGCGGGGATGCCCGGAGAGGTCCACGCAGAACGCCAGTAGGAGGCCCTTAGTGGCAGCACCTCGCAGGCAACTCCCACGCAGGTACTTCGCAGTCCCCGTCACGCAGCCAAGATAATGACATTCTGTGGGACTTCTGCCATTCTTTCATAGGAATTCCTTCACTGAGTTGTCAGCCCCCACGCGACTGGCACACAGGTCACACAGTACACCCGCAAGGGTAGAATCTAAATAGAACGCAAGTAAGACACATATGCACTGACTCGCCCAAATCCTTGTCCGCCCTCAGAAATTGTTCGGTATGCTGGAAAATCCCTATACACGCAACAAGCCCGAGTAGCTTGTCCGGAAAGGTGTAACAGGGCCTAAACATGGTTGCAGGTAAAAAGATTTGCGCGTGCGCACCTCCGGGCGATTACGGGTGAGATACGTGCTAGGTACTGTCGTGTGCAGGTCATCTGCGGGGACCTCCGGGTAGTAAAAATCGTTCTTCGCAAGTCGTACGCAAGGTTTGCCCGGAAAGGTGTGACACGGCCTTTATGAACGTACTAAGTAACTATCTTTTCAGTTTCCCCTTTCCCTCTCCATGTAATCACGCGTCATGTCGGAGAGGCCCAAATGTTAGTGTTTGTGCGGTGACATGATTTGGTACACAGCGAAAACAAATTGATAGCATTTCGGCCCAGGGTACCGTTTCATAAAAGTTGTCAGCGATGACAAGTTGTCAGTCTCTGACGATAACCATAAATAACAGTCAGTGACCAGAGCATCTCAGCCAATCAAAACCGAGGATTTTGCTGAAATTGTCAGAGACTGAGAACTTGAAACACTCCCAGTATTAAAGATGATGATCATCGTATTCCTTTATCTGTATGTAGGACCTATGTGTGTGTGTGTGTGTGTGCGTGTGTGTGTGTGTGTGTGTTTGTATATATATATATATATATATATATATATATATATGTGTGTGTGTATGTGTGTGTGTGTTTGTGTGTATGTGATATCTTACGGCTCCGTCTATGTAGTCTCCCATTGTATACAGTATGTCCCAAAAAAATTACAACCTAAAAAAAAAAAAATTACAATCTAAATACAAATTGAGGGTATGAAACTATAACTCATTGCCCACATCTTACAGAAAACCCCACTCGATTTGCTTCAGTGGTCAAAGAGAAATACGGAATTTTGTAGAGGATGTCAGGAATCTCTTTTGTCCAAGTTCTGTCTATTTATTCACACACAAAATCATCGAAATGCTAAACTCGGGAGTATCCGATTCATGACATGCTTTGCAACAATCCACATTTTTCTGTGACCGCTTAACCAAATCGAATAGGGATTTCTGCAAAATCTTTCTGCACCCCCTTTTGACGGAGGCGCCTCCTCTTTATAGAGCAATTAAGCACTTAATATCATTAGAACGTGCATGTTGCTGACTTTCCAACATTGATATTTGGATTCAGCGCCCAAAATTACCCCAAGAGACACATTTTCAGGTGGAGCCTATACGGACTACGAAACTCAAAAACTAGGCTGATTTTTCAATGTCATCCCATGGTCTATTACAGAATCCCTCGATCCGCCCCTGTATTCTCTATAATACTTTCTCTAACACTTGATATAGACTATTTCATCAACTTTCCAAAAACATAAAAATAATGCAACAAGTACTTTCTTACATAAGTGTCATGTAGTATCCAATCTTGTGAGTCAAGTCACTCTATATATGACTCGAGTAAGATTGCGAAAAACACAGTGATACACGATCGTGTGCCAACTGTTTAGCTGCAATCAGTGGCCTGTTTTCATGTTTCTATCGAATATTTTAAGCAATAAAAATTTAGGTCTAATATACATCGTGGTCACACGCTCTATAGACCCTATACATTAGATAGCTTTATTTTCTGTTGTTTGTTGCGTAGGCATACATGCAAAAAAAAAAAAAAAAAAAAAAAAAAGATTTCGTAAGGAAATGTGCAAACTTTATAGATGCCATGACTGCAGTCATGGGAGCATAAGGTAGTGTAGCTGTATAAAACCAGAGAGAGGAACATGAATTAGGTGACCAAACTAAGTTTGTGGGAAATGTAGGCTTCCACAATTATTTTCCCTTAGTTTTTTCTCAGTTTTGCTTTGTGATATTTCACTGGAAATCCTCAACAATTTGATTTAATAGCAAAGGTAATGGCGTACAGGCCCTGAATAGGCCTATAGCCCTCAGAGTGAACGAAACAAAAGGTGACAGATCGAAAGCAACAGCAAATTTAGATTAAAAAAACACAGAAAAATAACAGCGAACACTACTAGCACTTGATCTGAACTGTCCAAGAATGAACGGACATAATATCTGTCAGATGAATTTGGGATTGAGTTTAATTTCAAGATATTGAAAAGTTAAATGAGAAAAAAACAAACAAACAAACTTTGGATTCATAAACTCGTAAAGCCTTACAAAGCGTGGACGCATGCGGTACAATCAGATTGCAATCCGAATTGAAACCGGAATCCGACAAAGTGCATTCTTTCAATGCGGACTAAAATGGTTATCCGCACCATCGCTCCTTCGATGGATGTTGATGTTTTGATTATTGTGCACATCACATTGTGCACTTCGTCGTCGTACAGTACAGTGCCAGCGCAGTGTCAGCTGTTTTGTTCGATATGATATGTGTCGCTAGGCTGTTCCTGAAAAAGTTGAAAAGCGTAGATTCAAGGCGAAACAATTGTGTTGCAAAATGGATCCACTTGTGTTAGGAATAATTGGTCTTCTAGTTGCGCTCATTTTGACGGTTGCTCTACTTGTCGTCTACACAGGTTTATTTGAGAAAGTGGAAGTGAAATCGGGCAAACCACACATTGAAAATGTGCGGGTCGCTTACAAATACGCAAAGGGACCGTACAGCGAATGTGGTGCTGTGTTCACAGAAATCGTCTGTTTAGCGCCGAACGTCCGTACCATTGGAATTTACTATGATGATCCCAGGAAGGTAACTTTAGCTGAAGTGGATAATAAGCATAATTCATGACAATCATAATAAACATTAGGGGTGTTTCTTATTCATACACTTTTCAAGTAATACTCTAAAATTGTTAGATGTCTATCAAACGTTTAATAGAGAGTTAGAACAGATTCCAATGGAGAAGAGGCGCAAGAAGAGAGAGGGGGAGAGAGAGAGAAAGAGTAAAGAAAAAATAATTAAAAGAAAGCAAAACGATAGGTTTATCCATAGGCGGATGGAGGAGGAGGTCGGACCTTTGCTTGAACTGTGCTTGTATTCAAAGATTTTTTGAATTTCGCAAAAACCCATGATGTATCAGACCAACTAACGTTACTATAATTTTCCTAGCTAGATTTTGTAAGAAGAGTTTGCCACATTTTGGAGTGTAATGGCAATGCTATCCACATAATTCACATGGATTGTTGCCTCCCTGTGGAAGGTCTACAAAATAGGTGTTGTACAATGATACCGGTAGACCAGTCTATAGAGTCTAGAGCCTAGAGGGTCTATGATAGGCTGGAATATTAATACTGGCACCTAGGGACAGCAATCAACAATGTGTGCAATTCGCAACAGAAAAAAAAAAAAATTGACAAAAGCTAGGATTAGGAAATCCGTCTGTGAAATTCAAAGAAAGACTGGGAAAATTGCAGTCGATGAATTAGTCATGATGGTCTAGATACCTACTTGCATATGGAAAAGTAAGTTGTCTTTATGATTAAAAAAAAGTTTGAAGCAGTATATTTATGGGTGAACTCGGCCATTAATAGTGCAGCTCTCATTATATGAAAACAAGTGGCTGAGGCTACCTGAAAGGTCGAGTTTACCCATAACTACGGTAGAGTCTTACAAACTTATTCCCTTTTCAAGTTTCTACATTTCGCGATTAAAATAAGGGTAGAAGTCAGCTGAAGATTTTCGAGTTTTAGGAAGAACTCTGTACATGTTGCGGAGCACAGCACAGAGATGAATTGAAAGTTTTTTTTTACATTGTCCTTTAAGGTGGCATCAGCTGAACTACGCTACATAGTCGGTGCCATTCTTGCTGAAGGCGACTCTGAGGTTGACAAAGAATCTGAGGTCAAGCTTCTAGCGAAGAACTACAAGGTTGCAAGTTTCCCTGCAGTGGACCATGCAGTCACTACATCGTTTCCCTACATATGGGCGCTTTCCATTTACATTGCGACGTCCAAAGTATGGCCCAAGCTAGGAGAGTACATAGAGGTAAAACTGTGGATAATATATCATTTCACTTTCACATAGGTTGGATGCATGTGCTAAACCATTTCATAACTGCTTTAACTCATACTTAACAATAACAATACAATAAGGAATAGGAATTACTTTGTTAAGAAGAAAAATTTGTTAAGTTCCTTGCCGTAGAGATGATAAATGGCAGAAATGATATGGGTAGTGATAGTTCAGTGAGTTGATTTCACAAAAATCAGTCTTGTAAATATTGTTGCAAGGGACAGTGTACAAAACTACCGGAAACTATCTGACAGTAATGGTCTAGATGTCAAATTACAGCTTGGACGTCTTTTTTTTCTGTGTGAAAACCAATCAAAAATTTAATTAGGAATTGTGTCGTGATGAGAAAGGAAAATCAGCTTATAATATTTCCAAAGGTTAGTTGCCCTACTTTTGAGTGTACTAGTGATTATCGTGTACCCTATACCTATTGTGTTGCCTCCCCCCCCCCCTTTTTTTTTGGATCACAGGAAAGAAAGCTCTGCGCCCATCCAGCTATAGAAATCTACTCTGGAGATGAGATCCAGTACATGCTCCCCTTGTCCAAGCAAGAAGACTTTTATGTAGAAGAAGCAAAGAAGGCAAAGGATGATACATCCTCACCAGCCGACCAGACACACGAGGGCGACATCACAGTCAATGAGGAATCTATGTCGCAGGACACCACCGTGAGTTCCTCAGGTAGTGAGGGCAGCAGCGGCAGTGAGAGCTCGTTCGAGGAACTCAGTATGCAGGGGGAGTTGGAGGGGGAATCGCTCCAAATGTGACGCGACGTGGCTGAATAATAGAATTTCATTCCTACCAGTTCTTGTGGATTCATGACTCTGATCAATGGCAGCAGCCAAACGGAGGAGGCCAAATAAGGCAGTGCAAAGTAGGATAAAGTTGTTAACACATGCCTATCCAGTTGTATGACCAACACATTGATTGTACCTCCCATTAACTGTGGGAGACATAGAACATGAAATATGCCCAGATACATAGAGAGCTTTTATGAGATAAAACACCACTACTAAGTATTTTAGTTCCAGATCACCAAGATTCTGGTGAATCATTATGAATTGTTGCAAATCCCACACTTAATTGGTGCAATTGTAATGCAATCATTTCAACCTTACATGTACCTTCTCAACAACGATGTGGCAAGTCTTCTTTGTGGCTGGCAAGAAAGTTACAAATCTGACAATGATTTCTTCATGCTACATGCACACTGACATGCCGAGTATTCCTGGAAATGTCTATATCACAAGCAACAGAATTCCTTGCTGTTTTCATAGATAATGTCTTCACAACGGTGTTGACTGAAAGGAGATACTAAGTACTGTAAGTGCAGACATTGTTGCAGTACATTGACTTAAAATTGCGTATTTTGCATTACTTCTGGCTAGCTTGAATTCTAAAACCTGTGAAAATATCTTCACAATTTTATCTGCACATTTTGAATGGGTTGACAATTGCACAGTGGAAATTCAAGAACCTGCAATTATGTTGTTGAGCCGCTCAGTGCAAAAAAAAAAAAAAAAAAAAAAAAAAAAATTATAATAATAATCGCATGGAAATATTCATGTTTACACTAATTGATCTCTCCACACTTACTTTGCAGTGACCATACAGAGTTGTGAGTCTCCTGAATTGTCACAAGATATGTTTTCCATGTTCTTGTGTGATATACATGTATGTGATACTATGTTATAAGTCCAAGGTTAGGGAAAATATGTGCATGTCGGGAGTGCGTAGTAAAACAGCGTGCATACAGTATATCACCTTGTCCGGCATGGAAAGTCTTTTGTGATATATGGCTCATTTCTGCTGCATACCAAGTGAGAATGTCCCAAGGATGAGAAAGACTCCCGTCAACTTTTCATGAAAAGTAAAATTTGCAATACTGATCTTCTGTTGCACTGTATTCGTGCAAATGAAGCTGTTACTTTTGACATTTCCTCTCTCTTTTTCCAATACAAAGAAAGTAATATTGTCAAAGTCCTCCCAATTTCAGTTGATTTTGACATGAATATAACATTCACAAGTTGAATGAAAACATTTGCAAGATTTTGATAGCACAAAGAAAGCAGGTATTTGTCAGTGAGAGACAGATAGAACAGTCTATGCCAAACATGAAGTTTTGTCATTTCAAATTTCATTGAATGCACAGAGAGGCTGCCAGTCGTCTTGAGAGGAAAGATTGCATAAACATATGAGAAATTCATTTTCATTTCATTATACATGTATCAGAAGAGACTGGTGCACCATGTTTATCCTGTGAACCATTATCTATGTACAGGTCATACCATCATTGGTGGAAATGTAATGAATTGTGCTAACAAAAAAAAAAAATGCATTGCTTCCTCAATTTGTGTGGAAATAAGGGTATTCCATGTACTTATTGGTTGCTGTTGGTTAGTTGTTTTTTTTTTGTGTGTGTGTGTACCAGTGTTGTATTTAAGGCATACACAGGATCCACTGAGAATACTATGTATGAATAATTTTGCATTCAACCAAAATTTGGCAGAAGCTGTGAATCATTTTGTCATTATGGGGGGGGGGGGGGGGGGGGCTTGGTTATGAATTTGTAGACTGTTAATGCTCTGTGAATGCTATGGGAACATGTTATGTCGCATGAGTCAAGCACAAGTTTATTAAAAATTTTTGTAAAGGAACAATGTAGAGCACAATTGACTTGCAGGGTAATATTTATGTTGTTGTGAGTAACCAGTACAAATTTCCTATTTTCGGATTTTGATTCATAATGATTATTTGTTTTGTTGGGCTTTTTTTTTTTTGGGGGGGGGCAGAAAATATGCTATTTTACTTGCCCAACTGTTGTGATGAAAAGGTTCTGTATAAAATGATAATGCAGTCACATTCAAGTATTCAAATTTCCACAAGTCAAGTCCTGCAAAAGTTTTGCCAATCTGTTGTTTTCCTTTTGAAGAAACGTGGAGTCACAAAGATTTTGTGCACTGTGGGTAAAATTGTTGTGTCATTCTGCATGCAGTGGTGCAAACAGGAATACAATCATTAAAAGTCTGAAATTTGAGAGGCAAGATGTAAAATTTTGTAGTGAAATACAAGATGATTGATGGTGACTGAACTGCAATGAGGTGATATGTGGGTTCTTGAGAGCCAGTGAAGGTAGCTACAGTACTGGGCATTATTTTTTCATTGTTTTGTTTTTCATTTCAGTATTAATGTTACATGTGGTGAAAGTGTAATATTTCCCAAGTTGTGTTCTAGATATTGTGTAACATTTTTTTTTTTTTTTTTTGCCATGAAGATTGGTGTGTCAGTTTGCTTTGACAGTGTGTGCAAAGGTAGAAGAGACAATACATGAACTCAAATTTCTTCACGTGTGGTTACATGTGATTACTTAATGTATATCACACTGTGAATGCAGTATTTTTTTTAAAACCATAAAATAACTTTGGAGGGAGGGGGAGGGTTATGCAGCACAGAGGCAGTAATTTTGCATGCTTTTAATATATCCATCATCTTGCTCTGATGGCTTCTGTGGTGTGCAAACAGAAAGAAAATGAGTTTGTTCTTCTGAAAATGTAAGGCAGTCAATCGTAACATTTTCGTATAACTCCAAACGAGAGAAAATCCATGGTCTGACCGTTGCATGCTGTGTCTGGCAGAAATTAACTGACCAGTACCATACCTCAAACTGTGTGCCACTGTATATTTGATGCCTGTAAACAATCTGTATGGCAGGCCATCGGTGCCAGTGGTATCTGTTTTGACTGGAGGAAACATTTTGATTATTTTGATTTTCCAGTACTTGAATTTATGCAAATTGTTGTACATAGGAATTCCAATCTTGTTGAAAGAGCTAAAGATCAGTTTTCATGGCATAATCAATGATGAGCCAGAGAAAACTCAAACGTGAAAACACATGTGAAGGTTTATGAAACTAACACCCCTTCCCAAATGTTATTATGAAATTATCTGTGATCTCAAAATAATCTCAGGGGAGGCATGACATGTATGTGTTAGCAAAATTTATTCAAGATAAAAAGATGTAATGAAGCAAAAAACAGTACTGAAATTTTCTTTGAATATTAGTACAGGGGGAACTTGACACTTAGGAAGGCTACGACTCGCCTATTTTCCTTTTCAAAGCTGATATCTTGTTAAATTTAATCAGTCATGCACAAAATGCATTGCATGAACATATGCTTTAGTATAAACATGCATGTATGGGACTGTACATAGAATGAAGCAGCAAAGTATTGAAATGAGAATGAAACCCAAATATATATTCATGAGTTGAATGAATGTGGCAATATTAGTATACGTGTGTAGATCACATCAGTGAAGTCTTGGAAGATTAAGACCATCTGTTAAAAAGTTATGAATTATTAAAACTTGGGCCAAGTCATCGCTGGATGAGAAGATTGAAATAGTAAAAGATATGAAATAGTTTTACAGTCAACCATGCCTAAGTGGAATCTATATTGTATTTGGACTGAAGAAATAGCTTTGACTTCAAAATATTTGACTTATGAGGGATAAAAATCAACAGAATATAAGTCGACTCAAGCCAGGTTGGCTGTAGTTTGTGATGTCACACCTGGACGATAAAAAGAAAATGTGAAGAGAATCACACAAAATTTAACTCTTTATGATAGGTATACAATCCCCCTCTTGATACTGACATGATTTGCTAATAATTCCCCCATTTTCTGAAAGAGATAAGTCAAGTGCATTTTAGTATGTTAGAAAATAAAGATATGTTGAATTCTCTTTTGATTTTCATTGTAACATTGTCCGTCAGGACATTGCGCAATGTTGTACAGTGCACTCCCGCTATACCGAACACGGTTATAATGAAATTTCAGTTACAACGAAGTAAAGATTCAGGCTGCAAGATTATCCGCTCTATGTATTTTTTTTTTTTTGTTTGGTTACAATAAAATTTCGATATAACGAAAGGACACTGCCGGTCCCAAAGTCTCCGTTATAATGGGAGTCTACTGTAGTCTTCTTTTACAGCAATAGCAGCACCAGAATTTTTTGAACAGCTCATCCAGTTTTCCTCAAGCTTTATAGATGTGTTCTGAAAAATGTATATGATTTTTTTTTTAACCATATTTTATTTGATCTTTAAATTTCCAGAATGTGAGACTTTACCAAATTTTTAGTACCTGTACATTTGTTATGGAGATAATTGTACATTTATGTGCACATTCTTCTTAATAGTATGTATGGTATTTGGTTCGGTTACTTAACGACTAACATACAGTACAATGTAAGTACAACTGTATGAGAGCATAATCCTGCATTTGTGTATGTGTTTGCGCAAGAGTTTACAATGTAGATGCTGGACCAACGATGGTAATAATAGAACTCAACACTATCAGAGTCTTGTGCTCAAGATACAATACACCAACACAATATCTACAAGGATATGATGAGCTTGGCACATGGGCTCATGGATAGTGTTATGGTCATGCAGGCCAGTCCCCCTTGTGATGAGGTTCAATCAGCTTTGCATTTCTTTATTTGGAGGTTACAAGATTCAACCTGTTATTGCAGTTATTGTTTTAAAAGTACATGTACAATAAAATTGGCTTGTATGGAAAGAAATTATCTGTACTGTGGAAGTGTCCTTGTGGCAGCTAATAGTGTGTGCTATCAGTGTTTGTTTATGAGTATCAAATGTATGTAATAAGCATGGTTTTTGTGTGTGTCTGTGGGAGTTTGTGAAATTTTCCTAGGATTAATTCCTTGACCAACTGCATAATTTTGCATACAGTATTTTCCTTTTGCAGACATTAACTATAGAGAGATTCTAAAATGTGAATATTTGGCTGCTTATCACATCTTATGACTATAGTTGGTATGAATAAATGTATCATTTAATGCGCTGTATGATGACCCACTTTATGTACCATCATGAACCTTTCTCTTCTGTTGAATGTCTCTTTCAGTGGACTGTGTGATGAAACAGATCAATGTACCACATCATGTTTTTCTGGACTTTATTCACAGGTGCTTACCGGTATTTACATTTAAACATAACATACATATGTATTACACTTTACACATTTTGACCACTATTGTAATGGCACATAAAAACCTGTATCATTGACAGAATTTCAAAAACACTTATGTGCAAACATATTATGTACGTTTATGATCCTTGGAGTGTAATTCCATATTTTACACTGGGCTCTCTCATAATACTGAAATACAGACTCTAGTAACTGAATCTTTTTCGGCCCAAAGTTTCTTTTTCTTTTTTTAAAATATTTTATTTTATACGTGCATATAAAGTTGTACATGTGCATGTAATATTGTATTGTAAACCCGGATACGGCAGAAGTGAATTCGTGTTTTACAGTATGTGACAAGGGTCCAATGCATGGACTTGCATGTACTTACCCATTACCTACATTGTTTTCATGTATTATATTCATTTATTCATTCATTATATATCATGTTAGCACTGGACTCCCATAGAAGCCTGCCACACATTACATTGGTTACCTAAGCATTATCCATTGCTCCCTCACTGGGTAACCAAAGGTGCCTTTGAGTGCTCTCCTAAAGCAAACTGTAACATATCCTACCTGCACCAGAGGAGCTCTCAAACACTCCTTAAATGTACCGTACCAATGCAGTATCAAGCCAAAAGTGGACCACTTCCCGATGTGCTCCAAAAGGGTACCAAAAGTTCGAATGTGAGAATACTATAAAAGTGGAAATTTTCGCGGTGTTGAAATTTTCGCGCATTTCGCGCAACCAGAAACTAGCACGAAAATAAAGGCACATGGATATTTTGCTTGTTATATGCTCCTGTGCGTGATGTCTTGATTCCGCAGGATTAAAAACACGCAAAACTCTTCTTACCCGGCGAGGCGCGAAAAATTAGTTGCACGAAAATATCCACTTTTACATTAACATGCACATATGTCATGATGGAAAGAGTGCATTCTCTTTGTTTAGGACAGCAGTAAGTAGTCCAAGTGCACCAGGTGAATAACCCGCTTGCTACAAAATGCATGACCTCTTCTAAAAATAACTCATGACATAAGCTTTCTGAACGTAGAGTGCTTGAATGTTCCAAATCTGGCACAGTTCAGTATGGTACACTTCAGTTCAGTTCACTTAGGTTTGCTTTAGAGCGCTCGAACGCAACCCTATTATCTACACCTCTTTGGGCCCTAAAATGTTTACTTCATAGAACTACATGTAATGCATTATGCTGGAATCATAGTCCAGTTTCCTTTTTATTTGTGAGAATGCTGCGCTTCTCTTTCTCCAACAATTCATTTAACATAGTAATGTGGAACCTCATATAACGAGATCAGCTCTACGAAGATATCCGATATGTTGTACACTTTACTAGGTAATTTTGCAGGTCCAATTCCTTTTATACATAGTATTTGTTGTTTTTATCCTGCTATAACAAGATACCCGATGTAACAGACAAAATTGATTTTAGTGGTCCGAAGCAACTCGCTAAAACAAGGTTCCCATTTAAATGTCATCTAACAGCCTTCAACGCATAAACATTTGAACAAAGAGGTCTTCAACAAAGAACAAAAATGGAGAAATCTTTTCAATGCACTAAAGCACTTCCTTGGACATTGTACTACATGGAATTCAACATCACTTGAATAGAGACATTCATCTTAGATGGCAAAATAAATACATGTACGGTCAACATTGCTTATATCTCATGCAAATGGACTGGAGAAAATTCTTCAACTTAAAGTGAATTTTGACTTTACACAGCAGAATTCACACATGCTTATATCCACCAGGAGTAGAATTTTTTATGGATTTAACAATTTTTCCCCCCTTTTTTTAAATTACTTGGGTAAGGTCGTTGTAGACGACATGGACTAACATTCATTCCTACAGCTGGTTTTTCTTTACTGGCGACTTGCCATAACTAAACTGTATTCGAGAACTTGGTGAGGAATTGCACAAAGCAACAGAGGCATTTTCTACTTGTATGAAGTGAATACCATCAGTAACTTATACCAACTTAAAATGGGTCGTCACTTTTGCCAAATGATGAAGAAAGGATTTGGAGACCTTACACGAAAGAGTGTTCAATAGTCAAAATGAATATGGCAGCATTTGAAAATTCAGTACCAAATACCACTATGCGCTGTAAGCAACACTCTGCATGTAGACATAACAGTCTAATATTTCACCTTGTGAAGGTATCTTTTTTTTTTAAAGAAATAGTTAGAAAGCAATATTAACTGATAACAGATATCTGATGACAGTTTAAAGTATAAGGTCTTTGTTTTTGGATACAATTTTCTTGTACATGGTTTTAAAACAGACAAGATGGAACAGTCCCTAAGCAATACACTTAAAAATCAAGTGAGTTGGTAAAGCATGAAACTTGCCAAACTTTACTACACAATACAGGCGACTCCTGTTACAGCTAAGTCCTCAGAACCTGCAGTTTTCTTTCATTGTATGGAAATTTTGTGATAGCAGAACAATAAAGTATACAAAGATATCTACTAGTAGCCAATAATTTTTCAACCGTAATTTTTTACTTTGTCGCAATGAATTTCATTACATCTGTGTTTGAATAACAGGAGCATACTGTACACATACAATGCACACGTGGGAAATTAGCACTGGAAGAGAATTCAGGATAAGAGGACACTTGAAAGAAAAGTGATAGACGTTGGGATGATAATACAGCAGTGTTCAATGCAGCTGAATATCTATCATCAAGTCTTCGCATAGCTCAGCTTGAGAGTTTATGAGACGTGACTCTTTCTACACTCTCAACCAGTGAAATATTGTCCATGATAGCGCGGGGCCTCAGACATAGGAGGTCGCATGGGGGGTGGGGAGGCCCCATTTCGGGCCTGGGACCCCCTGCCTGAGGGGGCGGCATAGGGGGTACAGGGTTGCCCATGGGAGGAACCTGGGATGGTGGTGGAGGTGGAGGTATGCTGGTCTGAGGAGGTGGAGGCATAGTGGATGTGGGTGGAGGCGGACCTACCGGCCATGCTGGTCTAGGGATGGGAACACCAGGAGTCTGGAAGGCTGTGTTAGGAGCTGGCATGGGATTAGTAGCAGGAAAAGGAGGTTGCTGTGATGTATCATAGATTGGTGCAGTCATCGGGGGTGGGATGATGGGTGGCTGGCTGTACACAGATACCTGGGGTGGTGGAGGGTGCATGGTGTGCTGCACTTGGTGTGTGCTAATGGGCACCACTGGAACTGTGTAGGAGCCAGATGCTGGTGGCTGGTGAGTTATTGGGGGCACGATGGCTACAGACACACTGGGCCGATGCTGGGTGTACTGAACATGCTGTGGAGGAGGTGGTGGGGAGGGGCCTGATGCTGCTGGACTGGGACCATTGGAGGAGGCTGGGATGGATACGTCGGAGCACCCTGCACATGGGACTGGCTGGGCTGCTGGAAGTCCTTGTTGCTATCATGCAAAGGCACTGTGATAAGATTGGACTTCCTGACAGGGACATTAACCCGGTATCCCTCAGGGTTGCTTTGGGTGCTGGTTCCCTCCGATGAGTGTGACTCGTACTGCATCTGCTCAGGCATCATGTGGGGAGGCTGTGTGGGCACCTGGGCTGTGTACCCTTCCTGGTGCGTCGGAACATAAGACTGGTGAGTCCTCGAGTCTGCTTGAGACTCCCCACGGAGGTCTGATCGTGGGCGGATCTCGGGTCGGTCATCCTGGCCATCACGTTGTGGCCTTGGTCCTTGCTGCTCGACACGGCAGAGGCTTGAGTGGCAGGCTTGAAGTGCCTGTGCTTGATGTGAGCCTGAAGGTCGCGATGAGAGAGGTATGTCCTGCGGCACCCTGCATGGCTGTGCTTAGGAGCACCGTGGGAGCACAGATAGATCGTTCCAAAGGCAGAATGCTCTATGCGCACTACAGGGTCATCACATCTGTTAAAACAAACCAGGCACAATGTGGTATTCAAATCTGCACATAACAATAAAAAAAGCAATTTGTGTTTGACTTATTATGTTGTTGTTGTTTTAAAGAAAGAAAGAAGACAGAGAGAGAAAAATTGGGGCCCTATACAAATAATTTGCCCCAAATTATAAAATGTAGATTATGTGGTTGATGATATGATCTCTTGCCACATGATAAGTATTACTTATGGATAACTTGCACATCCCATAACTACAGAATGAAAAAAAGTGCAATGACCCCTGTATATTGCAGTCACTTACAAAAATGTAACTTGACTGACATTCTTATTAAAGAACGTAGTTGGTTCATGCTCACCTTAGACATGTTTTGTCTGTTGCCTTTGCACAGTCAAAACAGAAGACGTGCTTGCAGGGAATCTGGAGACAAAGAACATTAAAAAAAATGCACTTTTCGGTGTTTTTCAAGCATTTTTTTTTTACAATGAAGTACTCTTTTTATTATGTAACATTTTGAAAAGGTCATCTTGTCTGTCATGAAAAAAAAAGAAGAATATTAAAGGACAAGTTCACCTTCATAAACATAAGGATTGAGAGAATGTAACAATATTAGTAGAATACATCATTGAAAGTTTGAGGAAAATCAGACAATCCGTTCAAAATCTATGAATTTTTGAAGTTTTTGTGCAGTAACCGCTGGATGAGAAGACTACTGCAGTGTATGAATAACTTAGATGTCACATGCGTACAACAGTATAAGGAAAATATAAGGAGAATTTCACAAAATTCCATCTTTTGAAAAAAGTACACATTCCCCTGACTCGTTACCGACAAATGTTATGGATAATATTATTCCCCCTGCCTTTAGAAAGAGGCAAGTCAAGAGCTCTCTTATTATGCGAAAAAAGTGAAAATATGTTGAATTTTCTTTTACATTTTCTTTATACTGTTGTACGCATATGACTCACAAGCTGTAGTAGTCTCCTCATCCAGCGGTTCCAACACAAAAATTTTAAAAATTCATAACTTTTGCATCGATTGTCCAATTTTCCTCACTTTCACTGATGTGTTCTACTAATATTGTTGCATTCTCTCAATCCTTATGTTTATGAAGGTGAACTTGTCCTTTAAGTCAATGATCATTTTCACATAAGGTATATCTACATGAGTGTGCAGTACCTGACAAAAACAAAAACATTCCAAATATCATCAGAAGAATTCCTGAAGGAGATAATAAAAATTATTGAGATCCTTTTTGATTTGGAATATAATACACCAGGAGATGCAACAGCAGTTTAAATACTGTATACAACACATATTTAGCGAGTATAATTTTTTGTAAATCTGGACTTTCCAACAATTTTGCGAGCGGTTAAATGCACGATTGTGGAGCACAGTACCGAACAAAGAAATGTATGCCTGCACTTCAAATTCATATCAGGATCAGAGTTAATATTTTTGTGTGATTTTAAATTCATGAATAGCACCCGACTTGCGAAATTCGCAAAATTAAAAACCTTGCCCAATATTCAGTGTATACAGTATTCAGATGTGCACAAAGGCATCAGATCAACCTACAAGTCTAAATTCTGTGCAAAAATAGAATATGATATCTGTGATACATATCACAGCTAGACAATCCACGTCTTCATCGGCACATTCCAGATCTGCTTTAACAGATGAGGTTATTTTTCTTTACATGAATACAGATTTGCAGCATTTTTTTGAAGAAGAAAAGATACAATTGTACTTACCATTCTACCATATGACCAGATAGGGAAGTTGCATTTTTCACAGTTGTGGATCATAGTGTCAGGTTCTTTCCTTCCGACGATACAGATCTGAAGAAAGATGAAAAAAAAAACCAACAGAATGAACATGTCTTCTTTCGAATTCTCTGAATGACATTATCATCTTATGATACAATTCAAATGATCATACATAAATATGTGTGCAGCATGCTTTTCAAGTCATTTTTTCCAAAACACTATACATACGTGTGTATATATTAAACGACAAACAAGTACAGAATATAAAAAAATGAAACAGTAGCATTTGAAGGCTTTTTTTTCTAAATTTATTTTTGAATGCACTATACAGTACAGTAAAAAGAGAACAAATGAGGTCACTGCTGCAGATTCATGAAAAGAAACATTTTGCCTTTCATAGCCTCTCTATCTGTGCAATGTATAAAATAATATGTAGTAAATGTAACATCCCATATTTTGTTTAGTGCCATCATTACATGACTACATTGTGTTGTACCATATTTTTCTTTCTTTATACATTATACATGTACATGTACATAGTGGACACCTTTGATACAATCTGCTCAATATGCTTCAACAAAAAAACAAGTCATCTTCATGAAATACAAAATGACAACTATTCTAGTGACTAATTAACACTATTTCACAATAACATGTAATAGTATATGAAACAGCTTTACAACAATTCAAAACCTCATGTTAGAGGGATGGCATTAGTATTGGTGGAGATGAGGATTGGGCTTTTAATTTTTTGTGAGATACATGTACCAAGAAAACACTTATGAAATGGTATAGAGCTTACCATTCTAACAGGAATTCAAAATATTTGATGTAAATCGGTTTTGGAATGGGCAAGACATCCAAAAACAAGGTAAATCAAAGTGATCGTAATTAAAGGTGGGTCCCACCTTTTATTAGGATCGCTCTGTTTTGGATCTCGGCCATTTCAAAACAAATTTTCATCAAATAAGAGTTGGAATTTCCTTGGAATTACACGCTCTTTCACATTTCATAAGAGGTTTCTCATTATCTCACCAAAAAATGTTAGAAACCTGAAGTTAGGTCTCAACCAAAACTATATGATCCTTTAACCATACAAATGTATTTTCTATATTAAAACAGGTCTCCTCACTTTATGGTCCCAGTTGAGTTGCTCGTTCCTATGTGTTGCAAACTTTGAGGGATCCATGGTGGTCTCTGCTGATCACAAGTCCTTTCTCTACAAAGTACATGTAAGTCTCTATTCTGACACTCTTGCAGTATAAGTCTTCTGGAAGAGTTGGTTGCTGATCTGAAAAAGAAATATATGTGTACATGATAATCAATACAAGAATATATTATACAAAAGAAAGATATCTTTACATATTATACAATTTATAAAGCCCTAAAAGACAAAATATTTCGAAAGCACTTCACAGTTAACAAAAGAGAAACAATATAAATTGAGTCAGTTATGAGTACAAATAATACACAATTACACAACCATTGGTTGTTATGAAAAAAGAATGGGTTTTGAGTTTCTTTTTGAAGACGTCAATGGAGGTAGTGGACTGAAAATGAGTAGGGAGGCTGTTCCATAGGTGGGGGGCACAAATGGAAAAAGTGTGATCACTATAACAGTTGTGGATGTGAAGGCCAAGTTCAAGCTGAGCTGAAGATAAAGACAAGTGTAACCAAAGAAGTGTTTCTTTCATAAACATTGTTTACGTTTGTAAGCCCAGTTCATGGATTACGCAAATTGTTATCACACAAATGCATGTGACATTTCATGTATTTACTACCATGCAGACAGAGCCAGAGGTCCAATTTTGTATTTATATGCCTTTTATATGTTCACAAGCAACAGAGAACCACTGGCATTTGTTGCTCAGAGATTGTTTATTTCCACTGAATTATTTAAAACAATGGCCTTTATCTTAACTACAGATTTGAGTGCCAGAGTCATGGAATTGGTATGGTAGTAAACATGCTTTTGATTGAAGTACAGAAGTGCTACTGTATTTAAATTAATGTCACTGTGAAACAATTGTTGTAATTTCTGTGCCATAAGAGACAATCTACAACTTTGTGGAACAGTTTTTACCAAATTTTTACATGACAATGCAGTTTTTGTTGAGGTATCAATCATAAAGGACAGCATGAAGATGTATCATATAATAAATAGATGTAGCCCAGGGCTTTTTAAAATCATATTGATCATTGCCATCTTTGAAGTGTGAAAGGCATGTTGTGCAGCTACACAGAGAGTCGAGAGTGAAGAAAATAGTGATGCATGGAGGATGCCAGGAAAAGGTTCTTCTCAGTGCCCTAAACCCAGTAGTGCAGTGCAGGTTCTGCCATCCATGCCCTACAGCTTACATGCCACACATTAGTCATTTACTGACTCTGACTGTAAAACTATAGAGTAAAGTTATCTTAGCTCTAGCCCGACCAGAAGTCGTGCTTTGCACAGCATCTCCATGCGCCAGCACGGCGACACTTGTGTACAGCGACAGGGCTGTGTATACTACATAACTAAGTACCTTACTTAGGCAGCTCTTCTACCCTAACGCTAAGTTAATCATACTTTAAAAAAAACAGCGCCAAGGTTTGATCTCCCATGCTCTGGTCGTCGGGATCCATATGTTCTGCGGAGACTGGGCCTGGCTTCACGGATCCCCTCCTTTACAGAGGAGAGCCGATAAAGTCAAAAAATGATAAAGACTCTTTCGGATAGACAGATTTTTCTGTCTATAAATTTAAAGGTTTTACAGACTGTATGATGTAGAACTCTAGCTAGCTAGCCGGCAGTCGAATTCTGGATGCCGTTATCATGGTTATGGTCAAATTATGTGCGGCTTGCTTTGTTAGAACATTTACTAAATTGGTACCTGTAAGTACTAATTTACTAGTAGTAGGGTCTAGTAGTACTGGAACTACTCAGAAGTGAATGCACTCTCCTGTCTCTGCCACTCTGAATTTACAGTACACTTCACTGTAAGAGTGTAATCACTTAATATTCAATTGAATTACTTCCCCTTCATTCGTTCAAAGACAAAAAGATTATAGGTTATGCATTTATGACATAAGGAAAATGTCTGTTTTGAATGGCCATTCAGTATTCTATTTCTAATTCATTATGAGCCATAGTAAATTTAATAGGTCTACTAAGTTTAACGTCTCGACTTAACGTTAGACTAAACTAGATAGATCTAACCGTTACGCGCTACGATCTACACTAACTGGGCATTCAAAACTAAATTTATTTCTACGAAGTGCTCGAAGGGCAGGAGCTAATTTTTCAACCGTGCATAGCCGGCATATCCCATGGATCCCAGCAGGCTGTCTTCAAAGCAGTGAAGTCTCCAAATGTAGACGCGAGACAGAACTCCAGAGCAGAGTGAGGCTGATTTATTTCTCCACGATCCACCACAGGATCCCCACTAACTGCGACAGCCGCCACACGCAGTGTGTGCGTGTGGCGGCTGCGCCGTGCTCCCATAAAAGATCTTCATGTTGAACAAACGGGTGCCTTTGCGGCGCTATATTTCCTTAATTTTTCAACAGAAACTACTAGGAATACTTACATGGGTCGATGAAACCTAAATGACTATCATCGGCGACTGTTTGATGCATTTCATTGCTTGTGATGCACAAAATGATGTCTTATAAGCAGCTCACCGATGTTCACAGAATTCACAATCACTTGCACAAGCGCACAGAACTAACATAAGCGAAACTGCGGGGAAGCCGCCAGGACCGCGCCTCGCGGCGCGGTCTCCGGGGCTAGATCCCCACGAGCCACACTTCGTACAATATGTGGGCCTACATGAAAACGAAGGAATGGGACTGTGGTGCTCGGTCTACACTCCGTTCGCGTTAAGTGGAAAACACGGGATGAAATTATGGAAAACCTGATGCTACTATAAATTCTTCTACACTCACCCTGACTAGTTCAAACTAGCACTTTGTTATGCTACCCAAGTTGTGACGAAATGTATTACCAGACGAAGATTCGAGCACGAATAGACGGTAATCTCCGTCAATGTGAGGTTCTCCCACGCGATCGCGTGCTCGGATCGCGATATGTAACGAGAAATAACCGAAATAACCTCCATCCGGATCCGCGATACAACAGCTTGGTTATCCACGGGACAACACGTCGACCTCTCGCTCTTTCTTACTTTCTGAGGTTTGCCAAGGAAGTACGAGAGAACCCCTCCGTTTGCCAGCAGCAAAAATAAATAATAAAGTAAATAAATGACTGACTGACTGACTGACTGACTGACTGACTGACTGACTGACTGACTGACTGACTGACTGACTGAATGAATGGATCAATATTGTATTTCTAATTGGTATATGTTGTATTCTTTATTTGGTATATATTTGTTTCTGTTTACCATTTTCTTCTTTGTGGAAATGTTTGAATAAGTATATGCATGTAAATATCTTTTCATTTCTGAAGCGCCATGAGCACTGAAAAGTGGACCTGTGCGCTATACAAGTAGCCACTATTATTATTATTATTATTATTATCATTATTACTATTATTATTATTATTATTATTATTATTAATGAATGAATGAATGATAGATAAACACACAAATAATAACAAAAATAGTAATTTAATGAAAATACCCGAATGAATAAAAGAAATAAAACGAAAAAATAAGTCACAGAACCACCTCCCCGTTTACCAGCAGCCCCCAAATAATAATAATAATGAAATAAAAGAAATAGAAAATAAAAGAATTAAAAGAAATGAAATGCGCCCCTTCAGAAGCGGATCTAGAGGGGGGGGGGTTGGGGGGTTGCAACCCCCCCCCCCCCAAAAAAAAAAAAAAAAAAAAAAAAAAAAACCCGGGGACCATTTTTTTTTTAAACTTGTAATTTTTTTTTTTTTTTCTATTTGAGATTTGCCAGTGAGAATCAGTGACAAGCTGTTCATAATAAAAGTATAAGGCTGACAGTGCTTATTCCAAGGTCCCCAATTCTTTGTATCTGTGTTGTCAACTGGCCTTACATTGCAGGAAAATGCAACTAAATTTTACAAATTTTCATGGGGGGGGGGTTAATTTGGCAATGACCTCTATACCAAAAATAGTGGTGTTTTAGATGCAAGAAAACGCCATTTTCACACACAGATTTTCAAAAATTCTCCCTACTGTGGGAGGGGGACACCCCCCTCCCACACCCTCCCCCCCCCCTTTATAAAATCTAGACCCGCCCCTGCCCTTTTAATTTTTGTTAAAGAAACCAAGAAATCATCTTTGTGAGGTGATTACAAGCGGTACCAGGGAATCACGCTGAAGCCTTTTTTCTTTTGCTTGTCACTCAACTTGTCAGTTGATTATACCCTGAAGTGGCACCAGATTTTTTTTGCGCCCCCAATGTGGAACATACTTGAACTAAAAGGTCCTTTTTTAACATTCTGAATCCTCCCATAAAAATCCTAGTTGGAGGGGCTGAAACCGTGCAAGGAGTCCGTTCAAAAGTCAGGCTTATTTTGCTGATGACTGTATTTTAGGCCTATATTATAAAGGACGGGAGGGATGCTTAAATTTTTACAGGATGAAATTGGACAAGCTAACCACAATGAAGAAAGATTGTCTTTGTTAATATTTTTTTTTTTCAAATGAAATAATCACAGAAGGAAACCCATTTAAACCAAGTATAGGCCTATACATACAGGCTGGCCGTCGCGACGTCGCTATATGGAAGAGGTGGAACACCACCCCTAATTATGCATTTGGGTGTGGAACTTTAGGGCCTACATAATAAGGGACCTAGTTGGTCAACTAACACATGCATATCGATCAAATCTCATCAAAGGCTATCAGAATGTTTACAAGAGAAACTTAATTGCAACACTCTCACCAAAGACATCGCATACAGCATCTTAGGGCCAAGATTATAGAGTATTGTTGCAGCTATGGGATATCATTATGACCCTCGACATAAATCTATAAAGGGGCAAGGTATATAGATAAAGGAGTCAACTAGATTCACCACAAAGGACTAAAATAGGACTCCTGGTGTGACAAGAACGTTGAAAAAACTGGAATGGGAAACCTTGAAAGTTCGTAGAACTCAAACAAAATTAACAGTTATAGGGCCTACTATGTACACATGTGTAACGACAACACATCCATGGATATAGATCTACCCAGTTATTACTGCTGTTTGCAGCTCTCCGACTCGATAGATGCAAACAGGCCTATTATGACAAGGAAGAGAGCATAGATCTACTCGGTCACACCATGGACCCTACAGGTACGGTTTATGATCACACTGATAGGCACAAATAATTGGATTGTTATCGCCATGCATTTCCTATCACGATCAGGACCGTATTGCAGGACAACTACCCCCCCCCCCCCCCCCCCCCCCAGCACCCGAGGACAACAACCTCAACACCGCTCAAGGCTAAATTGCGGTTAGATACTCGGTCAAATTAAAGATTATATAGCATGGGTTAGGGTTAGGTTTAGGGTGATAATTTGGGTTAGGGCTTCAACGGATTAGGTTCTGGATTAGGATCAGGGTTGGGGTCTGGGGAAGGAGAAGGGGCAATTGTCCAGGGATAATTGTCCTAGAAGCCATGTAGGTCCTACCCTAAAACGAACCTCTTGAACGAAGAGACAAGGAATTTGTCTATATAGACTGCATTATGAACGGCATTGTGAACAAGGCTCCATGGCGTTGTAAGATAGCATACAACTCTTGCTGGAATGGTAGTGTCATGGTAACGACAATATAGGCCTAATCCATGCAGCTTCTTGATTGGCTGTTGCTATATACGTGACTCAGCCGCAACTCTTGCTGGAATGGCAACGGTTGCCATTCCAGCAAGAGTAGCGGCTGTCCTATCATATTTTATGAAATGGGGCCCTGTGTGCATATTATAGTGCTAGGCCTATATCCCCTCCAGCATCCGACCAGGGAGTGGAGACGACTCACCTCCCTGATCCGACGTAATTTAGGAGACCCGAGCAATTAAATACTAAAGTTCCAAACCTACAGCGTTTGTCTCATTTCACAACGTATTTTACAGGGCCGGCGCAGCCGTGGGGGCCGTGGGGGCTCGGGCCCCCACTTTTTTGTGCACCATACAAAGGAATACATAAGGTGTCATCACTTTGGGCCCCCACACTTTTTCAACCCGGAAGTACGTAAGTGGCACTAAAATAGAAATAGATAGAGATCTTGAAGTATGGCGGCGGTAAGGTTATGTGTTTTCTCTGACGACCTTTTTTTATAACACCCGGAAATGGGAGGGGAGAGAATGAGCTGAGGACCTTTTTTTTTTTTTTTTTTTTTTTGCTTGTCAGCTGAAGAAACCCGGAAGTGGAAGTGGACGGGGAGAGATGAGCTGAGGACCCTTTTTTTGTGTGCTTGTTAGCTCATGAAACCCGGAAGTGGGCCCCCACACTTTTAAAAACACTGCGCCGGCCCTGTTTTATGAATGTACACTTATACGTATAAACTGCACGCGTGAGAGTTTTAATAGCTGCCATTGTAATTTGTACAGACATATATCATTCTGCGATGTTTCGTTTATCATTCCGAATATAATAAACGCAATCAAAGGGAAACTGATTAGAAACGAATGACAATTTATTATTAGAATTTTTTCTCTGCTCAATTTTCTACTGATATATACAATAATTTTCCACTAAATCAATGATACTTCAATGATAAAATAAAAGACAATCTTAATTCATTTTCATGCAATCACTATATTTCTGAAAGGATTTTCTGATACCTGATGTAATAAATCCGTCGTGCAGCTAAAAAAACCCCAAACAAACTATATAATTATTAGTCCTATGTGAGATGACCTATCGTATGGAGGTGTACATGGTCATTGATGGTCTCTTGTTTCCAATAAAGACGGGTGTGCGTTGTGCGAGTAAAATCTTGATATAATTATAATAGACGTCCTTTTTGCAATACGAGAGAAAAAGAATGAGAGATCCGGGAGAAAGCTGCACTCTGAAATCCGGGGAGAGCATGCAGCCTCTGGATGAACGTGGTGTTGCAGGCTCGGGTGCCATGTACGACTTCAGAACTCAATCTGCAGCTCAGATTAAGATGTAACACGCATCCATCTATAAATATAGGCCTATCTAATTGAAAACCTTTGAAACGATTTTTTTAATGCCATTCATAAAACATCACATACTTTGGAATTTGATTATCTTTAACCCTTTTGTGTAATTTGAGTGCCGAATGACATATCAGAAAACAGAGCTATAACTGTTGAGTCCCCGGCATGGCACATACGTTCGGTCTCCTGCATGGTGTAGCCCCGTGCAATAATCGACTGTTTGACTCTAAATGTTATGTTGATGCACTATACCGTTATTTCATCAAACTGAATTGAACAAGTTTCGATGACATCAGATATACGAAACAGAGAATTAGCTATAATATTGTACTTTCATAATTATAGGCCTATTTTCGTAAAGCAGTTTAATCACATAATTGAGGCAGATAACAATGGGGTGTTTTTTTAACATCTGAAACTTTGACATAAGAACAAGTCAACTACATGAAGATAGTGTTGAGTGGAAATGCATTACAGAGGATGGTTAAAGTGTGGTGTTACGTGGTACGTACTTTTAGATCCCGGTACAGCGGGGGTACAAATATGAATGAAATAATTATCGTGAGGTCAGCTCTTGGGCGATATTGTCCGGGGGTAGACTTCGTTGTCCGGGGTGGGGTACAGTAATTATGATAGTGTGGATAGTGGGATAGTCCCGCATGGGGGGTGCGTCAACAGACCCCCTTTTAATTTTGTAAAAGCACCTCCGCTTAATGGAATTTCTGGATCCTCCCCTGGTCGTCCTGTAGATGCATGCTTCTCAACCTCTTTAAGCCTGAGGCCCACTTTGGCTTCTACATTTATTTCAGTTTATTTATCTATTTATTGTAGGTCACTAGATTACAGTGTAGATAATTTTTTTTTTCAATTTCGGCCGATATCGCGGCCCACCGCAGGAGAAAATAAAACTGCATAATAGTAGTGGTTGGCGGAAGAAGGAGGATCGGAGGAGGAGGAGGTGCCCATGGTCGGGGTACTTGTCTGGGGATTGTCGTCCGGACACAGTGCCCACAGAACTCTCGTTCTGTGCATATAGGGCTCACACCCATAAATATTTCCCCATAGGGATGTGTGTTAAAAATCAAATTTCAAAAAATTCTGTAAAACAGCTGGGAGAAATGAGGTGTTTCAGCTCCACTAACCTGGATAAGTTAGATATACCCTTTCATCCATCAAATTCTCAGGGTGGATAATTCAGTTCAAATTCTGTCCAGGGGTCCGCAAAGCCAGACTACGAGTTCTTATCACTCAAAAAATCACCCATTTTCCGTACACGTACCCAATGAAATATAGTCCCCTCAAATTCCACCAGAAAAGCTTTCATCTTCCAACCAAAATGCAACTTGTAGAGGAATTCATACTCAATATCTACAGCTATTCAGTTTTTTGCCAAACTACATCATTGATTTTTAATCAATTGTTTTCTTCATTTATTTTGGTATCTTTGGTACGAATTTGTGAAGGGGCCTGGGGCATTCCCTTGTATTTACGGGTGTGAGCCCTGTACCTCATGCAAGTTGCATACTAGTAATACGCAATGCGCGCGCGCAGCCAAAATAGAAGGGAATTCACCGAGCGAGCGAGCAACAGCGCGCGACGACCAAAGCTAGCTCGAGATTGCGCAAAGGGGTTCAGAAAATTGCGTGAAAACGTGAAGGTCTTGTCTCGTATTGGTACATGTCAGATGAAAAGTTGGAGCTGAATGGGGAAATTGAGCAATCTACGCACAATCAGATTTTCTTGTGATCTACAAAGAAAGTTCATTGTCGCCTTGCTGGCCGCGACATTTTGTGAGGATGATCTGTATCATCACGACAAGGTGAACTTGTATATACTTGTCGAGGCTACTCGAGCTAGAGTCGTAGAGAAGACATCCACTCGTACTCGGATTCAGACATCACCTTTGCGTTGTCTTCGTCGACTTTATTTCCAGACGCAAGCACCGCGCCGGTTGACCAAGTAGGTCAGCTTTCGTCGGATTTCTGTCCGCGTCGGAAAAACTGAGCAAGGCCAAAGTCAAGAAGACCGTGCTGAAGATAGCCACAATTAAACACAGACAACAACACCAGTAAACTCGTGCTTCTTAGTCCCACGCATGCACGGCTGAGAGCGCCGACGACGCAACACAAAGGCAGGCCGGCGCGGTGTGGGGACCGGGAAGAGTGCGTCGAGCCATTACTGCTGTACACAAACTCCCAGCTCATGAGCTGCAGCTCTCCGCCGCACACACGGCAGACACTAGCTTCTCCGCCTCGATCGCGCTCGCCGACGAGCAGTGTAAAAGCTAGTCGAGTCCTTTGTGACAGGAAGTACTGCCGCTGTCTTCCTCCTACCACCGATTTCCTTGAGTCATGACTCCTTTCTTGAATCATTACGAAGACTGAAGAATCTGATGTTTAGAACGAATACCTGTCTTCTTAACTTCTGGTTTTACTATCTTCCACTTAAAAGTGGATTAATTGATCTAGAACCACAAAAAGGTTCTAGTTAATGGAAGGACTAAAAAATAGATCAGGCAACAACTACAAGTCGTGAGTCCAAAGTCAAGAGCAATCAAAAGTTTTGAACGTCAGGTTGGACGAAAAACCATCTCTACTAAGACCCAGACTGGATAATCGAAGCCAGAGCCAGAGGATCTGCCCGTTCTGATCTGGAAAAAGTTGAAGCCAAGGAGAGATGTCAAGTGACATGAGTATGTGTGTTATAATTAGAATCTAACGTTACTAGTTAGTCGAGTAAAAAATATGACTATGAGTATGAGTATGACCTGATGATTGTGATCTAGAGTTTAACATTGTTCAATTGATTTGTTGAATTTGGAGCAGAGTTCAATTGTGTGTCTATCTGCAAATTATCATACATCATGAAAGGAGAATGTAACCCCAAATCTTGTTCTAATCCTAACTAGAGGTGTCTAGTATCTAGTAGAATCTATGATTATGATATGAGGATGACGGAATGCAGGCAGAATAAAAAGCACATCGGCAAAGTTTGAGGAAAATCGGACAATCTGTTGAAAGATAAATTGAAGTTTCTGTGCTGCCACAATCACTGAATGAGAACATTTGTGACCTGCCACAACAAAAGGATCCGAAAGTCGCTGACGGCTGAGCCGAGAAAATTGAGTTTGAAGTCAGATCATCAAAATCGGTCAAAACAATCGAATTTCTATTTTTGACACAGTGTTGTAGTGTAATGTTTTATATATCATCTGCCAAAATTTTGAAGCTACAGTATCATATGGTCAAAGGAAAGGCAAGAAATTAGCCTTTTTCTGGGCCATGATTTTCTGACTTTCAACAGAATAGAAACATGTCCAAAGATACGGATTTAGCGCTGCTGATAGACTCTGCCCTTAGCAACGAGGGAGGGATCTTATTGGTCAGTGTGGGGCATCCTTGTTTACTGATTGGTCGTGCGTAGACTGCTGGCGCTAAGCTTGAAAGAACATTGCGGAGGTTGCCATGAGCATACCTTCTGTTGTCAGGAGGTAAAAATTGTTTTACCTCCCCTCGATCAAGGTTGCATCTGACAGAAAACTCTGAAGGCGGTTTCTTGAAACACTGATTCCCTGGATCAGTCGACATAGTCTCATAAAATCATCAATATCTCGGCAACTGAGTACTTTTATGAGTCATGTTATTTATGAAATTAAAGAGGAAGAGTACATTGTAAGGGAATAATGTCATGTCATTTTCAGAATATTGACCTCGCTCGACTTTCGGATCCTTTTGTTGTAGCGGGTCACATTTTCTGATGTCACACTTAGACAGCATATAAGAAAATCAAAGAAACTAGCATCTGTATGAAGAAAATTCATCTTATTTGCACTGCTAGCATAATGAAGAGCATTTGACTTGCCCTTTAATTTTCAGAATACTGGTAGGAACAGGGGGAATAATATTACCATTATGTCATTAACAAGTCGAAGGAATGTTTATTTTTCTGGGGAAATGAAAATTGTGTGGAATTTTCTTCAGTTATCTTTGTATCACTGTCCTGCAGGGATGTCACAAATTGTAGTAGTTGTCTCATCCAGCCATGAAGACACTAAAACTTCAGAAATTCATCACTTCTTTATTAACCCATTGAGAACGAGACCCAAGTATACTCGGGCAAGCGTCTATGGGAAATTCGTGTTGTAGCAAGATCAAACTGTCCTCAATGGGTTAACCAATTGTCAGATTTTCCTCAAACTTTAAATGTGTTATGCTCTATCACTGCATTCACTACATCAACATGTATGTTTGGGTTTCGTTTCCCCTTGATAAGAGGCGACCTTGTAGTACAAGCTTGTATAACTGACACTGTCTCATGCCTGCATTGTTTTGCTTTTTTTTTTTTCTAGTCAGCGTTGACTAAATGTATTGTTGGTTACCAACAGGATCAGACAGATTGTATTTTGTAACTACGCTTGATCTAGTTTCTATGTTGTTATTTTTGCACTTGTATTTAAGAAGAAGCTCATTATACAGACTGTCATTCCAGAATTGGCCAATTCCTGTTGACGGTGTACTGTATGGTGACGCCAGCACAACAGAAATTTGGTCCTGTAAAAGTGGAAATTTGTGTGCATTTCACGCAACCAGAAACTAGCGCAAAAAAATAAAGGCAAGCTTATACTTTTGCTTGCCATATATATGTTCCAGTAGTTGATGTCTTGATTCCGCAGAATTAAAAACACACAAAACTCTTCTTAACCAGCTGAGCGCGAAAAATTAGTTGTGCGAAAATATCTACTTTTACAGTTATAACACAGCAAGAACCCTATGATCGGGATTGAAGAGAACAATAATCCAGACTGAAACACATACACCTGTAATCCATACTTTTGGCAAATACACTGTAGACAGTCAATAAAAAAGCACATACACACACACATACGTGTGTACGTGTATAATGTAGTCATACTTGGATATTAGAGACTTTCCACAAGATACCTATTTTATAGTGGATCATTGTAAATTATCTGTGCATGTATTTTATGAAACCTTACATGTATATTTGACACTTTCACTCAGTGAGCTAATTTCATAATTCTTTTCTTTGCACTTTTGAGACTAATCTAACGTATTGTCCCACTGTTTACGTAATTTGGAACATATTTCTTTGTTACAGTACATTTCAAGAACAAAGTCTCAAGAGCACAACTTACAAAACCTTTGTCTGTGTGCTGTGATAGTTAACTGGCCCAAAGCCAGATTTCCATGCTTTGAAAGAGGATCAAGAAAAATAGGCAATGTCAAGAGTGCTATTCATATTCTTTGAGGACTTAAATTTGGCATAGAGCTCTGTAGTAGTGTGGCATTGCTTTCTTACTTCCTTGCATCATAAACATTATATGAAGACCATCTTTAATGGCACATGGCAAAATGTTAAAGGCTTGGAAGTTATAGACAGTAATTGTTTGTATTACACTATGTACAAGTATGTGGTAAAAGCTCAGTCGTATTGTGTGCTAAAATCCACTCTAAGCCAAGATGGATGCAGTTCATCAGCTACAATGTATGCCTTTCCGATACGTGCACGCGTTTATGATATGATGAAATGGACAAGTTGTGTAATGAATGATACTTTTTCCTCTAAAAAATTTGAAATAACAGAACCAGCACCATGGATTTACATGCATACATGGAGTAGTACAATATGTGCTCCCATTGGGTGAAATGGAGTGGACTGGCTAAACGAGACCCACACTGTTTTTTAAATCACTACACCATTCAACAGGTCCATTCTCGTATGACTGGGGGCAAACGGAGGAGGATGTGTACATTGATCTGATCATCGGTGGTGGAGTTAAGAAGAAGGAGGTAAACCTCCAGCTGGTGGGAAAAGAGTGCACGTGTAAGCTGAAAGGTAAGAATACATATTTAACTAGTGAAGCACTCTGAGAACACAAATCTCCGCCAAGCAGGTTATTTCAACCACTGATCTCACCTCCCTGTTTCTACCCATATGTATGCATGCTGAAAATCACCCGATTTCCCAAAATAGAAACCTTTTGTTACGTCATCAATGCCAGCTGCGTGGTGCGCCTCGCTCTGGACCAGATCCAGAAACTAGAGCACACACTTTAGTGCGCGTATGAAAACTTCAAAAATACGCAGCTTGAACCCCCAAGATCATTGACCCTACCAGCCAAAATATCGAAAATCCTTCATAAAATCCCTAAAATTCCCGGATCACTACCAAAATTTTATCATCTGTTTCTTGTGTCATTCTCGGCCTTTTCTGAAAGTTTCATGCAAATCCATTCTCAACTTTTTGAGTTATTTTGCACATGGACAAACAAACCAACGATTACGAAGACATAACCTCCTCTCTTGGCGGAGGTAATCATCATATTCATATGCCACATACAACTTTTAGTCTCTCTCTCTCAGCTCTGCTGTGGACATCGCTGCCCGATGGCGATCGCTGATGCAGTAACCCTTCGGCCCCTTCTGCTGTTGCACAAATGCAGCAATGTGGATGTTCTTTTACCAGTTATCCTGGCCCTTGCGGACAGGAGAGTGAGATGCTGTTGGCTGTGTGCTCTTTTGCCATTCACAAGCCCAGTCAAGACTAGGTGCTTCACCTGTTTTTTCCCCACGACGTGTCCGAAAATATGCATTTGTTGTTTCCTTAGCATCAAGAGCAGCTGCTCATGTTCTGTCAATACCATCTGTAGCACTTCTGCATTTGAATTCCTTTCAATTCATGTTCTTCTCTTCATTCTTTGATACTGCCACAGCTCAAAATTTTCTATCCTGTGCCTCATCGATTTGCAAATTATCTCTTTGTAAGTTTCTCTGTGCAATATGACTACATCATAGTTGACCAGACATATGTCTTCATGCAAAAGCTGTTTCCTTACGGCAATGGGCAACTTGTAATTCGTTGTCAGCACACTATAGTGTATGCATACTCTGAAATGATGTCTTACTGGTGTAATTGTACGTTTGATTTCTTTTTGAGGCAGAGTTTGAAATTCAAGAGAGGTTGGCACTGATTTGGGTGCCCACTGTCAATGAATTTAAGATATGAAGGAAAGACATGTATGAATTTAATCAATGTGAGGTTATATCTCATGGACTACAGTAGTCCATGGAAAAGTAGAAAAGATGAAGTTTGACATTGGATTCACTTTACTGTAGGGCTAGTCCTTTGAGAGTCAAATCATACTGTGTTACTTAAAAGTGTTTGCTTGCTCACTGACATATACTTTTGGTTGAAGTGATATAGGCCTACTGCAAATTCATATACATATACATGTATACTCACTATTTCTACTTGATGTGTAGGCATGCAGGCCAATCTGTGTGCAATGCTCTTGATAACAGTTTCACAATCAATAAAATGTGGTAGAATATCCGTCAATATATCCCAAACAAATGCATGTAAAATTTTGTTGTAACATCTACAAGGGTTACCTATGTAAAGTATAGTTTTTGAATGTGAAACCTGTTCTAACACCAGAGAATAGCACCCAATATTCATGGTTAGTGTTTGTAGCAGAGAAAATGTCATCTTGCTTTTGGTGATTTTTATGTTACATATTGCTATTGTTTATGTTTGGGTCAAGATGGACGCTTGTGGAAGTGTACCCTGCTCCATGAGGTGCATGAATCATCTTCCAAGGTAACACTCAAGGACGGGGCGCTGCGCATCCAGCTTCAAAAGAAAGAGAAATTCCAAGAATGGGCATCACTTGAGGTGAGCTCATCGAGCTGCGTACATGTATATCTGTCATTCCTAGTTTTGTGTTACATGCTTCATTGTTGTAAGTTGAGAGTAAGGGGTCTGTGTCTTGTTGCAAAGTGTTTGGAAATGTAGGATGTCCCAAGAAATTATGCTAAAGTATATAATATACAAATAGATGTACTGTTGAATACTCTTGAGTAAATGCAACAAAGGAAACTCAATATTCTGTTTTTTATGCCATGCACTGTAAGGCATGAACCAGTCTAGTAAGTACTGCCAGCACCTTTGTAGTTATCACTATGGTGATAAAACAAACAAAAGAAATACCATTACAAATACGATTTCCTATGACCTCAAGAAGAAGTGAAATTTATTTGCTCTCTGTTTTGTTAGTTACCCATTGAGAGTCATAATCTTTGTAGAGCCAATGACTTCTTGTGAAAGTGTAAATTTTGATTAAGCTAGTTATGGAGCATACTAAATGACTAAACTCCGATGCCTGCCTTTTGCCAAGAGACAACATTTGATAAAGAAAACTCCCTGTGTGCTAAATATCAGGTAAAATAAACGTTGATGTTATTCTGTATCTTTTCATGTGATATAATTGCTTGACATTAAATGTATGTTGTATTTGCTGGCTACAAGAAAATGAAAGCAAATCTTTCATTTATCCTGGTATGGAAGAGTATACTTTCCAGTAAGCATGTAATATTGTGTGAGCTTGTTATGATTTTGTCTGCAGTCAAATCGCGAGCAATTCTTTAGTCAATTGAAATCATTGGCTGAATTGGTTCTTTACTCTGCTTCAATGGGATGAAATTCAGTGAAGTTTTTCCTTGCCTCCTGTGCTGTGTATCAAACAGGAGGTTGTGATGAAGGAAGGTGATAGTGCGACCGACAATTCGACAGACGGTGGAATGGACGTTGGCAACTCTGCGGGAACGGAGAGCCAAGTCGAGAATCACGATGGTAACAGAGAAGGGGACAGAGACTGCGTCAGTGGAGACAACGTCAGCACAGGACAGGACGAAACGATGGAGAAGGAATATGTGATAGAGCATGCCAAATATGATTTCTTCCCCAATGTGAGTGGATTCATGTTTTGATTCATTAATTAGCAAAGAGGCGTAACCGTAATAAGTATGCTTTATTGAAAAATAATAATAAGAGTGTAATAGAGTATTAAGATCAAGACAAAAATTGAGAACAGAGATACTGTAAAACAAGAAATTTTCGCATGCATTTTAATTTCGCGAATTTCGCGAGCGCCAAAATTCGCGAAATTAAAATGCACGCGAAAGCTTTTGTCTACACTACATGCATTGAATGCCAGTAGCAATTCGCGAAAATTTCACGCCACGAAAAAGGCTTTCGGCTCCAATTCGCGAAAATTTCATGCCGCGAATATTTCATGTTTTACAGTAGTTTGGACGCACTTTAGCTGGCTTTTTGATTTGTGGCAGCAAGTTAGTTTGTGAGTTGATGAGACACCTGAATTGTGCAGACAAAGTTTAACTGCAGGTACATAAACGTTCTAAAATTGATCTCAGTATTAGGTTCATCCAAAGGGGATGCAAACAACGTTCGTGCTAGCTGCAGCAATTCTTAACTCAAGTTTTTTTCACTAAATCTTGTGCCAACAAGAATAAAGCCCCACAAACAAACCAGCAAACAAACATGCACGCACAGACACATACATTACACTCAAATTCCCACAGAAAAAAAGGAAAAAAAAAAGATACAACTAACCGCAGTTGGTTGAAATGATTTTGGAAACTTGCCCAAATGTAACTTTGCTGTACAGAAAAATCAGTCTGCTCCCAGGAGCTTGATATTTCACAGTGTCTACAGTGCAGTTCAAAATCATGTGTAATTGCAGCATTTGATGCAGTTTTTGGGAAGGAGACTTATGCCAATGTAATGCTACACGTAGTGATATGTATGATAAAATGACCACATTTTTGTGATCACTCAGAACATACAAGTAGTCCAGCATGCATAACATATATCTGTCTTCAGCACAGTGTAGAGCAATGAGGATTGTTGTGAATATTGTATGATCATTAAGGGAGACCTCTGAATGACTGTCAGACTTTACATTTGGACAACTATAAATTGGTTACTTTGGGTACAGAATTTCAGAATTCACAGTGATTGAACAACATGAGGATATTACAAATGATTGACTCCTTTCCAATTGTGGGAGTCTTTTTTTACCGTCTATCCTCCCCCTCTTATTTGCGGAAGAAAATGGATGAATAATCACTGATACCTACAATGCACTCTTTTTTTCTTTTCTTTTCTTTTTTTTTTGCCACCTTTCTTTGTCACATGGGTGCAGGAAATGGCACACATATCTCTTTTGTGAAATCATGTTCAGCAGCTTCAAAAATTTGCAATGCATAGCAGTGCTGACTTCAGGCAGGAACTTGCTCCTGGCACGAGTTCAGGTTTACTCAATGTTAGACTTGTCTCCACACTTCTGCACACAGTTACAATGGACTAATCTCTGCCAAGATGATGTATTCACATAGAAAATGGTTGTATTCAAGGTATGACAATGTTCATGCTGAAATAACCTTTCATCTTGTGTTATTTTGATTATTCCCTCTGCTGATTTAATTTGAATTACATTCTTTGAATCATCTTTTTCCCTCTTGTTTTTGTTTTCCATTTATGTTTTGTCCTTCTTCTTTTTTTCTGCAGCGAGATATGAAGGCCCTGTACCTCTATGTGTATGTGAAGAAGATAAAACGCAGTTCACTGAAAGTCAACTTTGCAGAGGAAGAAATATCCATTAAGTTTCAGACCAAGTGAGTCGGTCTACACTATTTATGGGTGACTACTGTAAAAGTAGATATTTTCGCATGAGTAATTTTGCATGCTTGGATGGATAAGATGAATTTTGCGTGTTTTTAATTACGCGGAATCGGGACATTACTGTAAAAGTGGATATTTTCGCGCGACTAATTTTTTGCGCTGGGCGAGCTGAGAAAAGTTTTGCGTGTTTTTAATTCCGCGGAATTAAGACATCGACTACTGGAACATGTGGCAAGCAAAAATATTTGTGTGCTTTTATTTTCGCGCTAGTTTCGGGTTGCGCGAAATGCGCGAAAATGTCAACACCGCGAAAATTTCCACTTTTACAGTAATTACTTGAACATATGGCATGCAAAAATATTTGTGTGTACTTTTATTTTCACATTAGTTTCTGGTTGCGCAAAATGTGTAAAAATTTTCACACCGCAAAAATGTCCGCTTTTACAGTACTTAGTTGAGGTTCATTTAACAAATATTAAGCATTTTGAAACACAAGTCAGTGTCCAAATTTATGAAATTCTTCTGTCGAGATGCTTTCATTGCAACTGATTGACAAATTGCCCTGCATCGACATAAATAAACACTGATCAATTCAGTGCTTATTTAAGTCGTTGTAGGGCAATTTGTCAATCAGTTGCAATAAGTGAGTGTGTGTTCATTCTATATGCGTATATCAGGGCTCGACACTAACGGCGGCCCGGTGGCCCAGGGCCACCAAAAATGAAAGTCGGGCCTCCAAATTTCAAAAAATGCCTGAGAGTGAGTGTTGCAAGTTTGTTGAAGTTTATTTATGAGTAGATATGTCCAACTTCTAATTCTTACTATCATAAATCTTAAATATTTGACTCATTTAAAAAAAAAAAGGACTTTTAATGTTTTTTATTGTTTTTTATTCGGGACACCAAATTTTTCTCTCGGGCCTCCAAAAATTTGAAATTTAGGATTTTGGTGGCCCGATAAACAAAAAAGTTAGTGTCGAGCCATGCGTATATATACACCAACATATCAATCTATTGTGCTTGACAAAGCTGTAGTATGATTTATAATCATGATAATCTATCTGGCTAATTTGCTGTGGCCTTGGTGGCAGGAATCGGTGAAAACCACAATGTCCCTTTATTCCTGTTAGGTATAAACAGTCCTCCCATTTCATGCCCTCTATTGGAAAATGTGAAGAGAAGTGTTGTTTATGAATGCATCAGTGCATAAGTGGGGGGGGGGGGGGGGGGGGGCATCTGAATATGTAAGTGAATTGGACCAACGAAAGGAGGGAGGGATTCTTTGACAGAACATGACATTAAAAGTTTCATCGCAAAACAAGGCAACTCCATCCGTGCTGTAAAGTTGAGATATTTGTGATTAAAGGTGCTAAAAAAACAGAAGATGATAAGAAAATATGGCGTATCTTATTCCTAACTTCAAGAATATTCTGTGTTATGTAACAGGTGGGGCATCACTGAAAGGGTTCTATTTTGCTCCAACTGATGATGGACTTACTTTAAAGGGGCATAGTCCCGGTAGTATAGAGGGCGCTGTTGATGATACTGCCGATCACCGTTAGCATTGATACGAAGGTTACTGAAGTTGAGCTGTCACCAAGAGTAAAGTGCGTAGCTGTTCCAAAGTAACGTTGCCTTCGTTGTCTTCTCTGCACATCACGCAGTCTGTAGTAATGCCAGAGTGCGCTGTATGTGCTTGTTATTATGACATCACAAAAGAAGTTTGCTAAAGCTGTCATCCCCCTCAGCCGAATCATGAGCCGAACTGTGATCCGACGACTGACTACAGTGAATCGGACTTCTTCAGACTCAGAGAAGTGGGCCAAAGCGTAAGCGCTAAAGAGGAGTCGATAGCGTAGGTCTCTATAGGAAACTTGCGCCGTGCGCCCGCGTACGCATTTGACTAAAACACCGGGACCATGCACCTTTAAAATGTCTAGACATGGCACTGAATCATTTTGCCCTTGTCGTCTCCATGGTGACCTCAAAGTAGCAGCCCCGTTTAAGAGACTGCTGAAAAGAGGGGTAATGATTATATTCTTATATTTCGTACATTCTCACCTTACAGTGACAACCAGTTTCTCCAGTTGAACCCAAACAGCACAGCGGACACCCTCTTCTGTTGGAAGATAAAGCCTTGGTAAGATATTTTGTGTCTCAATATCGAGACTACGCATTACTGTGTATGTGAATATGTAATGTCCCACCCGCAATTTGTTCGTAGCTGTGTTCTAGAAAGGGGCAAAAGTGCTTTGTTCCTGTGAGTTGACATGATTTGTACCAGAAATTTGTGGTTTTCACAGCAAATTAAGGAGTTATACTCAAGGATTATTCCAGTTCTCAGTACGTCAAATGGAAAGATGAAGGAAATGATGGAGAAACATTTACTGTATACGCCATATATTTCGCGAGTCTAAATTTTCGCGAATCGGGAATTCCCAATGATTTCGCGAGTGGTTAAATTCGCGATCGTGGAATCTTGTACTGAACAGAGAAATGTACATGCGTATGTCACATCCACATTGGGATCAGAGTCAATATTTTCACGTGTCTTTGATTTCGCGAATAGCACCTGACTCGCGAAATATTCGCGAAAATAAAAACCTCGCGAAATATTCGACGTATACAGTAGTTTCTTCAATTTCTCTGTCACCTGCATCGCTCTTTCCAGCTGAGGCTCCTACGGAATGGGATGCGAGATCTTATTCAGACGCTGGATCATAATCATCTACCATATTTTCCACAGCATTTTTATTCTTTTTTTTTCCCCTGAATTTTGTAAGTTTGCTCATATTTGTAAATCAGCCACTGAAAAAAAAAATTACCTTTGATAGTAAAAATACTGTGTATCACCTTCAGGGTAGGAAATTGTGAACTCTTCTCTTTGAAATCAGATAATGCATATCGGTCATTCTGTTGCTGTGGTTCTTAATTGTGAATTGAACCATTTGTTATTGTGTCTTTCAAGTCTCATGTACTCGCTATATTATTGTTGTGATATATATGGTACAAACAGTATTTGTGAGAGCACTCGTCATTTGCATATTATTATAATGATGGGGAAGTTAGCGGGGGCAGGTTTACAGCCTCTGAAGGAAGAGAAGAAGAAGAAAACGTTCTTTTGTAACTTGTGATAACTGCATAGATGTCGAGTGTAGGTCTACCTTTCATTTGTGGTATTAATGGTATATTTTACCATTGGATTACAGCGAAAAGACCTGCTGGTGGCTAAATAATGCTTGAAGCACTGCATATAAATTGAAAATAATCAAGAAAAAGAAGTTAGAACCTAGCCCTGGCCATAGCATTTCCTCGCTTTTGAGAGAAAAATTGATTTTCTTATTTTTTTTAAATTGGGGTCCTATAATCAAGAGATGAGTCCATGTTTGAGCCCTTCCAATGGCTTTTAAGTGTAATATGTGGAATGCAACCTTGGTGGCACGATTTTGATTGCACTTTGATCATTTAATTATCGGCAACCCACAGTTTTACTTGCGAGTGTTGAATGTGTGCAGCTTTCTTGATAAAGTGTTGAAATTGTGAGAATGTGGTTCCTTTGTTGAGACTGCTTAATGTGACTGTGATATTAAAGCTGGCATCAACTATGTTTTTCTCATATTTACCACAACCTCCCAATTACAGTATCCCCTCGTTGATATGAGTGAAATTTGGATCCAAGACTTTAGATACAACACTGAACAGTTGTATGTAAACATGTGACCACTGCTGTGACAATCCTGCATGAAATGTAATACAAACATATGCCATAAATACACTCAGCATAAAAAAAAAGAATATATATATATATATATTTATTTATTTGTATACTTGTTTCAATATATATATATATTCTCTGGGGGATTTATATATTTGTTGTTGTTGTTGTTGTTGTTGTTGTTGTTGTTGTTGTTGTTGTTGTTGTTGGTAGAACTTGATATTTAGGAAACTGTAAACATAGATTGTAAGGAGTTGGTGCTAGAGAAGGCATAGTTAGCCCAAGGATTGCATCATTTAAACATCGCCGAACCTTCATCTTTCATCACTCGTTTTCCTTGTGTGTTTTTTTTTTACCTTTAAGGAAACCGATTATCCCCAGTGGCTGTTCATATAAAGTGACCAATAGCAACCTTGAAGTGTTCGTAAAGAAGCAGACACCAGAAAAATGGCAAGCTCTGGAGCGTTCTACTAAGGGTGAGAATTTTGTATTTTCATTTGAAAGTAAATTGATGATTTCGTTAATTTACTCACTGCCATACATTGAGCAGAATCCAAGCAGAGCAGGAAATGCACCTATTTACACACACGTGCATACACAAGTACACACAAGTACACACACACACATACACACACACATTCTATGCTCAGTCACACATTAAACTGTTTGCAGAATTGATGTATATATTATCCTGATTCACAAAATATTATGCCTGCCATATGTAGCAGATATACATTACTTATGTTAAGATTTTTCTTTATTCAGGACAGTCGGTTGGAATGACATGATACATATTGTGTCATATGAAGTGTGTACTGTCACTCTCGTGCAAAGCTTATGTAGGAAGGTTGTGCAGAAAGCTGTGGAACTATATATGCGTTCGAGAGTTGTATAAATAAATACAATATTACTTTTACAGGCTGCCTGATTTTGAAGGTATGAAATACATACCATAAACCATGTACTATGTGATTTCCTTTAATATAAATAGTGACGACTGGGAATAGGACTAGAATTGGATCACAGGGTGACTGGGTCTCACTCTCTAGCACCAAACCCACCTCCCCGGAAGATACCAAGGAGATTGCCAAAGATGTTGGGTCTGAGAAAGAGACTATGCGAGGTGCAGTGGGAGGAGCCAAGTCTGTGGAAATCAAGGAAAACTCGGTCAGGACAAAGGTAATGACTTTAACATTTACAGGGAATGGAGGGACAATAACCCTGAAAATTTTAATGGATTTGCAAGAGTGTTATAGGAAGATACATCATTCAAGCAAGTCAAAGTTGTGATGTGTTTTACCCTTTGGCCCTTGAACCATCCATGGCCACCCTTCTCAGAAATCACAGAACCACCTGTGGCAGTGCATGTGTGCATGTGTGTCACTGTGTGTTTGTGTGTATGTACCGATGGGTATGTTTATGTGGTGTGTGAAAATGTGATTGGGTCTCTTCTTAGTTTATGTCAATCCTTGTATGACCCTATACTCTGCAGCTTAATGTAGAAGTGGATATTTTCGCGCTCAGCTGGATAAAATGGATTTCACATATTTTTAATTCTGTGCAATCAGGGCATTAACTGCTGGAACATACAGCATGTAAAAATATTTGCATGCTTTTATTTTCGCGCCAGCGTCGGGTTGCGTGAAATGCGTGAAAGTTTCCACACCGCGAAAATTTCCACTTTTACAATAATTTCCATTATATACACATAGTCGGTTTAGTGGAATTTTACTATGTTAGTCGGTGAGTAGAGGGTGAAACATGTAGGTACAAAAGGGAAAAGGATTGGGGTTTTGTACACTCTTTTGATTTAGGATGTAAACCTAGAATTAGTAACATACATTCAGTAGAAGACATTTAGAATGACTGAATAGTGCTATGTAGGCAACAACAAGACACATTCACTTACACGTAAATTACTATGAGATATTATAGCTCTGTAGTCCATAGGGGTTGCTATTCAAAACATATTAGAACATCACATCAGACTTACTCTGCCAGAATGTGATCCAAGCATTCTTAGACCTGTAGAAGCCTGCAGAGTCCTAATGGTGTAGTGTGAGAACAGATGCTGCTCTGTAAAGTTGACAAGAGTTGAGAAACAATTGCATCAACAACGATCTAGGACAGTTGATTTCCTGCAAACTCGTGACGAAGATAATGATGTTCACTTGAACCAGAGCAAAGGACACATGCTCTTGTTCCTGTGAAACTGTACCTCATGTAAGTTAGTTTTTTTTCCTCTCCCATGTTATGGGGACAGAAGCCGACCTGCACCGTCCCTCCCCTCAGCCTCGGCAAGCAGACCCAGCCCCCTCCAGTGGCACCTGCTCCGCCCCTCTACCAGGGATTCTGTGGACTGGACAACTTGGGCAACACCTGCTTCATGAACAGTGTCCTGCAAGTCCTTGCCAACACCAGGGAGCTTAAAGACTTTATGCTAGGTACGCCTCTCTGTGTTACTGTGACCTATGCTTTTCTCTCTTTTTAATTTGTGGCTGTAGAGTACCTTTCTTACTTAGTATTGAAAGTCACTTCAGAGGTAGTTACAGATGACCTGTGTCTAACTTGTGCATGACTGGAAAGACTCCCTTTATCATATTATTGTGGTGTAGATAGCGCTGACTGCACCCTTTTTAAAGTACAAATTCTTTTCCCTGATGGGGACCACAAAGCTCTAAAATGCTGTTTTTACGACTGAGTATGGCAACACTTTTGTTCAAAGCTCTTTGCTCTTTAGTTTGTAGGAGGATAGTTTTAGAATGGCTATTCACCTTAATAGAAAGGAGACAATTATCCTTTTGACTGTCATGTTTGTAGCCACAAAAAGTGGTGAAAATCTCACTAATGAATTGAAAATTGCACCATGATATGTTAGCGGTGTCTGTCCTCATGGCTGTTGTCTGCTATGAGTGTTCCAGAGAGAGTGTGCCTTATGATTTGACCCAACACGTTGTGCACCTTACAGAAGCGGACTTCAGCAATGAGATCAATCGAGACAACCCCCTGGGCACCGGGGGACACCTGGTCCTTTCCTTCGCTGTTCTCATGAGACGTCTCTGGGGTGGCCAGTACAAGTCTATTGCACCATCCAAGCTTAAGGTATGCATCCTTCAAATGGTAATTATGCAAACTGAATGTCCACCCCCCCCCCCCCATCTCTCCCCCTCTTTAGCTCACCTTAGCACTAGTGCGCCCCAAAGCCCTCAAATCAGAGAATCTTTTAAAAATCTTTTTCTTTCGACTAGAAATGATCAAGTCAGTGCTAAGAGTATTGGTGAGTGTTCTTTTGAATATTTTATGGCAGCTCCCGAGGTGACCCCCTACTTGCTTGGAGCAAACTGTGGACTATTTTTTACATTTTGATCTTCTTTTTTGAAACACTTGATCAAATTTTCAGCAAACTTACCAGATATTATTGCCAGTGTGAAAGAATTTACATGTTGACACCATGCTCCCTGAAAGTTCCCCCAAACCCTCCAAGTTTGCTACGTTCTTCTCAGGTGAGCACTAGATCCACTGAGCCTCTTGTGTAACTCCTAGTCTATCCCAAACTGATAATGATAGAGAGATAGAGATTTAAAAAAAAAAAAAAAAAACTAATTTGTGCTGCCGCATGGCATTTAGGTATAATTAAGGAAAATCCTACTTTTCAATGCTTGCCAGATGTAGCCAGAGTTTCCAGGTTGATAATGATAGGTATAGCTAACGCTGTGGAATAGTTTGAAGTGATCGCTGGTAAATTGCTGAGTTTTTGGTTTCATTTCAGTCTATCATATCGGGCAAGGCATCCCAGTTCATGGGCTTTGCTCAGCATGACGCTCAAGAGTTCATGGCCTTTCTGCTGGATGGACTTCATGAGGTGAGATCAAACAGGGGGAGCTCTTATCCGGAAGGTCCCGAAATAGAGCCTTAAGGTGATCTTGCTGCAGGCAGGATGCAAAATATTTGTTATTGGTAAAGGCAACCCAAAAATTATATATCTAAAAAGGAAAAAACAAAACAAAACAAAACAAAACACTAGTAACCAGTAAACATGATGTTTTGATTGTTCTGTCAGAGGAACCAAAGTTCTGGCTTGCGGTGTGTAGAAATAAAATTAAAGAATGCAGAACTTTGGATATATTGCAAGTTGAAGTGACCTTCAGCAGTGCCTAGCTTGTGCCCATATGCATTCGATATTTCGCTTGAACAGCCAGATTTAAATAAAAAAGAAAAAGAAAAGAAAAATAATTTTATTCTGCAAAATTTTTTTAGTAGCCACAGGCAGCTCCTTAAACACATTTTTATTTGTGCAAAGATACAGATGACATAAAATGTTCATCTTGATTTGTAATACATGCTTCAAAGTAAATGTAGCTAGTTTGTTTAACCTGTTGAAGACTAGTCCCGATTATACGCAGGCAGGTGTCTATGGGAAATGCGTGAAATGGCAAAATCAGCCTACCAATGAGTTTAAGTTGTTTGTGAGAAATTAATACTGCAATGGCATTTACTTCATGAGTATAGTGATTTAGGAATTGATGGACTGATTTTGCTGCAACACACATTTCCCATAGACACCTGCCCGAGTGTACTCAGGAATCGTCCTCAACGGATTAAGAGAATTTTGTGAGTGGTTGAAATCACAATTGAGAACCACAGTGTTGGAATGAGAAATCAGTGTTATCCATATTACAGAGAAAGTTTGTGATTTCCCACCAGATGATATATGCAATGCATTTGTGTTGCAGGAGGAAATATTTTTGGAGTTGTTAATTTTGCAACTTATAGTTGATCCATGAAATTTTCAATAGATAAACATGCCATGAAATAATAGTGGGTATATTGAAAAGTGTGAGTTCCTGTGACCTAGAAATAAATTATGTAGCATGAAAAAAAAAAGAGTTCCAACAAGCTCATGGGCTGAGAATGAATCACCTACCATTGTTCAATCTCATGAAGCTTTGCATACTGTGTGAAATGTTAAATATTTTTCCTGCTTCAGACCATGGCCAAGTAATTCCCGTCTTCCATTCTAATTTCCAATAGGATATAAACAGGATCAGGAAGAAACCATACACTGAAACAATTGACTCTGATGGACGAGCTGATGAGGTGAGGGACTTTGTATTTGAATTATATGAACTGATGTATACATATAATGGCAAAATATATGACAAATAAAATTATCATTTTGTTGGCATCTGGGTATATGTGTGTTTGCATGCATTGTGTAAGTTTAACTTGCATTCTTCTTTTGTGTATGTATAATGTTTTGAATACATTTCATATTTTGCCATAATGCATGTTATTTGATATCACGAAAATCAATGTATTCTAAACTATTGACCTGTAATACAGCTGCATGCATTTATGATAATTCATTTGAAGGAGAAGGTACAATATATGTGTTATGTTGTTGTTTGCAAGAGAACACACAGTACAAGAAATGGTTTGATGTGTTTTATTCGGGCTCAACCACAAAGACACATTAGACGATTTGTTGGCAGTTTGCATTCACTGTCATTTAAACTTGCTCCAATGGTTTAATCTAGGTGTATTGCAAGATGGCTGTCACAGAAAAGTGTTTTTGGGTTTTTTTTTTTTCAGGTATCGTAAAAGTGACATATGATTATTGTTTGAGATGAACGTAATGAAGGTCACATACGGCAGAGCATTGCTGATAGCTGCTTGATTTACATTAATTTTGCATTGATTTTCTGCTCACAAACAAAGATTGAAAAGAAGTTATATCACATGTCTCAGTAACGTATCAACCTGATGAATGCAACTCGTTGGTCTGCTCTGCAGGTTGTCGCAGAAGAAGCATGGAAGACCCACAAGAGGCGGAACGACTCCTTCATTGTGGACATGTTTCAGGGACAGTACAAGTCAAAGTTGGTCTGCCCAGAATGTGACAAGGTAATGTCCGTAACAAGTGATGTCTAACATATACCAATTCTCGCTATCGCCAATGACGTAAAAAGTACCCGGATGTTGATATAAGCGTCATTTACGGTGCATTATGGGATAGTCCGGTAGCAAAATCACTTCCGTTCGTACGCGCGTGATACGTGACTAATGCGATTTACACACACAACCGACTGTATTCTACGTGTACTTCCGGTTTTCTCGACTTGAATTACAGCTTTAATATGATTTGAAATTTCTCCATTCTTAAGAAATCGCTGTTACTACAACTATTGGTTGTTGCTGCGAAGCTGCCATGTGTTGTTCGCACGACAATAAATGAAAAAAATCTGCAGAAATAGGACCCTTACTGGCATGCGAGACGTGACGTGGCAGCGTGGGTGAAGTTTGCGGGTGACTCCACAGCGCAGTACGTGCACGCGCGACTTACTACAACTGTAGTAGTGGTAGTAGCACTAGGTACTAGTAGTAGACCTAGTACAGTGCCTACGTACATTGTACGTACGTGTACTTACTTGGAAGAAATTGCTTTGGAGACAGGATAAGTTCGAGATCACTGTTCGTTCCCGATTGTGTTCGCGACATTTCGACAGAGAACAAATAAAGAAAAAAGATGGGCATTCCATGACGATATACTGTATATCCAGGTGGGTGAATATTTTCCAGCATATTTTCAGCGTATGCAGAGATGACTGATCTGTGATGTACGCCGTACCGGTATGTGTTAGCTTATGCGCTGCGTGCAGTGAGTGGTGCATGCTAGCAAGAAAGGCCGGCCGCTGGCGGCGGGGACTACAGTGTACGAGTATGCATGACAGGCCTGGCCACTCGCTGGCTCGGGCAGTACAGCGGCCTACTGTACTAGTATCCGTGGTCGGCGCTGCGCTATAGGTAAGGTACACGTACGCGCACGCTAGCGTTGTGCAAATTATGCCCCGCGCCGGAAGTGCCCTTGCTACCAAGTGAACTAAATCTTGACGAGAAAGCCACATCCGGGTACTTTTTACGTCATTGGCGATAGCGAGAATTGTCTGCACAGTGCCCAAAAGGAACATGCAGTTATCAAAAGTTTTTTGACGTCCTGCCAAGTACATGCTTTTTGCCTAATAACAGAAAAAGTCCAGTCCTCATGGGATTTTTGTAGTTCAAACAAGTTAATGGTGCTCTAGATTTTGTTATTTTACAAATTGCATTCATATAAGCCGAGAAAACTATCAGGGAGTACAACTCTTCTCAGTACTGCTAGGAGTGTCTGTAAGCACTTTTGTGTGTCGAGTCAGAGTAAATGTCTTACTTGTAGATTTATTGTTCATTTTACCATCTCTCTACATGGTTACTTTGCTTTCCTGGATTCATATTTTACCTTTTCCTCGAAGACTTGTCACATACTGTGTAGGCCGTATATTTTCGCAACTTTTGCAAGTCGAGTGCTATTCGCAAAAGTAACAACATTCAGATGTTGACTCTCTAATCTAGTACATGTACTGGTATGCAGCTGCAGTACACAGTAGACACTACCAACACTATTCGCGATGCTTTGACAGTGAAAACGCCGTCCTTTATTTGTGGTTTCGTTGTGATTTAGTCGTGCAAAAGTCGTGCTTTTGCACTTACATATTGTCCCCGTGGTTTTGCCGTGATTGCGTTGTGATTAGGTGGTGAACGAGTTGTGAAAATGTGCTGGAATCGATGTGATATTACCGTGGATTAGTAGTTGTTACGTCGTGAAAAAGTCGTGCTTTTCGGGCAGAACAGTCACCGACATCTTGCCTCGCCCCCTCGCCAGCTAGAGTGACTCTTTTGTTATGCAGCGTGAAAATCGAACAAAAGACACATGCTATTCATGGTGATAATCCGCCGATTGTTACATCGGCTTTTGTCCGCAGCTCTTGGGCTCCAAAACCACGACTTTTTCACTACTAGTTCACGGCCGAAGAACGATCAAATCATGCTGTTTCAGTGCTTCTGGAGCGTTGCAAAGTTTGATAATCCGCTGATAATCTTGGTTCCAGCACCTTGTTTATCCATTTCGATACAACAAACGAAGCTCCACTTGCATTGTTCATGTCGTTTGTATCAGTATAGTATGGTTTCGTCGATCGACGCGAGCACCTAGAATAGCATGAAAAGACATGCAACGAAGCATGTGTATTCGTCTTCGTAAATCCCTGCGTTCGCTACCACATAAATTACGACAAATCGCATGCGTGTTTATGTACGTTACCATGCAGGTTCTTCAATGCGTTATATCGCGGCAGGCGCGTACCACGTGTCGTGTTTACCAAGACCATAAATTAAAGAAGTGCAAGATGCCTGAGCGGGACGTGAGACATGTCGTTTAATATTCATTCAGCTTCTAATTTTATCGTGTCGTCCTTATTTCTACATCGGTATTGAAAGCCCAAAACAAACAAAATTGTATTAAAAGCAATCATCCAATTTTACTATTATTTAAGCACCTTACGGAGCCGAATGTTGCCGTTAATCATTTTCAAATGTAAAAGCAAAGAACCGACATTCATTTTAGCATCTTACGGAGCTGAATATTATCCTTAGGCCCTATTCATTTCCGAACGTGAAAGTAAACATCCGCTATTTATGTTAGCACCTAACTGAGCCGATAGATACCGTTAATCATTTCCAAATGTAAAAACAACGTGTTATTTATTTTAGCATCGTACGGAGCAGAATATTACCGTTATTCATTTCCAGATTTAAGAGTCAACATCCAACATTTATTTCATTATCGCATGGAGCCGAATGCTATTGCTGTCCACTTCCGAAAGTGAAATGAATGTGACAATTGTTTAGCATCGTATATACGGAGCCGAATGTTACTGTTTTCATTTTTGAACGTCAAAGCAGACATCAGACATTATTTTCCCATGCAACGCAACTGAATGTTACTGTTATTCATTTCGAAATGCTATAGCAAAATACTGACATTTATTTTAGCATCGTATGTTGCAGAATGTTACTGCTATTCACTTCCAAACGAATGTAGGCCTAAAAGCAATCATCTGATATTTATTTTGGCATCTTCCGGAGCGAATGTTATTGCTCTTTACTTTCGAAAGTAAAAGCAAACACCCGACATTTATTTAATCATTGTACGGAGTTGAATATTATTGGTATGCATTTCCGAACGTTAAAGGGATCTTTCGATATTTATTCTAGCATCTTCCGGAGCTGAATGTTATTGCTATTTACTTTCGAACGTAGAAGCAAGCATCCGGCATTTATTTTATCATCATACGGAGTTTAATATTATTGTCATTCATTTCCGAACGTCAAAGGGATCATTCGACATTTACTTTAGCTTCTTCCGGAGCTGAATGTTATTGCTATTTACTTTCGAACGTATAAAAGCAAACATCCGGCATCTATTTCATCATCGTATCCGGAGTTGAATATCATTCTTATTTATTTCCGAACGGCAACGCAAACATTCAACATTTATTTCAGCATCTTCCGAAGCCGAATGTTAAGAATCCTTTTCATTTCCGAACGCAAAATCAAATATCTGACATTAATGTTAGCACCGTACGGGGCCGAATCTTACCGTTATTCATTTCAAAAAGTATAAGCAAACATCCAACATTTGTTTTAGTATCATACGGAGTCGAATATTCCCGTTATTCATTTCCAAAGTTAAAAGCAAACATCTGACATTTTTTTTTAGCATCTTACGGAGCTGATTGTTACCGCTGTTCATTTTCAAAAGTATAGGCAAACATCCGACTTTTTTTCTGAAATTTTAGGGGCCCGACGTGTGTTTTTGGTGGCCCCGGGCCACCGTTAGTGTCGAGCCCTATGACGTTGAAATTTTTTTTTAATGCTTTTGATGATGATAATGATGGATCGAGGGCGCTTGTGATAATGATGAAGACGAGGTGTTACGATAATGACAGTGATATATTCGGCCCCTGACAGCGTGCAAATGCGGACGAAACTTCCACGCAGAGCAGTGGCAAACTGAAAGTCTCTTGCAATTTCTCTTTCAGATATAGAACCTTGTTGATAACACAGCCTACAGACAGAACAATTTCCGTAGTTTAAATCATGAAGCTTAAAACGCTGATATGGATATTCTCTTAAAGAAAATTATATATCTGCTCAAGAATCAGAAGTGCTAAGAAGTTGCCGCTCATTTCATCCAATCATTTTATCGAGCGGGATATCGTGAACTATGTCATAATTATGTACAGTATAATACGCAGGGCGAGTGATTGTGTCTTGGCCCGTTCAAAATATGACGGAGTATTGTTACAAACAACATATACGACATATACTGCACGCGGAAATAACTAAGCGGCACTCGTTATTCTGATTATAGCAACATTCCGTATCATTAACAGCAATATTACGATTCAGTGCAAGGTAAATTATCGTAATTACGGCATCATGAATTCCGTTATCAACAATAATGCAATTCTGTCCTTAACAAAATTTGATAGAATTAATACGGGATAATCTTCATGTATATTCTTTGTGGATAGATCAGATTTTAAGTGCCCATGCATGTCCAGTCAAGTAATTTTCATTTGTATTCACGAATTCACAGTTTACGTCGATATAAAACAAATTTTCAATCGGTTGTAATGAAAACAATACGAGGCAAGAATTTCATTTATTGATATTTTCGAGTAATATAAACAACATGATCATGACAATGCAAAACCCATACGATCTCACGTTTTACCGAATTGCATGTAATAAACTGCTTACGAGATTAAAGGGAGTTAAATTTTGAACTGTGAAATTACTCTGAATACTACTTCGAGGATTTGGTGATCAACAGTAAATAACTGTTAGTCGTTTTCTGACGACGAAGTGCACTATAATGTCCATGTTACCTTCTACATCGAACCAGGGAAGTGGAAAAGATCCATCTCCAAACCGACCCATTATATCGGCACAGCTCGGTCATCGTTGGTCATGCATGCGCAGCTCAGCGACTCAATGCCGTTCCACCTTTTGATATCATCATCAAGCACAAAAGCTTCCAGCCGCAAGGAGTTAATGAATATCCGGGTCATTGTTAAACAACCTACGATGGGGCAGGGAGCACCTTGGCTTTTATGTCAAGAAACAGTTTGTATACGTTTGTAAAATTAAATGCAAACAAAATAGAAAAAAAGAACATCAGGCTTTACAAATCGGGGTTGGCCCCTATATGATTATCTATGAACAGTTCTTTTTATTAGTGACCCGACTGATGTGACCTCTATGGTAAGAGCTTAATTTAAGAGAGTACCTATGGTAATTGTTACTTATCTACGCGGTTTTTTATTCATATAGCGTAAGCAACATCTGGCGGAAACTCCATGTAACGATTGCATTTTTTTTGGGGGGGGGGGGGGGGGGGGGAGGGGGGGGGGGTTAATCATACCCTCGTATGGAACAGTGTCCAAAGATACATGTAACAGGTATAGGCACTATATCCATATTTACGTGTGCGGGAGGGGAAGAGCACGTAATCGAGGGAGAGCTGGAGCATAATAGAGAGCACAGAGCTTGTGACAGACCATCACGGGTGCATTTGTATTTTTAGATATGATATTCAACACCATTTTTATGGAATTCATCATGTACACATTTTTTTTTAAAGAAAATGTAAGAAATTTAATACTCTGGGACAGTGGGCATGGCTATAAAATCGTGATTTTTCTGTCACCTCGTGAGTCCCGTGCGCGTCTGTCACTGTGTAAGAACTTTATAGATGATGATTAAAGGTGCGAGGAAAGTTTGTATCGAGATCTGAATTTCAACGATCTAATTCACACTTTGTTACAATATTTTTATTCTTTTTCAACAACAAAAAAAACAAGAAAAAGAAAATGTGTACTGATCGATCGGGGAACAATGAGAATGGCTACAACCATCTTCTGATGGACGTGTGCGTCTTTCACTGTAACCAACTTTATGTGAGTGAAGAGAAGTCTATACTAGTAATGTGTGGAGAAGGGGGTGTCCCCCTCTCACACGGGGGAGCTTTTGCATTTTTAGAAATGAAATACAACAATCTGGTATAGACACTTGGTGGAATATTTGAAATATTTTCTAACGATGTTTAATATTCTGAAGAGGTTGGCAGGAAGCCTACAATGTCTTCTTATACACGCATACAAATTAGCAGGTTACAAAACTCGGGAGATTTGTAATCCGCTAGCAAACTTTTTCGCACGTAAGAAAGACACAAGACACAAATATTGGCGCGAACAGCATGATAAACCCAAGAAATCTTGCTACCCCGCGGTGACTTGTGAACGGTCGACCAAACTGCGTTCTTGTTTTTTATTCCATCATTAAAAAGAACGTTTCAACGGCATACGCTCCACACCACTGTGACGCACAAGAACGATAGTTTTAACTTTATCGATTTATCGATAAGCAATTAGCAGGTTACATTTGTTCTTATTAATGGTTTTAAAAAAGAAATATTACTCAGTTGCCTTGGAAATTCCCGAAATTATTGTCTGAGTATAGAGCAAGTTCGAAGGTTCACGACGAACGAACGCTCTCAGGCATGCATGCATCATGATTAACATGTGAAGCACATGAAATAAACCTACTCGACGGTTATTACATTTCAGACTTCGAAGAAAGAAATGGCAGAAGAATACACGCCCTGTCTCTTAGATGAATAAGGTTCCTTAAAATACAGTTTAGTACTAGGCCTAAGGTGTGGTGCTCGTACTGTGTAAATGGATGTGCTTTTGCCTCCATCCATTATTAATGCACTCCATGATTGAGAATTTGACCACTTGCGAAATAGTTGGGAAGGGGAAGTCCTGGTTCACAGGAAAACAGACTTGATAAATGTATGGTGTAGGCAGTAAAAGATTTATACCACCCTTTCATTTTTCGTGTGCATTGTTTGTTTTTTTCTCTGTTGTGCTTTGTGGAATGTGTGCACGATCTATGCTTTGCTCATTTGTCCGTCAGGTCTCTATCACCTTTGACCCCTTCATGCACCTGTCGGTGCCGCTGCCCAAGAAGAAGCGTCGCATTGCCATTTTCTTCTACTCCCGCGACTGCCACCGCCGCCCTGTCAAGTACGTGCTGTCGCTGAGCTCAGACGCCACGGTGCACGACCTGACGGTGGAGGTGGGCCGCAAGACGGGGGTGCACCCCGCCAACCTCCGTGTCTTTGAGGTCTACCGCAGCCGTGTCCATAAGCACTTCTCTCGCAGGAGCACACTCTCAGGGGTCTCCTCCAATGACGTCATATTTGTGTAAGCATCAGCAATTTTGAGATGATCCCTGATTTATTGTTTTCACTACACATTGGTAAGCAGCCACTAGTTTGGAAGTTGGAATAGTTATGTGTACATGTATTTTATCTCTGTAGGAACAGGATACATTGTCTGTGTGTGTATAAGATAAGGTAGTAATTTGATTCATAAGTACATAATGAGTGTGTGATATGTTGTAGATCCGGGCCCTGTCTTATCAAAAGATAAATTTAACGTTAAGTCAAGATAATCTATGATTAACTTCTCATATCAACTCTAAGTCCACTTAATCTATGATTAACTTCCAAGTTAACTTAAAGTCCGTTTTATCAAGACACCCACAGTTGGAAAAAATTTAACTTCCTCCAAAATCAACATATAAGTTTTCTCAACTGCTCCAAATCCATGATTACCTTAACAGTTGATAAATATCAACTTTAAGTAGAAACAGTCTAGGTAGACTCAGTTGTAAGGCAATTTACAGAAGAAAGATGACTGTCACACTTTCCTAGTCTAGCTGGGGTCTTGTCACAAATGTTTGTCTGTTAAATTTCTCACTTTTTCTAACATTTAGTTGCGTTTCTTTCATGTAATTATGGTCTTTTCCTTGCATGAAATTCACAATCGGCACGCATTGCTTACGCGACTGCTGCACGCAAACACCCTAGACAGCAGTCTCATATCCCAGCCTGCGCGCCCGGCGCCTCTGCCCACCCACCCACCAATCAAGCCATCGCCAGCAAGGGCAAGTAACCGAGTACGGTACTGTAACTGGAACCGCGTCTGTGTGCAATGCATATCTTGCCAAAGAACCCATATGCGAGGAAACCAGTGATTTCTGACGTGCGTAGGCCTACGTAGAGCTAACTCGTTAGTTCGTCAATAGATACTAATTGAGAGTTTAGTAGGCCTTTAAAGAGTTTAATTTTATAGCACCGAGTAGGACAGTAACTTGAGATCTAATGTAATTAGGCTAACCAGAAATAGGCTTAACGTTAGGCCTAAAGTAACGTTCAGTGAGTCGTTTGTACTTACGGTAACACGTACTGCAGATTAGAGCGTCTAAGTCTAGAATTTTGACATGTTGATGTAGACTCGCGATCTATTCTTGACAAAACCGATCTGCGCCGTAGAGGTAAAAACAAGCTACTGTAGTCACCACACTCTCACAACTTTCCATAATCCTACACGTAAACACACAGGACTTCAGCCTAAATGCATAGGCCTACACGACCTTCACCTTGGACAGTCAGTTACTGTATGTTTTAGATCCATGTCAATGAATACTTGAATGTTATAACATTAGATTTACTGAGATCCTACATAGTGTGCGGAATCCTTACGGTACGCGCGTACGCAGATTTTCGTTGAGCTCAAGATGTGCTAGATCTATCGACCTACTTTCTTTAATACAATGCAAAACGGCGTATTTTGCGGTTCTGTTGCAAACTTATACTTCTAATTCAGCGGCTGTAGCGCTAATAATACTGCGTTGCACTAGCAGACTACGCTTCCATGGCCATGGCAAACAATCATGTTTTTGTTGTTTGTTTTGCTTAATGTATTGTATTGTTCTTAGGCAGACAGTACCGGAAACCACCCTCGTCCCGTGTTTTTTGTTTTGACTAAATCAATAATTAAGTCATGGTGATGAGCTATAACTATAATCGACTATTAAGTCTCTTCGTAAAACGGAAACTTGCAGTTGATTTAAAGTTATAGCGGACTTCAAGTTTGATAAAGTTAGCGTTGATTTCACAATCAGCGCAACTTTATCTTGATAAAACAGGGCCCAGGTTTGAGATTCACTAAAAAATAAGTTAATGTACAAGTGAAGTGTAATGGTATGTGGCAGAAATGCTCTGATAAGGGGTACTTATGTAGGGTGTATGTTGAACCCATGCAGATTGCGTATGTTATGTGGTTTGCTGCTTTGAATGTGCTGCTTGATGAATATTCAAAATGCCAAAGTGAGACTTACAGCTAATTGACAACTTAAATCCGCTTTCTTGGTGTGGGAAAGAGGATTATGCATACCTAAGTTGTATGTCAGTGCCATCTAGATGACTGAAAGTTGCACATACTTTTTAGCCTCAAGTAATTTTGTAATTGCACCTGGAGAGCTTTATTTGCATGATCAGTCTTCATTAGAATTGTATTACATGTATGTCCTCCATTTCACAAAATGACAAAGGGCAAACACAAATATGCAGAGCTTGGACTCCAGTTGTGATTTCAAAGTTGTCCGGCTCTCATCTTTTTGCAACCTCCTAATAATGATGATATGATTTACTCCAGTGTCAATGGTGCTGTTTCCTTGTTTCAGAGAAATTACCTTAAACTACATTGCTCATTTGCTAAATATGCAGGGCCATTTCTGAAGGTCTGCTCAACAAAGCCATGATATAATCATTTGATATGTCCATTGACTTCACCTGGCTTACCATCTCAATCATAACTCCACCTTAATGGGTGGACTTTGCAGATTGTTTCCTCTCACAAAAAAAGCTGTGATAATCGCAGCTCTCGCCAATGGATCATCTGTCACTGATACCAGGCTGCACCCATTAAAAGTCCCTGCCTCTGCCATTGGCTGGACTGGAATGATGTAGAAGACAGTACCTCTTTATACCTCAAACTTTTTATCTAATTTTCTCTCCAGGTGTGAGGTCCTGTCACCATCTATGGCTGGAGAGACAGTAGTGGAATTAACAGTCATTCAGGTGAGGATTTGTTGTTGTCGTTGTTGCTTTGCTTTGATCATCGCTCTATGCAAACGCTGCTCACTGGCACTGGTCCAATGGTCCCTCACCATTAAATTCACTGTCGGACCAGTAACTTTTTCAGGAATGGACCAGTAAAAAATGGAAAAACTTGGTACCTACTGGTCCAACAGAAAGGTCGGACCAGTAGAAAGAAAAAATGGGTTATTGTGCAGCCCTGCAGAATGGGTCAGAATATGACATGTATTAAACCAACTTCAGATTTTCAATGGTAATGAAATGAGGTTTTAATGCATGGTATTTATCCAGAAATATGTTATCTCCAGTGGATGTGATTTCGACACATTTAACTTTGTTACATTATATTCATTTTGCTTATTTTTACAACAGTATTTCCCTCCCTCGCTGTTCACTTGATTTAGTTTTGGTGAGCTTACCAAAAGGTTAATGCTTTGTATTATTCTGTATTTGCTATTCTGTGACTGCCCGCAGAGGATGCTGATGCCTCCAGTGCTGCAGCGCTGCTCTCACTGCAAGCGCTCCTGTGAGAAAGGGGGGATACTCAAGAGATGCACCAAGTGCTACCGGGCGGCATACTGTGACCAGTGAGTAGATGATGAAAATATGTGATTGTGATCTCTGATGAAGATGATGGTGATGATGATGATGATGATGATGTGGAGGAGGAGGAGGATGATGGCAATGATTATGATAACTGTGATTATGGTCAGAGTGGCTTGTTGGTGAAGGCAATAGTGATGATGATGATGATGATAATGAGGATGATGATGATGATGATGGTGATGATAATGATGACAGTAAGAATGATTATGACTTTGATTATGGTCAAAATGACTTGACGATGAGAGTGAAAGTGGATGTGATAGTAATGATGAGGATGATAATACTGATGACAGTGGTGGTGATGATGATAGTGATAATGATGATAACAGGGATTATAATGACTGTGATTATTGCAGTAGTGACATGATAATGATAATGATGATGATGATAGTGGTTTCATGAGGAGGATGGTAATGAAGAGAGATGAAGATGCTACTGCTTGTAATTGTCATAATAATGACAAGGTGATTTTGCATTCGAAGTGCCTTTTCAGGAAAAAAAGTAAGTCTATTGCCACGTGAATAAAGGCCATTGTACGTGAAGGATGATAATAAAATTCTACTGAATGATTTAGGATGTTTTCTATCGATTGAGAGTATGATACAAGTGATGTGACTCGCGTGCAACACTTGTTTTATCCTGCGCAGAGCTTGCCAGAAGAGCAACTGGAGTGATCACCGGGCAACTTGTCGTCGTGTGCCTGAGCCCGTGGGCTCCCCTTTCATGATCAGCCTGCCCCAGTCCCACGCAACGTATTCCAGACTCTGTCAGATCATGGAGAGCTACGCGAGGTGATTCATCTCTTTTCCCCCTACTGTGCTTTGTCTGCCGATTGGCACATACGCTTGAGTGCTCTTTTAGCCCGTTGAGGACGGACTGATTTTTGCTACAACACGCATTTCCAATAGACCCTTGCCTGAGTATACTCAGGACTCGTCCTCAATGGGTTAACCAAATTTGCATGAGATGTCTGGAAACAAATTGTCAATGAATAGAGATAACCTAATCCCCCAAATCTCTGTTGTATCATAATGACATTCCTGTATGTTGAGGCTGAGGCACATTGCTGCATACTGTATACGCTGTTATTTTCGCATACATGTATTTTCGCGAATAACGAGGTCATAGACATTTTCGCATGATGTTGTTTTCGCGAATAGACACCGATGCTTACATTAATGCTCTACTAACACAGTGCATGGAGACATTTTCGCATGTTTCTATATTCGCGATCCAACTGTGATTTGTGAAATTCGCAAAAATTAAACCCTCAAGAAAATAGCAGCTTATACAGTACATCTGAGTGGGCTTGTTAACTTTATAACTTAGATCAAGTTTGGATGGATCACTAAATACCGATGAAAAAGCTTTGCAAATCAAGCTACACTATTATGTACAAATCGTGAATGCCTGAGCACCCAGAGGGTTGAATAAAGGCAGGGTGACACAAACTGACCACTACGTTTTGCAAAGGTCAGAGGAGTGGACTGACCGGACTTGGATTATTTCATCTCCTGACCTGTTGTGACTAGTTGTGAAAGTAAAGTGTTGGATAAAAACGATAGGTGTGTGTGATTGTTTGTGTTTTTGTCTGTGTTTGTGTATCTGACAAGAAGAAGTTTTTCCTTGCGTACATGTTTTTGTGTTGTCAGTTACTGTTAGTATTCTTGTATATGCATTTGGTAGAATGACCACAGTGCTGAGTGACAATTCTTCCTTTCCTTTTAAATGGACAGATTATTTGTGGTTTTGCTTCACCTGGCTAGCAGGGAGGAGGGGGATGGGGCTCTAATTTAAGTCAAAGAATTAATATCTCAGTTTTACAGAAAGCTTCTTGCCCTCCCTTGCTCTTTAGAAACTCAAAACCGTTCTATTGGGACTTTCAGTCACTAAAGAGGAAATATATGTTGTTGGTATTTTTTTTCTCTTTCTTCCATGTTTTTGTTTTGTCATGATGACTGTATTAATTCTTATTCTCTCCTCCGATGTTGTTCTTCAGATATTCTGCCAACATCTTCATGCCTCCTCTGAAGTCGCCCACATCACCCACCAGCCCTACCCATTCCACCGGTGGTGACAACATGTCCAGCAGCATCTCCAGCCCAGCCACGCCCCTGGCTGGGTCTCCGCCTGGCAACCCTCCCCACCACAGACTGTCCTCCGGCGAGTCATCCCCAGCAACCCCAGATGGGGAGGTACCTCATAAAAGGGATCAGGATACGTCACAGGAACTGCTTGGGGAGAATGCTCCCACCAGTGCAATAGAAGGAGGGGAGGGTACGGACTCCAAATGTGATAAAGTCAATAATAGGACTGATGGCGATGCGTGCATCAATGCTGGGGTTGATGTGGTTACCATGGAGAACTCCAAGAACTCTGAAATGGAAGAGAAGCAAGGGACAGGAGACGGGCAGCATGCAGGTAGGGAGGGAGAAGAAGAAGTGGGAAGCCCTCTGACAGAACCATCAGCAGAGGGCGCTAACACAGGTACTGCAGTGATGTTATGGCAGCATCAGAGGAAAATCATGATGTCATAATCACCACTGGCTTTAGTTACAAGGCGAATTCAATTCACTGATCTAATGAATACTGCACTTTGTTCTTAGGCACATCTGATGTCAGGTTTGCCATATTTCAGATGTGAAACAAACCATTTCAATCTAACAAGAGATAGAAATGCAGTTACAAGTGTGTTTGATTTTTTTCAAAAGGTTAAAAGAAACCCTTAGAGAATACTCTCATTTTAAGATTATCTGTGATATCTTCAGCATGCCATCACCAAAAATGATTTTGTGTGGTGGAATATAACATTTCTTCTCAGCACACTTTTGAATGTATACAGAGTGCCACGAAGGGGATGTAAAACCCAATGGTTACCTGCTAACAAGCACTTTTTGATGCCTCAGTGGTCACATTAACTCTTAATGTGCCATGGGGTAAACCCCCTGTGTGCCACATTATTCTGAGACCGCAACGTAGGCATGCCTGGAAAAACATTCTGTTTCTCAAATCCATGCAACACTTTATGAATTTTGGTCATGCTGGACATGTAAAGAGCAAAGTTATAGAGAAAATACCTAGCTTTGTTTGGTGTAAATTTCATGACAAATCTATGATTATTTTTCTTCCAAATGACCAGTAGCTACATCATTGTCCAAGCATGACTTTTGCACACAACATAGTGACAGAAACTCCATAATTCCTCACAAATCCAATATGTAACACCATTTGATATTCCATCACAACGTAATGCAAGCTATGCATGTGACAGAAATGTACATGTAATTGCGAGTGACACTTTCATTGCACTGTGACATTCGGCGATTTATCAATCAGTGTGGGTGTTTTTGTGCGTCTGAGCAAAATATGCAAACTTGGCATGCCATTGACTGAGTCGGGCCTGCGAACGTGGCACTAAAAGCGTTAAATCAATTCCATTCAATTCAGTTAATAATGAAAAGTGATCATAGGTTAAGATGTGGATAGTTTTGTACCAAATATGTATGTTTGGGTTTTTTTTTCCGTTTGTGAGAGGTATATTTCTCCTTTTTATTTTGTTTTCCAGCCACTGTGGTAGGTCAGCCGCAGGTACAGGAGAGGAAGATGCCCAAGTTTTTCATCAAACCTGTCAACAACATCGGCAACAATCTCCAGAATAGGGATTGCCTCAAAGATGAGGGTAGGCTCCAATGTCCCTCTTGCCCTCTTGGGGCTCTCTGTATGTTTCGTTCTATAAGTTCCTTCATTTCTTCCATCGTGATGTCCAGTTATGTCCTCTGCTTGTCATATATGGGTCTGGATGCGAAGCAACTTTCATCTTTATGGCACAGATATGATGCGTACGGTGTGTAAAAGGCGCCATCTAGTTGGTGGCATGCGCACGTTCACACAAGCTTTCAAAGCAAATTTCACAAAAAAAGAATGTAGATAGATTTGTTTTTTTCTGGTTTGTTGATAAAAGAAATTATGTATGTATCTTGTGTATTGATGATGAGCCAACCGTTTCTGATTGCCATTTTAAAGGGGCATAGTCCCGGTAGTGTAGATGGCGCTGTTGATGATACTGCCGATCACCGTTAGCATTGATACGAAGATTACCGAAGTAGAGCTGTCATCAAGAGTAAAGTGCGTAGGTGTTGCTAAGTAACGTTGCCTTTGCTGTCTTCTCTGCGCATCGCGCAGTCTGTAGTAATGCAAGGGTGCGTGCATATGTGCTTGTTATTATGACATCACAAAAGAAGTTTGCTAAAGCTGTTATCCCTCTCAGCCGAATCATGAGCCGAACTGTGATCGGACCACTGACTACAGTGAATCGGACTTCTTCGGACTCAGGAAAGTGGGCCAAAGCGTAAGCGCCAAAGAGAAGTCGATAGCGTAGGTCTCTATAGGAAACTTGCGCCGTGCGCCCGCGTACGCATTTGACTAAAACACGGGGACCATGCACCTTTAATCTCTGACAGAACATGAATAATTTGTGTAAAATATCATTAGTGCTAGCTGATATGAAGACCTTGTCTTTACCGTATTGTTGTCTTTTAAGGCATAATAAGTCTCCATGATGATGGAAGAGATTACTGTCTGAAAGTTCACGGCAATTCTACAGTGCACTTGAAACTTGTAATTTGCAGTTAAATGACAAGTTATAAGCATTCAACTCTCAGCACAGTGAAGGGGGGGGGGGGGGAGGGGGAATGGGGCTCCCACAATGTCTGCAAGTGATCAATTCCACCTGTAAAGAGATACAAGACACATGAAGAGAACTTGGTTCTTAGATCTCTAGGTGAGGCATGCACTCTATGCGTTGATTGGGATGTGGCACACTGCCTGGCGCGAAACTGTCAGCCGGTGCATCTTGACCCCTTGGCTGCTTGTTTTGTCGTTGCAGGTGACCAACCGCTGGACCTGCAGGGTCTGACCTGCTTGGCCATGGACTGGAGGAATGACCCAAAGCAAGAAAACCATGTTCTTCTGGAGTCCAAGCATCTGGTCAGTAGATCAATACATGGTTCAGACCCAGTTTGCATCTTGCTTTCCTCCCTGGCCATTTGCAAAATGACTATTAATGAATGATTTAAAAGCGGGATTATATGATACAGAAAATGAAAACTGGATTTGAGTCTTGGCATACCTTGAGTTGTGACCTTTCCAACAACAAAAGTTTTGATAATGATAATTATAATAGTAATAATAATGATAATAGTCACAACTTATCTCCAGCTGGACAAATATAGGCACTAAATCTGCATAGGCTGAAAGTATGAGGCAAAATGGATGCTTGCACTTTGTCAGATATAGTACTGTATACGGCATATATTTCGCGAGTCTAAATTTTCACGAATCCGGAATCCTCGATGATTTCGCGAGTGGTTAAATTCGCGATCGTGGAGTCCTGCACTGAACGGAGAAGTGTACATGCGTACGTAACATTCACATTGGGATCAGAGTCAATATTTTTTGTGTGTCTTTAATTTCGCGAATAGCACCCGACTCACAAAATTCGCGAAAATAAAAACCTTACTAAATATTTGGCGCTCACAGTAAGTCTGGATTGGCTGTAGCATTTTGTCACTATCTGTTAGCGATTCTAAAACTGCAATATGAACAAGTAACAGTGAGGGGTGGGGTATCTCCGATATTATGGGACAGACATATCTGGTACTGGACAGTCACTTTCCTCATACCTTCTTTTTTTTTTACGCAATGATGATATTAAGAGCTTGGGGAGATAAGAGGGACATGTTTTACAGTGGAAAGAAGAGTAATGGGGATTATAATTTCTATTTTTTTATTTTTTTTCTTGTCAGGACTACGTGGAAGACGAGTCCGTCGCGGAAGGTGTGTGCGATGACTTGGAGATAACACTGGACCAGTGTCTACGGCTTTTCACAGAGCCTGAGAAGTTGTCACCAGAGGAAGCATGGTATATTATCTCATAATTTAACTGCTTTGTCGTCACTCAATTCTTACGCTGTTTTTATACCCGGTATGGTGCTGTGCTGCGGACTGCTATTCTTTATGGTAGTGATAATCTTTTTGCTTTATCAAAAGTAGGAAACTATTTTTGAGATGGAAATATGTCTGAATGTGATTTAAATGCTTAGTCTAGGTGATATTCTCCTAGCTTGTGAATCAAAAATATTATTTTGGCCTGAAACAATGCTTTTCATAAAAAGAATGTTTTTGAGTGTTTTTCAGCTGCAGTGATTTGCAGCCCTGCCATTGCCTTTCCTGTCATCGTGCTGCCATTGTTACTATTTCAGTGACACTCTGTTGTGTTTTTCCTCTCTCAGCGTACTCTTTTGAATTTCAGCCAGTGGCGTGTTAGAATGGTGATTTTTTGCGCTCCATTTGTGTGACCACATGTCTGTCATTACACATGGGGGGTTCCAACAATATAAGAATTGTGCTGCACTGTTCATCAAATTGCTGCACATTATATAAAAAGATGGAGTGATGATTAAGTGTTTGAAGATTGTTCAAAATCTGAGAATGACACGCATTTGTGGAGGAGATAGACATGCAATCACACCTCAGAATGCTGAAACTCAATCTTGTCTAATACAATCCATTTTGAATTATCATTTTTCTGTTTGAAGACAGAAATATTTTTATTTACTCTGAAAACACTCTTTCACATTTCAAAGAACCGGTCACAAACTCTACATAATATCATACCAAGTGTAGCAAAAAAAGGCTGCTGAAAACTGCTTATCCAATAGTGGCGAGCTAATGTAGTAAAATGGAGTCAAAAGGGGCGTGAGCTTTCGATCCTAGCAGAATCTTTGTCTGTGTCCCAGGGCTGTATCCCTAGCCCTCCCCTGACTGTTCCTGTTGTGTGAAGTCCTTATATGTGATTGCTTTCCCTGCCTGTTTATCATTTTGCGTCTGACGAAAATGCTGCTAAGATTGAAATCTCAGGCCCCTTTTGACTCCATAATATCATACAAGTAACAATTCTTACAAATTTTTGTCTGAGCTGGTGTCTGTAGCATGCTAATTCATTGATGTGCTCTATGTGGATGTGTGTGCAGGTACTGTCCACGATGCAAGCACCACAGAGAGGCCACCAAACAGCTGATGCTATGGAAGTTGCCGTCCACCCTCATCATCCAGCTCAAGCGCTTCTCCTTCGGCAACTCGCTGTGGAGGGACAAGATCAATCGGATGGTGGACTACCCTGTCCAGTACGTACTATGGCCCAAGGGGTCAAGGGGTCAAGTGGGGTAGTCTTTCAGTCATCATGTTCTTTCTCTGTATTGTCATTTTAGCTTCTCAGAAATGTGTCCAAGCCACTCTTCTGATTCTTTATCGTGAAAACATTAATGTAAAAACAAACAAACAAAGTGGAATCTGTATGCCAGTGTGTCAAGCGAGGGAGACAGACATAACTGGTTGCTGTTCCTTGTACTCAGGGCTGTACAAGTGTTCATTCAGAACGAGGAGGCCTACAGCCTTCCACTGCTGGTATGAGTATGTGAAGATCTGCCACTCACCAGATGTCTTCAAGCTGTTTAATAGCTTGACTCATGGTCACTATATTGTTACCAAAGTAACATGTGTCTGCCCATTTTTGGCATCCCTTCGGTGTCATTTTCAGTCTTCAGTCAACTCCCAAGGGGTGATGTAAATTGTTGATTTATTTCAATCACCTTTTGAATGGGTTACAGTGGTCCAGTTTTAACAAAGTAATATACCTTTTTTAAAGCATAGAGCTTATTCTAGTGAACAGTGTAAATTGGTTACAGTGGTCCAGTTTTAACGAAGTAATATACCTTTTTTAAAGCTTAGAGCCTATTCTATTGAATAGTGTAGAAAAGTTGAAGTTCATTTTTGCCCACTTTTTGTGGGTTTTGAGCTGAGCAGTCTCACATGGCAACTCAAACCCTTCAGCATCTCCCCCCTCCCCCCACCCCCTGCAGTGGGCTAGACCTGTCCCCGTTCTGCCACGGCAACCAGGGTTCCCCTCAGGTCTACGACCTCTACGGCGTCATCAACCACCACGGCGGGATCCTGGGCGGTCACTACACGTCTTACTGCCGGCTGGCCAGCCAGGGAGACTGGAGCAAGAATGAACACGGTGAGCAGATGACCGTTGTGACCTGCATGGGTTCTACTATCGATCATCTCCTACTACTTCTATTATTGCTATTACTACTACTACTACTACTACTACTACTACTACTACTACTACTACATGTACTACTACTACTACTACTACTACCACTTTTACTACTAATAGTGCTACGACTACTACTACTACTGCTACTGCTGCTACTACTACTACTACTACTACTACTACTATTACTACTACTACTATTACTACTACTACTACTATTACTACTACTACTACTACTACTACTACTACCACTACTGCTACTACTACTACTACTACTACTACTACTACTACTACTACTATTACTACTAACTGCTACTATTACTACTGCTTCTGATACTACAAGTTCTGCTACTGCTACTACTACTACTACTGCTGCTACTATTACTACTGCTACTACTTCTACTGCTACTACTTTTACAAGTTCTGCTAATGCTTCTACTACTTCTACTGCTACAATTAATACTGATGATATGATAATTGTAGTGATGGTAATTTGATCCCATCGAAGAATAACACATTTTCAATCATCCACACCCAACTCACGCTTGCATGCATGCATGCCACACACACACACACCCACATATGTGAGGCTGGGTGATTCAGATCTCAAAGGGTTGAATTGAGTCCAACTTGATTGCATTCATCTGGAGCCTTTATCGCTTCCTTCAGGAAAAATGGTCGAATGAACCTGTTGTGTTTTGAGCCCCTCAATGATCAGACGCAAATTATGAGGTCTAATAACAATGATGGCAAGCCCAGACATAAAAGGGTAAACAAAATATCCTGTCAGATATTGAAATCTATCCTAATCAACTTTTGTCTCGTATTTCCCAATGCTGCGGAGTGACCCATTACAGCATTATCTGATGATCCCCTCCCTTTCAGAATGGAGACTCTTTGATGACAGCCACGTCACCCCCACGTCGGAGAAGAACGTGGTGACGCGATCGGCGTACCTCCTCTTCTATCGCCGCCGCCAGGCGTACAGTCCCTACATCCCACCGGTCCCAAGGGAACCAGAGCCAGAGGTGGAGGATGGGGAGGACAACGAGGAGGAGGAGGCCATGGATGAAAAGTGAGCATGACAAAAAAACAAAACAAAAAAACCTCTGTTTCTTACCTCGTTACGTCATACCCTTCCCATACTCCTGCAGAGATGTTGCCATTAGTTACAGTGCTCTTGAGCAAGAATTTGTCCATTTTTTTCTGTGTAAAATATTCATCTTTACCACTTTCAGATAGCAGGGGGATTGATATTCAGGGATGCCAGTTTTCCGGCAATAGCCGGAATTCCGGCTTTTTCATATTTTGGTGTCCAATTTCCGGCTTCGTGATATTATTTCCGTCTGTGTGGAAAAGCCGGAAAACACGAGAAAGAAAGAAAGAAAGAAAGAAAGAAAAACCAAAAAATATGATCATCTAAACTTACGGGACATTCACTTTCACGATTTCCGTAGTATGTTTCGCATATACTTGGGCATGAGAATATCACAAAACGACTGTCATGCAAAACTAGCGCGATGTTGCTGCTGCTAGCTGGGACATGCAACACGTGCGATGATAGCGATCGAACAGTGTGTGGTGTTTCTATGCGATGTACTACTGTATGTGCGGTGCATGAATCATACTGCGCTCTCGCTATAGCTACAGCGCTGAGATGAGACGGTGTGGTGAGTCGATTGAGTCAGCTGAACGAAGCAAAACTACGGCTTTTACGGCACTAGGACTTCTTTATTTTTGCTACAAATTGCTTTTTTTTTTTCTAGAATACGACCACATTATTGTCTGGAAAGTGTTATACCAGCACGTGCGATCGCGATCGAACAACGTGTGGTGTTTCTAGGCGATGTACTATATGTGCGGTGCATGGATCATGCTGTGCTCTCGCTATAGCTACAGCGCTGAGGGAGTATTTATATTGTGAGTCGATCGAGTCAGCTGAACGAAGCAAAACTACGGAGTTTACGGCACAAGGACTTCTTTATTTTTGCTACAAATTCATTTCTATGGAGAATACAACCACATTATTGTCTGGAAAGCGTTATGGAACATCCAAACGACGGAGTTACAGTACCGTTAGTACCGCATTGGAACTTCTTTACAAATTTTCAGATTCATTTCTTTATCATATGAGGAGATGTTTATTGGATAGGTACCACTGTCCACAGCACCACTTGCACAGCGTCTGGAAAGTGTGACGGAACATTACAGTAATGTATCATTTTATCAAAATGTTATCAATGTTAGAATTGTTATCTGATGAGTGATGTTATCAACTCTATTATGTCTTCTTTGCACCTTTTGACAGCATTAGATTTGAAATGTACATCTTAATTCTCTTTTCATTATCTGGATCACACATTAATTTATCTCAAATTTGTCTGGAAGGTGGCTCAATTACCCAAAATATTACCCATAAACTAGGAATAAATGTTAGGAAAAAAGGTCCCTCAAATATGCTCAGATTGCAGGAGAGAGCATCTAGAACCCCAAAGCTTCCAGGGCCCTTAAGCGGGCCCTGGACCCCGGCCGATGGGACTTCGCGCTTCGCGCACATTTTAGCTCACCAAATTTTTTTCAGGCCCTAGAGCCATTTGCCACTGGCATCCCTGAATATTACTCATTAAATATGCGAGTAACTGGTGGAGTAACAAGTAAAGGGAATTTGTACTTTCATGAAAAATCAAATTTGGTAGAATTCTCTATATACAGTGCGTATCAAAATAAACGCAACAAGATTTGATTTCAAATTTGTGAAGATTGTGTTAACTTTACCACAAAGTGAGTAGCAACATCTTAAAACGACGTATCTCCTCTTTCCAATGATATCTTATTTATTCTTAAACAGTCATGGATGGCTGAGTAATCATTCTTTTTGGACAATGGGTCAAATTGGACTTGGGACCAAGTTTAGGCACAGTAAGAATCAATGCACCTTATTAGAAATTAACTAAACAAACGGAATAATGAAATTAATTTTAATGAAATTAATGATTACAATTAATGAAATCAATGATCGCAACTTACCATTGTCTTCTTACGGATACTAGTATCTCTTTTTAACATTACATCCCATGCCCATCAACATGGCCACCATTTCTTTCCACACTGAGATTAGGTCTTAGCCATCTCACGCACAGCCCTGAGAATCATTGGGGCTTGGTGGCGTAGAGCTTCAAACTCATCAGTGATTCTGTGTCTCAGAGTTGCAATGTCAGGTGGAGGGGTAATGAACACTTTGCTCTTGAGATAACCCAAAGAAATATGTCACAAGTCAGATCTGGAGATCGTGGTGGCCACTCCACATCATGATACAAGGCAATCACCCGATTTCCGAATACCTCAGCCAATCTGTTTCTTACTGCAACTAGTTGATCGGCTGGTGCGCCATCCTGTGCCCACCATAGGCATCTGAACACACTCCTTTGTTGCACAGGAAAATTTTCCATTAATTCAGGAATCATATTTCATTTAAAATTTGTAAAAATCCATTTCCGTTCATGTTGTTTTCAAAGAAGAAGGCCCTAGGAGCAAACCGTTTCCACAAAGTCCAGCCCAGACATTCAGCTTTTTTTAAAGAAAATCGACGTCATAGTTGAATGCAGAAACTGAAACTTGGTCCCAAGTCCAATTTGACCCATTGTCCAAAAAGAATGATTACTCAGCCATCCATGACCGTGTAAGAATAAATAAGATATCACTGGAAAGAAGAGATATGTGGCTTTAAGATGATGCTACTCACTTTGGTGTAAAGTTGACACAATCTTCACAAATTTGAAATTAAATCTTGTTGCGTTTTTTCTGATACGCACTGTATATTCTTTATATCTTTTTCAATATATGACATCACGAAACGAGTAGTCTTCTCGTCCAGCGAAAGCGTCACTGAAAATTGAAATACTCATACCTTTTCAATAAATTGTCCAGTTTTCATAAAACTAGTCAAATGTACCCGTGGAGTGCTGAATCAGCCGAAGTGGGGCATAGAGGAGGGGGGGGGGGGGGCTATGATGAAGTTATCACAGTAGTTTGGTATGTACTGACAACTTCTCTGTATACAACATTGTCTACTCTCAGAGAGTACATGTATCATGCTTGTTTGGCTTCAGCCAGTGCCCAGAAATCCTCTATGGGGATTCCCCCAGAAATGGTCAAGGTCACTGGGTCAACGGAGGTCAAATAACTGTTTTGCGCTACTCCTTAGTCCGATCTTGGCCAAACTTGCTGGAAAAGTAGACCTACACCTGGGAAATCCCCATTGAGGATATTTCTGGGGGAATCCCCATATTAGTAGGCCTACACCTGGGAAATCCCCATTGAAGGAGTAGCGAAAAACAGTTATTTGACCTTTGACCCCAGTGACCTTGACCTTTCCAAAAATGAACCCCTCACGGCCAATTTGGCGGTCAACCTGCATCCACCCACTAAGTTTGATGGAGATCGGACCAAGGACCTGGGAGGAGTAGAGGAACAAACAGACAGACAAATGTTGCTCAAATTATAGTATGATTTTCACCAATTTGTTCTCCTAATATTGCTGTATTCACTCAATCTACACACATATTTGGTGGGTTTCATTCCCTTGTAATTACAATTTATTTCAAGTAAATAGTTCTGAAAGCATGATTCTTTTGTACTACTTCAAATCAGTTTGTAATTGTGATGCATTTTTGTACAATATTTACATTTGTGTACATCACTCCATTTTATTTTGTGCGTTCTGTTCTTGGCATATTATATGAACAAAACAGTTCTTATTCTTAGTTGTGGACAAAATAGATGGAATGAATGAAAATGTCATGAAGTATGAGGGAAAATAGGATCCGATTTTTAGGACATTGTTGTCAAATTAAGTTTTATTGATCTGAGCCTTACTTTCTTTCCAGAGCCTCAAGCAGTGGTAGTGAGATGGAGGTGGTAGAAGGTGATACCAATACCGACCACACCCAGCCCCCCTCCAGCCCTTTCAATGATGCCCAGGCCATGCCAGCCACCGCCCCGCCCGGCGACGTCCAGTTCCTCGACAACCGCTTTGCCTCATCCCAGGGCGCCTTCCCTCAGCCGGACCACACGAGGGCACCCTGTGAGGCTGATGAAAGAGGCGACATCGGCTACACAGACATGGAAGATATAGACTGATGAAGCAGAGTAGAAATCAACTCTCACCTTAAAGGACAAGTCCACCTTCATATACATAAGGATCGAGAGAATGCAGCAATATTAGTAGAACACATCAGTGAAAGTTTGAGGAAAATTGGACAATCCATTCAAAAGTTACGAATATTTTAAGTATCTGTGCAGTCACTGCTGGAACAGAAGACTACTACAGTGTGTGATGTCACATGTGTACAACTATATAAGGAAAATAAAAAGAGAATTTCACAAAACTTTACTTTTTGACTAAAGTGCAAATTTCTTTGACTTGCTACTGACGTATGTTAAGGGTAATATTATTCCCCCTGCCTTCTGAAAGAGAGAAGTCGAGTGTTCTTTTGTTATGCGAGAAAAATGGAAATATGTTGAATTTTCTTTATTCTTTCTTTATATCGTTGTACTCATGTGACATCACAAGCTATAGTAGTCTTTTCATCCAGCCATGACTGAGCAGAAACTTCAAAAATTCATATCTTTTTAACAGATTGTCCGATTTTGCTCAAACTTTCACTGATGTGTTCTACTAATGATGCTGCATTCACTCAACCCACATGTCTATGAAGGTGAACTTGTCCTTTAAGTCACGGTGTGTGATGGACAAACTGATGTCATGCAAGCACCTTTAATAGATTTGGCTACATTTTGCAGAAAAATTTGCTCCTAAGCATTTTTTTTCCCTTTGAGCTACAAATCCGACCCAAATCAGGCAAGCACTTACGAAGTTATGACCATTTCAATGCAAGTTAGTTTAAAAGTTTTAAGATTTCATTTTAAATATCCAGCTCATTCAAGAGTTTATTCCCTAGCCCATCTATTTTGAGTCATTGCAAATAATCTTTTGGGGGGCAATTTATGGTAAAACATATTTTTCCCAGAACTCGTTTGGACAATTTCTCACTGAAGATGGTCCTGAGTGCTTGAGAGAAGTCAGGCATTTCTTATGTGCATGTAGAGTGGGAACCAGATTTTGCTAATGGCCTTCCAAACCTATCATTGGTAATGAAAGTTCTAACAAAGACCTCAGAAATTTGACCAGGCACAGGAGACACTACAAGCTGCCCCCGCTGACCTGCTGTTAAGACCTTCTCGCTTCATAGAAAATCTCTAAGAACTATGTCATAGATCCTTCAATGCAGTTGACTGCTGTGTGAAAGTGTGTGATTGCAGTGAGCTAGCTACCTAGTATGAAAGAGGTCTTTTAGATATTCAGGAGACACTAACGGTGGCCCAGTGGCCCGGGGCCACCAAAAAAGAAAGTCGGGCCACCAAATTTGAAAAAAGGGCAAATTTGGTGGCCCGCCTCGGGCCACCAAAATTTTTTGAAAAGTATGTCAATAAATTCGTAACTTTTTGCGCAGTTAAATTTGTTCAAAGGATGGATGAAAAGGACTGAATGAATGCCTGAGAGTGAGTGTTGAAAGTTTGTTGAAGTTTATTTATGAGTAGATATGTCCAACTTCTAATTCTTACTATCATAAATCTTAAATATTTGACTCATTTTTAAAAAAAGGACTTTTAATGTTTTTTATTGTTTTTTTTCGGGACACCAAATTTTTCTCTCGGGCCACCAAAAATTTGAAATTTAGGATTTTGGTGGACCCATCGGGCCACCAAACAAAAAAGTTAGTGTCGAGCCATGAGATATTACATGTGAAAAAGTCTCTGCCATCTGCACGGATTATGGGGTGAGGTGAATTTTGAATTGTCTAGTGTGAAAGAGGTCTTTTTTCTGGCACTGGATCTTGATGAAGAGTTGACTAATGTGAACAAGATCTTTACTGTTAACATTGGATTACGCAGGTGAATATGGATGTGACCGTTTGTGCTCAGCATTGATCATCACAAGTCAACAGTTGATGTGTGTGAACGACATGTTTGTTATTGGTGTTGTGTAGTACAGGTGGTGAAATGGCTAGTGTGAACAGGATTTTCATTTGTGTAGCTCCAAACATTACAGCTACCGAGGAAGTGAAATTTTAATTGTCTGTAATTGGAGAATACCACTCTTTGGTAGGACATCCTGTATTGTGAGGTAACATAAGGAGTAAAGGGATGTTAGTTGGCATAAAAAGTAGTCAACATGTCCAGTCGTTGAAGATAAGCTGCATAATTGTAAACTGTGTACAAATGAAATGCCTTTCCCTTTTGCTAGTTGATATAGCAAATGTGTCTCGACGTAAACACATTTTATTCATTAAACTCCAGTATGCTTACGCTTGAGTTTTGAAACTGAGCAGGTATTAATTTTTGTGTGCAAAATGCCTTTTATTTTACACTGCTATTACCAATGTTGGTGTAATAAACACACTATTCATCTTGATGTAGATGTCAGGTTTAAAATGGATTTTAGTGGATGACACTCCACCTTGGCCCAGAGTTTTTTAGTGTGATGTTATTTTTACTTCATAGAGAGATGTAATGATGTTGCAATCCACGTTGCATTTCTCAGCTGATCAGGGTCCTGTTTTATGAAGAGTTATAATTGATTATATAGTTGATTTCAATCGTAAGTCTACGGCAGCTTGTGTGTAAAGGAAATTTAAAATTGATTTTGTCCTTTGATAAAGGGAGACCCTGAATGCACAAAGTTAGAATCTTTTAAGAGAAGACCACAGAAGTTGCCTATACCTAGAGATGTGGGTAACTAGCAATCGTGTTTACTGTGCGGTAGATGGTAAGGATGGAAGCGCAACCCGCTTTGATGTGTTATATGGGTCGAGTGAACAATATGCGAGACAGTTTGAAGACTCTTAGCAGTGAATGTAATACCATACCGACTGACCATCTGTATGACATTACAGGGCTGCGTGATAGGGTCAAAAGTACACAGCAATTCTTGGCATTGCTGTGGATCCGCATATTATTTCAGAGCCGCAAAGCATGTTTATCCGGGGAAGAAGGGAGGGAAAAATCTTTTGGCACAAGACATGGAATCTCGCCAGACTTCCTGGTCGCATTTCATGGCGCTCTTAAGCCACGTGTACAGCCTCTGTGTAATCTGTACAGGTCCTATTAAAGCACCTGATTTTGGTTGTCGGCCATGATGCTTCCTTCCTGCCATGCACTGAAAAACAAGCTCAAGCTTCCACAGGGAAGTTGGTGTGAAATGGCATACGTGGTATCTCGCACACAGTTGTTGGCGCTTGCAACACAAAACAACTTGTGTGAAGTGAGACTTGCCACTGGCTACCTTTTGTAAAGAGTAGTGGGGGAGGATGAGAAACCTGCAGACATAACACATTGGAAAGTACCGACCGTAGTGTAACGTAAAAGATGAAGTGAAGGTCCAGAGTTGATGCATGCATTAGCTAAAATCATAGATGATATTTAAGATAGATTAGGAGGCCCTTGTTTTATGTTTTACACTGACTGATTCAACCATCTTCAGTGGGTGGTATAAAAATATTAGTTGTCAAGGAATGTTCACTCTCAAGGACTGCCACAATTTTTCTTCATCTTCCGTCAGGGTCTGTCATCAGCTGCAGCCATGTGTGTCGATCAAAGCTATAATAAACTAGAAGGGCACTCTGAGAGCGCAGACCTCCACCAAGCAGCTACTTTCCACCCATCCACACATCAATCATCCAATTTTCCAATATAGAATCCTTTTGTCTACATCATCAGCTTCCACCTGCATGCGGCCGTCAGATGGTAAAACGGTCTAACTCGAAAATTTGACTTTTTGAGGTAAATTCACTTTCCGGGACATGTGAGGGTGCTCTTTCCAATGGTGCTATTGAGAAAATCCCATCATGTCTTGTTTTAGAGATGATTTCCGCTATCTGGGTACTTTTTTGTATTTTCCTTCAGATTTGATGGTAAAACAGTCTATCTTTGAGTTAGCCCATTGTCGGTAATATCGTTTGGAGGTAAAACGAGCTATCTTTTCCATAAACCATATAACCTTCTAAACTGAGATTTTTTAAATCATCGCTGTCAGATGGTAAAATGGTCTATCTTCGAGTTAGACCAGTTTACATAGTGTTTGTGGTCTATCTAGAAGATAGACCATTTTACCATCTTATGATGTGTAGCGGAAGTGTATACATGTGCTGTGGTTAAACAGTCTATCTGCACAAAAATCTCATTTATTTTATAATTAAAACCCCAAATAAGCACGAAATTCTTCAGTTATCAGTGTTTAATATGCTTCTTCTTGTCCCATTGCTAAAAATGCATTATACCCATATCCTAACAAAGCTCAAACCTCTAAACTTTAAAGTCATTTTTCTCAGAACAGCAATTTTCGAGATAGACCGTTTTACCATCTGACGGCCGCATGGCGCAGAGCACATGCTTTAGTGCATGTATGCAAACCTCAAACATGCTCAGAATGAACTCCCAAGTTCATTGACCCTATCTGCAAAAACATTAAAAGGATTGTTTAAAAATCCATAAAAATTCACAGATCACTACAAAAATGTAATCATTTGTTCTTTGTGTCATTTTCAATTTTTCCTGCAAGTTTTATCCAAATCCGTCTCAACTTTTTGAGTTATTTTGCTCACAGACAAGCAAACAAACAAACAAACAAACAACTAAGCAAAGAAACCACCACCAATGAAAACATATAACGTCCTTCCTTGGTGGAGGTAATAATTGATTTAGTGGCCAAAGTATGCTCAGTGTTTGAATCTGATGCACACTGAGGTGACTAAGAGGCCTTTAAAGATTTAGGAAAACACTTTGTGAGTATTATTATGTAGTAGATTAGCCCTGGCCCGGACCTAAATGAATTAATAAAAATGTAACGTGATATAAAGCGCCTTTAGACAAGTAGATTGCTTGGAAGCATATGGACAGTTCTAGTAGTTTGTGACAGAATGTTCAACTGTTTAAAAAGAAGAATAAAAACAGAACACCACAACAAATAAACAAGATAAGCCCAAGAAAGCAAAGTAAAACAAACGTTCTATATGCTGGATGTGACATTGTACTAGTTATGCAAATTCTCAAGCACTTAAGGCTGATAAAGACTAGCTTCAAAGTGATATTAATGAAAACTTGACAATTACCCACTGTTAATTCAGAGCTGTTATGATATGGCTACAGGAATGCACAGTGATCACTTGGAAGTAAGCATTTAAGTCATACGTTAGTCTCATTTACAAGGGTTTGAATCAAAATTGCAATTTTGTAGGATGATTCGGTCTGTCTAGTTTATATGTGTGTAGACTGAATTTGGTACAGTTGGCTTGTCGAAAATCAGTTGCTTTGTCCCTTAGATGCAATGTGCTGCGATGCTTTAAATGGATTGATTTTTATTTTCAAACTGTGATACGGTGCCATGCTTGAAAGTACAGTCGTAATCAGCTCTGATTCTGTAATGCTAATGCATTACAGCACATGGTGTCACTCAGACACTATGTGGTGTAATGCTTTTTAAATAGAGCAGTTTTTATTTTCATGTGATACAGTGCCATGCTTGAAAATACAGAAGTAATTAGCTCTGACTCTGTACGGAAGAGGAAAAAAATTTACTCGTTTGCAAATGAAAAGTGCAATTTTGAATTTTTTTCATGCATGTATGGATTAAATTTTTTTTTTTCATTTTTAATAGGTTGTCTATGCCGGACAGTGAAATGCGTGTGTTTGATAATATAATGATATGCAAATTAATATTCAAGAGTTGTGTAAGCGTGTGTGCTTTTTGTTAAACTGCTCTTTGTTGTTGTTGAAAGAACCACAAAGCAACCCTTTTTTAATTGTTGGCGTCGATCAGATCATTTTCATTAGGCTCACATTCTCACAAGGTCAAGACACAAAGAAATGCTGTGCAGATGTACACAGTCTGTTGTGTAGATTTGATCACACACAAAGCACTGCATAAGAAGAAAATGAGGAAAGATGTGGAATGTTTCACCAAGGTTTCCTGCGAAGCCAGTTTCCTATTTTGAAGATGTACAGCTGTACTCGTTTTCACAAGCTATGGTATTGGTCAAAATCACATGAGCAAAGTACATGATTTCCTAACATTTTTCTTTTCTACACGATCTATGTAATGTGCTGTATTTCTAATACAATGATGAGAACTGTTGAACACAGGATTACACAGATTGTTGTGGGCTTTGATTTTAATGCATCTATGCTTAGCGTGTGGCAGAATCTATTTCATGATAAACAAAAGTAGGGGAAAAGATGTTGGTATTTATGGTTACTTGCATGCATGTATAAATATAATAATCATGAATCTCTCACACTTTGAACTATTTAAATGCATTTCTTGGTTTCTGTAAACCGAATCTTGTGAAATGTGTGTTTGCTGACTTGACTTTTGTGTCATTTTAGTGGGCTTGTCAACGCACACATGCACTACGTATTGCAGTGGATAACCAATGGACAAAGCTGACATTGTGTTTGTGTAATCATTTTATTGTCTCATGTGAGCCGGATGGAATTTTAATAAACATTCACATGATGGTCAAGTTACTCTGTCTAATCTGATATACCAGATGATTGCTCATACTTTATTTTGTGTACTTGCACTTGAAGTTCAAATACAGTGTACACTGTACTTCCATTACAACAAACATGATTATAATGAACATGGCCATAATGAAATTCCAGTTATAACAACAACAAAAAAATCAAGTTGCGAAATTATTATCTATACATATTTCTTCATATACTGTATACGCTATTATTTTCACGTGCAGATATTTTCGCGAATAGCAAGGTTATAGACATTTTTGGGTGATGTTGTTTTCGCGAATCGATGCCGACGCTTACGTTGATGCTCTTTTAACACAGTGCATGGAGACATTTTCACGTGTTGTTAAATTCGCGATCCAACTGTGATTCGCGAAATTTGTGAAAATTAAACCCTCGTGAAAATAACAGCTTATACAGTACTCTGTTGGTTTGGTTACAATGAAATTTCGATATAACTAAAACGACAAAAAAAAAAATTGGCAATCCCAAGGACTTTGTTATAACAAGGGTCGACTGGTTGTGTGAGCGTTATGGCGATGACAATAAGTTCAGACAAAGGAGTAATGCATGATATTACAACATATATATGGCTACTGAAAGATGGAAACTTTCATTTTTTTTCCACTGTATCAGACAATTTTACATGCTTAGAACCTGTCGAGTGCAAGAGTACTTGCATGCAATATTCATGTGTTCTCATGTGTGCATTGATTTTGTGGGGCGCAGAGTATGTGAAAAGTTCCACACAAAAGAATTTCACTTTTACATTACAATGCCTTGAATGTCCATCGGCTTACTGTAACCCATATTCACATCATACTATATGGTGGTTAATGTAATCACAATCCAAAGATACACGTGCAGATGGATAGATAGATAATAGATACAGATAGATAGGTAGATAGATAGATAGATAGATAGATAGATAGATAGATGATAGAAAGATAGGTAGATAGATAGATGATAGAAAGATAGATAGATAGATAGATAGATAGATAGATAGATGATAGAAAGATAGGTAGATAGATAGATGATAGAAAGATAGATAGATAGATAGATAGATAGATCGATAGATAGATAGATAGATAGATAGATGATAGAAAGATAGATAGATAGATGATAGAAAGATAGATAGATAGGTGATAGAAAGATAGGTAGATAGAAAGATAAATGGTAGATGGATAGATGATAGATAAAGAAAGAGGTAGGTAGAAGGACGGGAGAAGGGAGAGAGAGAGAGAAGAGAGACAAGGGAGAGATATATGAAGAGAGAATATTGTGATAGAAATATGAGAAAGTAAAGGAAAGTTTTGAGGTTTGTGATGTGCTTCAACTTCAACGTACTTCAATTGCATTATGGTACATGTTTAAAATATGTGAATGCATTTTTAGGTTTAGGAGAATGGAGAGTATGAGTGCCCTTTCAAGAATCAAGACACATCTACATGTATCTTGTTTTAAAATGTATTTACTGTGGTGAAAAGGGAAAGGGCTTGGGGCAAGCATGGCTGCAGAATAGGCCTACAAAAAGCAAAAGCAGCAAAACAGCAGGATAATTTGTTCCATTTTGCAGTTTATTCATTGAGACTAGTAAAACTTGGACAACGCAAAAAGTATATACATGTGTATGCACCATAATACATCATATAACGATAGAAGGCGTTAAGTGTACATAATCAGCAGCATTACATTGTACTATAATTTTATGTACTTTCTTACAGATTTAAATGATGCAATTCATGCAAAGAACAAAGATTTCACAGCGCAATTGAAAAGCTTTCGTATATCACATACATGTATCATTATTTCAGTAATGTTCAGTGTGTTGGGTAAGATTATAAACTCGAACGTGGTAGTTACTGAGCACGTATCATCATAAGCCAGAATAACCAAATTTAGTATTCCGGTGCAAGCAGTAATAGAGAAGAAGCCCTTTGTAACACTGTTGACATTCACTGATGTAAGTCAATATTTGAATGACGTCACAATCGTCGGTCATCTCATCATCATGAACATGATATTCCAACACAGATGTTTGTCATTTTTATCATTGAACGTGGAGATGTTGACGCTTTCCTCTGTACGCGCCACTGCTAAAATAGAAAATGAAAAGAAAATCATCGCTTCGTGGGATGTCGACTTGAGGATTTTTCCCCCACCATTTCCCTCCAAATCAACATCGATTCGTTGTTTGTCCTCTCCGTTGGTAGCACATTGCCGGGCATCTTGCTTTCCAGGAGAAAAGTTATCTGCGTTGCCATGAGCCAGAAAAATAAGAAGAGTGCGAGGTCTGTGCAGGAGATAGAAGGAAAAATAAAAACAGCGACATACAAAGTCAATGGACAGGTGAAAAAATGGATTTTTTTTTCAAACAATATTTTATTTCGATTCCATCATTTATCATTGATTACAATAACATTCAGTTATTGTTTGCTAGCGGCATGAAATTTCAAACATAATATTTTACAAAATATTACAAAATAATTTTTGGGACTGTCATTGTGCCAAATTTGTAATTATTATAATTTATACTACAAAAATAATACACAGTCATACTATATACAAATGATTCATGCGATTTAAAAAAAAAATGGAATATGCAAGGATGGTGGAGGGGGGGGGGGATGCATAGATGACCCGTGGAGAAAGGTGTGAGTTGGGAGTGGTCGGAAGGATGGGGGTGGTGGGGAAGGGTGTGTAGTGGTAGGGAAGGGCGGAGGAGGGTTTTGGAGTTTGGTTAGTGATTGGGAGTGGCGGGGAAGGGTGAGGAAGATGCAGTGGCAGATCCAGAGGGGGCGCAAGGGGCGCACGCCCCCCCTTTATTTATCGTTAAAAACAAAGGAAATAAAAAGAAAAAATGAAATGAAACCAGGAAGTGGCACCGTAAATATTACCTGCGGCCCCCTTTTTTTACAGAATTCCTGGATCCGCCCCTGAGATGTATGTAGGGATTGATGAGGGGAGGTTGAGGAGTGGTGGGGAAGCGTGGAGGAGGGTATAGGTGAAGAGTTGGACTAAGGTTTGGTGGGGAATGGTAGTATTTAGGTAGCAGTGAAGAGGCTGCAGAAGGATAGGTAGGGTTGATGGAGAATGTTTGAGGCGGTTTATAAAGAGTAGTAACATCACGGAAATAATGAAAGCTACTCCAAACAAACACATAGATTGTTTTATACTAAAGACTTTTTTTTTTCATATATTTCCACGTTTAGATTTTGAGTAAGAAATCTAGGCAGTGAAATTGTTCGGGAAAAAAAAACAAACAAACAAACTTGCCAGACTGCCGTCATCGTCCGAAGAACTGAAGAAGGAGCTGTACTGATTTATGTCTGTCATAGAAATAGAAAATGGTGAAAAGACATTTAAAGAAGCCAAATGAATACGGGAATGAATCAAAATTGGTATCTATAGTGACAGGAAAATCACCTTCTGTGATAACGTATACAGAATGTCACGACAATTTATTAATTGTCTTTTTTAATGCAACGAGACGTTATTCTGAACTTGTTTTATTCTGATCCATAGTGTGAGTTATATTGAGTCCAATAACATCTCATCATTTCGTTACCTTGGTTACATTTTAAGTTATAGAAATTTTCCAAGTTCCACAATTGTTATAATTATTATCATCATTATTATTGTTATTGTTATTATTGTTATTATTATCATTTGATTATTATTATTATTACTATTATTTAATTATCATTGTCATTAGAGTAGTAGAAATAGTAGTAGTACTATGCTACTACTACTACTACTACTACTACTACTACTTCTACTTCTACTTCTACTTCTACTACTCGGGGTTACTACAACTATCGTTATTATGCTCTTGCAGTTAAAATACACGTAATTATGACTTTCATCGCAATGGCGTAGTTGATTTTCTCACATCAGTGACGTCATTCTACAAAGTCTTTTTAAAAAAATCCATGATGTATATACTGTAGTATGGTGTGAGACTTCCATATAGAAGCGTTGCATCCAGGGAAAAAAGGAAATTGATTAAACCAAGGAGGTTTTATACATGGAGTTCCAACTAGCTGTAATTATTCAAACAGTTGTCAGAGTTCTATTGATGTACAAAAGAATTCCACAGGTGCACTTGTGCCTTTAATGATCGATGTTTGACGCCGCCGTCTTGCTGAGCAATCTGAAGATTCATTTTGAATGTTATCATAATGTTGGCCATATTTTGCTTAGTTATTTATTAAATGACATGAAATTTCACTTAATGATAAAGCATGTAAAACAAAAGTCAATCCCGTCCAGAAATTTGTGCATAAGTGTAAATCGGAGCTGTATCATGTGAAAATGTTTAAAACTGTACCATCCTGGAAAGCTGGTTTTATCACATTTCCGCTTAATTTCCACAAATGAAACTAATATGGATTAATGTTCAAGTATAATTCTTTATTGATAGATATATCAGATCAGTGCCCGGGTATGCCCAGTCGAGTAATTTTCATCTTTATTTAGGCATTTTTTGCTCAATTTCTATTCGCTCATCCTCGTGTCTGTACCACCTACCTTTTATAAGAAGGGATAGCGAAAAGTAACTACCATCACAAAGACATACAATGTGTATCTTCCTTTGAAAGTGGCTGGTGATTATGCAATGAGACACGAGTAAATTGTCTTCGTATCTGCACGGCAGATCCTGTTTGGCACATGCTTCAAATATTTTTGAGCGGCGGCTTCGAACATCTCGCAAAGGAAATAAGACGGTTGTGACTCCATTCTCTTGAACCTCCTTGATTAAACTCTGTGTTGCCTGACCTCTTACTAATAACGCTAATTTTCATTCAGTTTAGGATAATTTACACATCCCTAGCCTTTCAGCGTAATATGTTACTATGTACTTGGGCTGTAAAAAAAAAAAAAAAAAATCTGAAGAGACACCATTGCACAAGCTGAGCAGGAATGTCTCGGTACAGTGTACTCCCGTTTTAACGAATGCGAATATAATGAATCTCTCGTTACAACGAAGTAAAAATTCAAGTAAAACAATCTTGTTTTTATGTACTTCACTAATTGGACATTTCGTTGTAACGAAAAAAAAACCCAGCACAAAACAAAACAAAACAAAACAAAACAAAACGAAACAAAACATAAACAAAACAAAAACTGCCGATTCCGCGAGAATTTCGTTGTAACGAGAGTAGTCTGTATAATAAGATATAATATAACATTGCTATTGTGTGAGTTTATTAAACAAAGTGTGCTTATGTCGACAGTATACTCAATTATGCTGTTCATGTTTAAACTTTACAGAAATATCATGCCTTTGACCTACAATTCACAGTAATAATCTATTCCTCATGGTCACGTGAGAGTCAAATCTTGGGCATGATAGAACATTTCAGGGACCGTGGAACCTTTTTTTTTGGGGGGGGGGGGCTGCTGACCGGGAAAGGGGGTCAAGGGGTCAGTGGCAACCCCCCCCCCCCCTCCCCCGGACAACGTGAGTCGTGGGTGTTGCGATTTCTTTCTCTCTTTTTTTCAATTCCCCCCCCCATTTTCCCAATTTTTTAAAAGACCCGGTAAAGTGTGGTAGTGGTGGTGGTGCGGGGGGGGGGGGGGGGGGGGGGAGTCCGCGACCACTGCATTACATTGAGACAGTATTAACACCTTCCGTGGTATGGGGTCATTCTGAAATAGATTTGCAAACACTAACCGTTGGGCTCCGCCAGAGAGGGCCAATTTTGGTCCTCTTGCCCCTCTGAACAGGGTGGCAGGTCCCCCTCGCACGGCCGCCGTTTCGTAGTTGCGCCCCTGGCAGTGGGGCACCGCGACTTCGTCGGTGTCGTTGATGTCGGCGTTTGCACCAGCGGAAGCGGACTTCGAACCCGGAAGTCCCGCACGTCGTCGAACACGGCAGCCACTCCTCCCAGGCGCTCCATTCTCCCGTCACTGGTTGCACAGGTGGTAGAGAATAAGAGAGTGAGAGTGAGAAAGAGATAAAGGGGGCGGGGCATGCCATCAGTGATTGGGGTACCAAGAAGAAGGAACACACTAAGGGCAATGCAGTAGATTTTTCTGAAAGCCAGATGTCATTTGCTAAGCATGGGATTAATTGACTGCAGTAAAAATTGGGATCAGCTTTTTAGTTGTTTGTAACCTGAACCACTAGAAATGCAAAACATGAACAAGCCACCATAAACAACGTATAGGCATCAATATAGTCCTATTTGTCTTTGTCCTATCTGTTTCGTTTCTGTCATCTTGTTCTCTTTAAATTCCTTAAATTCTTATATTGTCTTTTGTTTGCTTTAAGTTATTTTTATGTCAACATCACTGACTGAAAACCCTGAAACGAGAGAATCTCTTAAGATGGAAACTTGGCATCCTTGCCCTGTAAGGTACGTGTATCTTTCAGCACATTTGGCGCGATAATTTCTGATGCAGGAAATTAGCCCGATCAAAAATGACACGCTATTTGCTGAGTGAAGACCTAAGACATTTCATTTCATTTCATTCATTTCATTCATTTTATTTTACCACGGATAAAATTGCCCAAGAAGATGATCAAATCAACACACACACGCACACACACACACACACAAACCGATGTATCATGTTTGTAAACCCCCTCCATCTATCGAGATATTCTCATTTTAGAAATCAAAATATAGCATCCAGACATCACATGTTATAACAAAATTCTCAAACATAGAAACAAATACAAGATAAATTGGTGTTAAATATAGATAGAGAGATATGTTCCTTGCAAATTGCAGAATTGATTAGCTTCTTGAAATATTGATTCATTCATTTAAAAGAAACAATTCACAACTCTCATGGAAAATTTACGAAGTGCGAGTTTGTGTGTCCCGTTGGCAACACATTTTTTTCTGTTGTTCATCTAGTTGTATTTTCAGGTCGTTATGACGATTCTGTATAGGTGAAGATACCTTCACATATCTGGTCGCTACAGTTTCTGATCTCGCGCAGTTCTCTTCGCCTGTAACGGCTCTTCAGTGTCAGACAGAGGGCCAGGTCCATCCCTGTCCCACAGACCAGCCGCCGCCGCTGGACTCCTCCACCGCAAGACTTGCTGCACTCACTCCAGTTCCCCCACTCCAACTGAGGAAGGAGGCCTCCTCCGGTGCCAGAACTCGCTGCAGTGTCCGCTGGTGACTCGGACGTGCTCGTGGCCACACCTGCCAGGGATTATAGATTTCATGGCTTGAAAGTTGAGGTGAGGATTCAGCTTTTTTTTTTACGAGATACTTCGAAACCACATTCACTTATGAAATTTAAAAAGCATACAATTCTAAGAGGAATTCAAAGTTTATTAGATGAAAATCGATTTTGAAATGGCTGAGATATCCAAAAACAGAGTAAAACAAAGCAATCCGAACAAAAGGTGGGTCCCAAAGATCGCTTTTGTTTTGGATATCTCAGCAATTTCAAACTCAATTTTCATCATATTAACTTTTAATTCCTCTTAGACCAAATAGATGCTCTTTCATATTTCATTTCATTTTTCAAGAGGTTTCTCATTATCATTATTAAAAAAAAAAACGTTGGACCTCTGAAGCTCCATCTCAAACGAAATTGTACCATCTCTGTAAACATCGTGGCAGTTAGATAGAGTGCACTAGAAAGGGGGGGTAAAGACTAATCGGGGAAGGGTCTGATGAGGAAGTTGAGGAAGAAGGAGAAGAAGAAGACGAAGAAGAAGACGAAGAAGAAGAAGAAGAAGAAGAAGAAGAAGAAGAAGAAGAAAACGAAGAAGAAGAAGATGATGATGAAGATGATGAAGAAGAAGAAGCAGAAATAGAAGTGAAGTAGAATAAGATGGAGAAAAAAGAGAAGAAAATTAAATAGTGAAATATATAAGAAGGGGAAGATAACAAGAAGGTGGTAGAAGAGGAGGAAGAGGCGCACGATCAGGATATACGAAAAAGGAGGAGGAGGAGAAGGGGGAGAGGAGAAGAAAACAGAAATGGAAGATTAGGAAAAAGGAAGAGGAGGAAAATGAAACAAGGAGAGGAGGAAGTGGACGAGAATGAGATGGGAGTGAAGGAGTAGGAGAATAAGGAGGAAGAATAGAGTATAAGGAAAACTAGGAGGAGGATTATAAGTTCATTTGTTTTATTTGCGCAAAAGACAGTTTTGCTCTTAGCGCATGTTCAGCACCAATTACTGAAATGTAGAAAATGCAGAATCAAAAGAAGTATAGTTAATAGTGACTAGTGAAATAAAAAGTACAACAAAATTTACAACTAAATTGTCCTGAAAGGACTTAGGCAAATTGGTGGGAGAAATACAGAGGACAGCAAGTGAAAAGGGAAAAAAAAACATATTGAGTGCAAACGGAAGTGATAACAGTGCATTTTATAGTATACTATACGAGTATACGCGTAGATTATTTTGTAGAGACGAGTTCACACGTCATTACATTATCTGCATCATGAGGACATCCAAATTAAACTCCTTTTTTACATTTAAGTTGACTGTAATAAACAAAATAAGATAAGTAATGACAATGGCAGAGGTTTCATTGAAATCGGACATGGTTGAACAATCTCAAGGAGAGGACGGTAACCAACAACATTTGTTTATTTGTCATTTCTTTGAAACCCGGACGATGATAAGGCTGCATATCCTCCAAACATTTAGGAGGAATTAAAAAAAAAAACAAAGACAAAAACGAGCAACTTTATTTCTCGAGTGCCATGTGCGTGATCTCCCTGTCTCAAAGAACTGACCATCCACGTGAGTTTCATCGATCCAATTCATGAATGCATTAATTTGCAAGCATATTTAGAACAACATTCAATGAGTGCCTGAAACAATTTTATCAGTAGTAAACACATCATATAAAGCACAATTAATTGATGACGTCATTTCCTCTGTATTCATTCAGCTTGTACAAAAAAGAACACTTTTCTTTTTTCGTAGATGATTTCGAAATGCAATCCCCTCCCCAAAAGACGTGACTGCATACATAGTAGCTAAAAACGCTACAGTAGTAAAATGGTCAGAAAATAACATATTATTCTGTTTATTCATCAACTCATTTATTTTCCAATTTCCAGGAACGGAATTTGGTTGATCAATATGAGAATTGAGAGGCGATAACGCGACCAGCTTATCTGAAATGTATTTACCATACGATTGTTATCAATATGAGCATTATCTGAAAACACCATGATGATGCTCTCTAACATAGTATCTGGCTGTTTACTTTTTAGCGGAAAACTCCTACCATCTGCTTATTCTATTAATCAAGGTTAACTAGAATGTGAAGTGGCTTTCCACACTGAAGCCATGACAGCCAGCTATACTGTTTGTTAGGGGGGGGGGGGTAAAATACAGGGGTAGCCGAACTTTTTTGTGTGTGCTATAGTGTGTGGGTATGTGTGTGTGTGTGGGGGGGGGGGGGGGTGTCCAGTGGGGGTGCAATAGGGGTTTTGGTAAAATGCTTGTTTTGTTTTTTGTTTTTGTTTTTGTTTTTTGGTGCGGTCAAAAGTCATTGCTTCCTTCCCCACCCCTTCGCGACGCGTCGATGTGAAGAATCTCGGGGCGGATCCTTCGAGACTCATGCGGTGTCATGTGCTGTTTTCTCTTCTTTTTCTCTTCTTTTTTTTTTTAAAGATGTCTTAATTTTAAAGAGAAAAAAAATTGTCGGGGCTTCAGCAGCCCCCCCCCCCCCCCCCCCCCCATCCCTCGGCACAGTTCCACGGCCCTTGAAATAATGGCTTGGCCTAGCCATATCCTGTTAGCTTCCTTCCACTTCCCCTAATCAGAGCATAATAAAGCACTGAACAGTGCAATGTATCGGGTTCCTATCCATTACGGGACTACCCCTTTTTCTTTTACTTACTAGTCTTTTCTCCAGTCGCTTAGTGAACAAGTTGGATCTATCATTTTTCACACTCTTATCACAACAGCGTAGAAAATATCTTTTTTTTTTTGGTTCAAAATCCACTGTTTTGACTTCGTTGATGTGTAACGCAGGCATTTCCTTTCACTAACGCTTGTGATTATGATGAAGATTGTAATTATGATTAAGATAACTCTGTCTTCCTATAAATATTATTATATGAACGAATGTTTGTAGCCTGAACATTTGGAAGCAACAAAGAGAGAGAGAGACAGAGAGACAGAGAGACAGAGAGAGAGACACACACACAGAGAGATAGAGAGGGAGAGAGAGAGAGAGGGGGGGGGGAGAGAAATGTCCAACAATACACAATACATACAACCACAACACCCACTCACATCAAAATGCACACACATAAACACAAAATAATAACTTGCACTTGACATTTTCATCGCTCTATATAATTGAGGAATGCTGTACAAAATGAGCCCCAATAGTGAGCTGCAGAAGAAACCTGGAAAATTTTAGGCTGCAACACCAATATGATTAATCTGTGATATGTGCCATTACTTCTCACGTGATTATTATGTTTATAATCAAATAATGAAGTGATTGTATACTTAAAAATGTGTGCTTTCCTAATTATAGGCTAGTATGCCTATGTATGCACATCAGCATTTATACTTATACGCAATCGACCATTAATGGCACAAGTCACTTTAAACGCATATATAGACACACCTTTGTATATACCCAACGCCACAAAACAACGACAACAACAAGATAACAACAGCACCCACATTACGATTTTGGGTTTCTGTTAGCGATATTCAATGAGAGATCGCCCATGTCGTCTGTGATTGCCGCTTCTCAGTTTTGATATTATTTTACACCAATTTTTTACCTTGAGAGTCAATGAAGTGACTTTGATGAGAAATATCATTACTTACTATAGTAATTGACTCACAGCATGCTCTTTTGCTAGATTATGTATTCATGAATTCAATTTTCTTTGAGCAGGATAGCCTTTTCAGTTATACTAATTGTTCTTCCGAGAGTAACTGCGTACATAGATAAAATCACAGAGCATGAAACATTAAATACAGAGATAAACCTTGAAAATGCAAAGACATGTAAAATACAAGATAAAAAATAAAACAATGTAAACGTTTGGATTAAAATGATATATTATGTAAATCAAAATAACATATAGACACCGAAAACACAAGAAACTCAGGTTAAAAGCATATACACAGGCACAAGCCAGGACTGAAGTAAAATACTAACAAAATACTAATTGAGGTACAGGGGAGTATTGAAAAAACACTTCAAGTTACACCTTTTGCCATAATGTTAAGGCTTATTAGTCTACATTCCATTTTACCTCTTTCTGGTAGATAAAGCAAGTGTCTATTAAGATTGAGTATTCATGCTCAATTTCTTGAGCAGAAAGAAAGTTTTAGGTAAACGCATAATATCTCTGTGAACATAGCTCTATTAGGCAATATTTCTTTTTAATCTCACAATGTAAGTCTTTGCGTAGAAGACGCTGCTTTTTCTGCACTGCTATGTAATTTGTAGGCTTTATTTTGATGATCTATTTTTACTAATGTGACTAACAAAAAACATTAAAGAGGAACATGCAAGTTATGCTCGGTTTTGGGGAGGGTGCATTCAAATGTCTTTCGCGCGGAATATTGGTTTGGAATGTTCTTGGTGGGCGTATATATCCAAATAATCTGAAGAAATATAGCAGACAAATCATCATATAATATATGGAACATATTTGAATATTCCTAGTTTGCCACATAAGTGATGTTGAGGTTATAAGGAATTAACACAACACAACATGCATTTTGCACAAGTCCTTTAAGGGCTAAGATTGCACAAAGCACGTGGAGATTGGACATGCGCGTTAGACAGTGCGCATCTTCAAATAAGATACCAACGTGGTTTGCAACAGTACCGTCAAAAACTGCTTGTACTGTGCTAACTCGATGGCTATCATATCCTGGCAATAATATGAGATTGTATCTTCTTCTTCTTCTTCTTCTTCTTCTTCTTCTGATTAAGTCTGCCTCCTTCAATAGGCTAAAGATTCTTGCAGACTGGTGCTATTTACATTATAATACAATTTATTTACAGATATTTACAAGCACATAGAAAATTTGACGAAAACGACTAGCCACTGTGATCAAAGAAATAATTTAATTTTCTTTTTTAAAGTACAACAAACATGTGCAGGAAAATTTCCCACGTGACAAGCGCCAATAAAGTTATGCTGTTTTGATGTTTGTGAATATGATGATATGTTTATTGTTCATGCAAGCCTCGATCCACGTACGACAGTGTTTAACTCACTGATGGAGGCACCCTGTGAAAACAAGACTAATAAATGAATTAATGAATTAGATGGATAAATACCTTGATTTTTTTTATCATTATGTCTCCGTTCTTTGTCACAATGATTTGCTTACCTGTCATGTACAAAATCAGCCATGAATTATTATGAACCATGTGTTTATTTCTGAAAGTGATCATGGTTGATTATATTGTACCATACAGAAACAATAAAATGAAATTAAATGAAATATAGTTCTATACGTGAATAAGAATGCCTATAGGCCTATGCCATATGCTCTACTATAACACAATCTTGTCATGACAAGACATTGCAGATATAAAACATATGCAACACATATGCGACTTAAGCACGACACACTCGTATAGATTGATAACAAACATATCGCGAATCTCCTAAAACCCACAAATACGCACCCACAAAACGAAAGGTGCAAGCATATCATCCATTGATAATAAATTTCCGTTTCTGTGGTGGATTTCAGAAGTCTCCGTGCATAATTCCCCATCGAACAGTATATCCCGTTTGGCCGAGAAAGAAAACTTACCAGCCAGAAAGAGAAAAGTGAACAAGTAGAGCATGTTGGCAACTTCAGTGTTCCAGTATATCAAAGCTTCAAAAAAGCACTCTGTATATTTGAACCGTCGCCGAGGGCATATACATACAACAAATGAAATTTTTGAGTGGCCGCGGTGCCAAAAAGGATTTTCCGCGTATGCTCGGTGCGCATGTTTGCTAGTCGTGGGCTATCGGCTTTCTCTTGCGTTCTTCCGCTTAAAACGCCAGCATGAAATTGTACACCTTCATATCCGGATATGCAACAGGATTAAGGATTTGATTGGTTGTCTGTTTTGTTTTGTTTTACACTGCTTTACCAGAGAAGTTAACCAATTAAAAAAAAGAGAGACAAGAAAGAGGAGAGGAGAAGACAAGGAAATTAAGTAAAGAAAATCTTTAATTGTGCGATGTTCTAGTATCAACAAAATGACAAACGAAACAGAGTACAAAAAAAACAAACGACGAGAACCGAAAGCTTAGAAATACTGGAAAATTATGTTATATGACGTGTGTGGTGTTTAATCATCAAGGAAGTGGAGAGAGCAGCACAAAAGAAGAAGAAGATGGTGATAATGATGATGATGATGATGATGATGATGGCGATGAAAAAGAAAAAGAGGAATAAGAAAATACACTAAAACAATTCTGAATATCTGTCGATTTTGATATACTATTCATGCATAAGAGTTAAGGAGTAGCCCTCTTACTAATCAAATGAACTTATAAACGAACAACCGTTTTAACCCGATGGCACAGTGACCCTCGAAAGTAAGCAAAAATAATGCAAAGCGCGTTTAGAGTATATAACGGATGTTCGTGGTAATTCTACACTTGCTTCCCGTTGGGTGATGCGAGGCTTGGATTTTGCTTTTGCTGTAATGACAGAGACACCACTCATAAACATGTAAACACACACCACAACTCCGTTCATTTCAAATATTCCCTCGGATTCCGCGAAAGGACAAAATTTTGCAACCCGTTGTCGAGTTGACGCTCTGTAACAATACACAGGCCCGTAACTAGGATTTTTGGACCACTTCCGGGTTTAATCAACTGAAAAGCAAAAAAATAAAAAATAAATAAATAAAAAAAGATAAAAAGGCTCCCCCGTGTAATTTTTTCATTTCTTGTGCCACTTCTGGACTCATTTTTTCTTTTTATTTCCTTTATTTTTGGGGCTGCTGGCAAACGGGTGGTTCCAAGGAACCCCCTGAACCCCCCCCCCCCCCCCCCCCCCCCCAGTTACGGGCCTGATCCATCACTTTATGCAATCAATATAGATGGGTAATGTTCGTTTTTCTGAAGGTTCTTTAATCCGCAAACAAAAAGTTCGTTTGTCCAAAAATGAAATAAGGATTGTTATTCCGAAACATATACAAATTACGTATCCCTATTGTTTGTTAATCCGAAAATGAAATAGGGTTCCTTAATCCGAACATATGTGGCGTTATTCCAAAGGTTCGTTATTCCAAAGGCTCGTTTAAATCCGAAAATGATATGAGGTTTTGTATTCCAAAGGTTCGTCAATCCGATTATGAAAAGAGGTTCGCTATTCCGAAAAATCGCTATGTAATTCTGATAATTAAAAAGAAAAGACGTATAAAAGAACCATAGAAATTACAAACCTTATTCGTTTTGGTATATCTGTGCTTCTTCTCTTACTCTTCTTCCTTTTCAGTTTTATGTTATTTTTGTGTTACATAATTATAGAGTCGTGTATTTTTTGTGTGTAAAACACTGCACTACCATCGGAAAACACACACACACAAAAAAAAACCTAAACAACTATACCGATAACATAGATGTAGAGTGTCTTTTTTCTCTCATTGTGTGTATGTGTGTCTGTATGTGTGTATGTGTGTGTGTATATCAACTCGACGGGTTGGTAGAGGTTTGTATGACATGTAAACCATAGACGTTTAATTGAGTTATCCAGTCTATTTTATTTTCAATAATAATTATGATCCTCTGCTTAATTCAAACATGAATCTATCGCACTTACCGGATTACATTTCAAAAAACAAAACAAAACAAAACAAAACCAACAAAAATAACCACAACAGGTATTTATTTCATTTGCAAATGGTATATAATGCCTTGAAAGAAGTCTACTCTGGACGGTAAGGTAACAGTTTATCAAAATTCACGTACAGGTGTAATATTACAAGTTTTGTTTTTGTGAAGAATGATACAGTCCACGTTTTCCTATCGAAAGTAGCATAGCGGACTCGATCTCCCAGGGTGAAAACCGCATGGACTGTACATAATTATTATTTTAATCTGATACATCTCATTGGCATGAAGACAAGTTGGCGGCTTTGTGGCGACTCAAGTGTCCACTTGTTGGGCAGACGTCTCCGCGATGTCTAGATGGAGACTAGCCGGGTGTCTGGAGAGTCCCGGGGAAAGTCGATTTTTTTTTTTCTAGAGACCCAGAGACTTTGTTTTGTTTGTTTGTTTGTTTGGGTTTTTTTGCGCTCTTCATCTGTCCTCGGAGACGTCACAGCGACGTCTCTGCGATGATTCCATCAGGTGACTGATTTCGTCGCGACTGGAGAGACGTCTCCGTAACATTACGGGAAACCCACGACGACCTTCGGCGACGTCGCGGAGACGTCTCTGCAACTTAGAAGACATCTCGGAGAAGTCGCCGCAACCGCCTGAGACGTCATCGAGACTTCCGGGTGAATAATAATATGTCATGATTCGTCTTGGACGTCACCCTTGAGTCGCCTGATGGTGAGGGCGCAAGCCATTTTTGGTCTTTGAGTCGCATGAGCTGCCGTGACTGATCAGTTGCAGCACTTCGCGGCGATCGACGTCTCCTCCAGTGAGACAGGCCGCAATCGGTGGCATGATACAATAATATTGGAATCGAACGTAAAGAGAGAATGTATAATCCGTTGTCCCCAATTTCATACGAGGCACATTTTTATTTCATCTCATTTTTGTCCTTTTATTGTTTTCTTTATTATCATTATGATAATTGTTACATAATTATCATCATCACAATTGTTGTTAGTACGCCTTATTAGAAGTGACAGTAATAGTATCATCATCATCATCATCATCATCATCATCAGTCATCATTGTTGTTATCCCTATCATGATTCTCAGCAATAATAGTAGTATTTTTCTTTTCTAAAAGTCATTTCTTTTCGGATACAAATTCAGATGATGGCGTCGTAACGTGGGTCGGTTTGGGTTCGTAATGATCTAATCAACCTAAACAAAAGGCGTATCTTCACAGCGCCACCAGCGATGAAATCGGATGGGACTGAATGACATGCAGGTCTGTGTATTTTCGCTATTTTCCAGTGTCATTATCTCTACCATCTGCTATGCTGGCCCCTAACTTATTTTTGGCCTAATATCGCACCAGTCACAGAACTGCATGAGATTTGAGATTTGAGATTCTTTCACTTTTTATGTATATCAGTCAATCGATCATATAATTTCTTGTATTACGTGTGGGGGGAATGCACCCTACATTTACTGCTTTTTGGCATTCCTCTCCATTTCCAACATTTCTGTATACTTACAATATTTTGTAAACTTATCCTTTATTTTGTATTGCGATGAAATCTATGTATTCAATTTCTGTGATATATCTATATGTTTCTGTAAATATTAAGAAATGAATGGATGAATGAAGTGCACGGTCGATTGGTCTTCTATTAATGGAGGCGCTGTCCACAGTAATAACGACCACAAAGATTGGTGCTCAATATAGGACCTAGTCATAGCTGTTGTATATAGCGAGAGCTCAATCTGTACAAGGCTAATTTTTCCATGTAGTCCATTTCTATAATCACTGTCTTTGACCAGGAAATTCAAGGCATTGCTGGGTTAAGACAATTACATGATGGTAGCTTTCAAACACCGGGACAAGAAATAGGATACCTTTACGAGTATTCTATCATTGTAGTCACCAAGGATTTCTCTGTCCATTAGTGCACCAGTAATGATGTAACCGGGAGGTATATTAAAGGAATCTCTATGATGCAACCATGATCTGACCATGTGAAGTTTGAAGGGGAATCCAGTTAAAATATGTTAGTCTGATAAGAAAGAGTAAAATCAAATTGTGATAAAAATTGGGTGAAAAATAAGGAAGTTATGACATTTTGAAGATTCGCTAATTTTTCAGGAAACAGTTCTTGAACGGTCAATACGAATATGCGAATGATAAAGTAAGCATGTCATAACCTCACAACATGTCATACAGTTTTTACATACAATTTTGACATTTCCAGTTTTTAGTTTTAACGCAATCATGCCCGAGGCTCAAGTCCTGGACATCTAACTGATCACTATTCTGAAGTTATTCAATCAGGAATAACATCATGTTTCAGACTTCAATGACAGAAACATTGAATTTTTGTCTTTTTTTGTACAGGATCAGTGGAAAATTGTGAGACTATGAACTGGTTAGCTCACTCATTTGCATATTCATATCCACCGGACAAGAACTGTTTTGCATAAATTAGCAAAACTTCAAAATGTCATAACATACTTTTTGTTTTCATCCAATTTCAGTCAAAATTGTACCGTGGAACTCGCAAGATTTTACTTTTTTTTTAATCAGACTGAATTATATATTTGGACTGGATTTCCCCTTTAAATTGGCAAGGTATGAAACTGACAAGTCAATGACCTTCGTCTCTTTCTTTCTCTCTCTCTCTCTCTCTCTCTTTGTGTTTGGGAAACAAAAGGAAATCCACTGTCTGTGTACGGTTTGTTGACTCGCTTCTCGGCTTACAGTGTTATGAAATCGAGAATTTTCACGCAGCCAGTTGTGTTGGTATTTTCCTTCGACGGTATATCCGTTTTGGGTTGAACGCCCAGCCCTTATAACCCAATTATTAAAGATAGTGTTGAGTTTTGGAAGGATGAAGACACACTATCGGGCGGTCTAAGTCATGCTTACAACAAATTACGAGGCAACTGCTTATTTAAAAGGTACTTTTTGACATTTATTCACCTATTTTTTTTTCATTTCCAACAGAAACACATGAATATTTTCCAGAAATTGAATACATAAATTACATCACAAATACACAATAAAAGATGAGTTTACATAATATTTCATAAGTATGTTGACATGCTGGGAAATGGGGAGAAATTGTAAAAAAACAGTGCTTGTAGGGTGCATTCCCCCCCCCCCACACACACAAATACGTAATACAACACATTATATTATTGATATACTGTTATACATACAAAACGGAATTACAAAATAAGCTAAGATATGGAAATCTAACTAACGCGAAACAAACACCCTGGACATATTCCTATTATCATATGTAATTATCATATACATATATTCGCTTTGTCAATCGGCTCTTATATGATTAAAAAACAAAAACCTGCAATAATAGTCAGAATCTTGAAGTCACAATATTGAGATCGAAGGTGGCTTTCCAATGCCCATGCACTCTCACTGAAATACGCATTAATCCAACTTCAATTTCAAATTCAATTGAATTCAATTTATTCAATTTTCCACAATCAGGTGAAATATAAACAAACTACGAATGTGATTAAAATAGCGACAAACCATACATTACTGCGTTTACATGGCAATTCATATGTAATATGTATAATCATCACAAAGGGCTGTACAGATGCAAGAAAATGGACGGGTATAATAAAAGCAAAGTTGCCTATATAAAATGAGATTAACCCCACAAACATGTCACGCATAGCGAATCCCATCAATCAAGTATCGTTATGTACAGAACAAAATTATATGTAAAGGGAATGAAATAAGTTCCTAAATCATACAGAAAATACAGTCATACAGGCAATCAGGAACACACACTCTCTGACATACATACACACGCACACACGCGCGCCCGCAGACACAGGAGTGCATACGACCATTACGTGCACATGTACATTATCATACACGAACAATGATTATTATTACGCCGTGATATTTCCTTTTTGGTGTTAAACATTCAGTCATAGATGCTTTTAAATCTGCGTTTAAAAATATCAAATGAAGTGCTACGAATTATTCTGTCACTCAAACTATTCGCATAACTAGACCCTTATAAAAAAAGAAATAAAATCAGATCTCATTAAAGGAATATGGAATTTGTTGGCTAAAGTTGACCAGGTGTTCGCGGGAAGATCTAGCCATGCATGGTACTGTGTTCTTCTCATTGGCCTTTCGAGTGTGTGTGTGTGTGTGTGTGTGTGTGTGCGTGTGTGTGTGTGTGTGTATGTGTGTGTGTGTTTGATTTCATTTTTTAAGAAAGCACTATTTATGCAAGAAAGGTATAGTACTTCCTGGGTAGAACACAGTTGTTATTAACCGTCAAAAAGGATGTGATTTTTCTGTTTGTACAGCGGCACCAGCTGACGATATTATATTTGCATTGATTTAAATGTCAATAAATAAAGATTATTGAAAAAAAAGTGTGAGTGTGTTGTGTTGTATTGTATTGTACTTTATGTTAAAAAATATGATTCAGCAGCACAAGTGAGAACAATACAGCTGCTTATTTTTGTTCATAATTATTAATTTCATTGTAAAAATGAGCCTGATATAGAATGAAATTCAAATAAAGAATATCATAAAAAGTGTGTATGTTTGTGTGTGTGTGTGTGTGTGTGTGTGTGTGTGTGTGTTTTCTTAATCTTTTAACCACGGTTAAACGCCCATGGATGTAACAGCAATGCGTTTCAGTCGGGTTGGAAAGCAAAGTAGAAATACCTCTCTTAAAAACGAAACGAACCCATGCAAATGATATGCGAAAGGCGTGGATAGTTACGTAAGGAAGCCGGGTTTCAGACTAATGATCAGTGCAGTGGAGATTTTTCTTCACGCCTCCTAAGCGGAAGAAGGCTCCATTTGATAGGAAGTAATTACCACTTGCTTTTAATGAGGTCCCCGTTCGCCAACCTTACTAATGGGACAGTCCGGATGCGACGCGACCAATGGGAGGGGGGGGGGGGGGGATGGGGAGTAAACTAATCATTTTTTTTTTAATTCCTAAGCGCTCATAAAACGAGGAGGTCCGCGGATGTGGGTTTCTGGCTCCAAGGGAAATCATTTCGATTACTTTTTTTTTTTTTCATTTAAATTACCCCATCTTCTCAACAGATCAAGCTTGTTCAACATTTACAGTAGTTCTTTTTTACCCCCAATTCAATTCATTTCAATTCAATTGAAGTTATTTTCGTATATCTCACGATGGGTAGCATTGCAAATAATCAGAAGATATTGTTTTACCATGTCGAATGTAAACAGACGAAAACATTGATATACTGACACCCAATTTATAATGGGTTAAGCGCCATTTTTAGATTTTTAAAGTAAGTCTACCATCAAAGAGAGCAACATGAAACCTTTCCAGTGATACCTCACTTGATGTATAACAAGGAATATTATTGAAGTTATGATTAAAGATATCCCATATTTTTCTTGTTATTTTCTATGTTCTTTAGCAGGTTATTGTAAACATCTCCAATCGACACTAATGGAGCTAAGTCGTTTTACGATTAAACTCTTCTTCATGATTACATTATAGAGATGGGGCTTACAACAAAAAAAAAAGCAACAGCTTGTGTGATTTGCAATCCCCGAATAGTCGGTGTTAATGAAATGAGGCGATTAAAAAAGAAAAAAATCTAGACCAGACTGGATTGATAATACCAAATAAAGAAAATACATTATAGGGGTGAATGACAACAGAGTGCTTTCAGAAAAGAACGTGATTATGGTATGTTGACCTTTGATTTTCCACCCGTATTCCCCATTTCGCACTGCAAAAAAAGGAAAACCTATGAGTAAAAAAACATCGGACGAAATATTTGATGATTCTCAAGTTCGGAACGATTCCATGCATGAACATCTTATCTGTGTAGCTGGTTCATGTGCTGCGATGCACAGTCAATGATGCAAGTGCAAAGAGCCAATAATAATCATTACGCGTGGGCTCAAAGTGACAGCGTTAGGGAAAGAACACACGATACCAAAATATCTTAAAATAATGGTATGGTTTTGGTTGCGATGGGGCTTCAGGTTTCCAACTTTCTGTGACATGATTATGAAATATCAAAGAGCTTAAAGTTTATTTAATTAAAATTGGTTTGGTAATGGGTGAGGTATCCAAACAAAGCAATCCTAATAAAATGCGACAGGCCACGACTTCTATTAGACCGCTTTGTTTTACCTTGTTTTGGGATATCTCAATCATTTCAAAACAGATTTTCATCAAATAAATTTTTAATTCCCCTTTGAATTGTATGCTCTTCAACATTTCATAGATTGGTTTCTAAATATCGCGCAAAACGTTCAAAGCTGAATTCTCACTTCAACCAATACTATACACTTTAAGAGGTCATAACAAAAGGTGGGACCCAACTTTTATTAGAACGATTTTGTTTCCCTTTATTTTGGATATCTCAGCTGTTATAACTTTCAAAACCAATTTTCATCAAGTAAACTTCGAATTCCTCTATAAGAATTGTATAACAATTAACGCTCTTTAATATTTCATACGTGATTTCTGATTACCTCGCAAAAAAAGGATTATTAACATGGAACGAGCCTCAACTTCTCCATGATATGAATTACGCAGAACATAATTTCGCGTTTCCGTTCGAAGAGGGCAAACGAGACACAATAATGCAGATAGGATTGCGCCTTTCTGAAATAACCTTAGAGCGTTAATCGACTTGCCTCCGTCACCAGTCCATCCTTGTAAGAGGTCGTCGCACTTTTCGGTGTGGTTTGAATTCTGCGTAGTGAACTACATGTACTTGACAAGCGACGATAGCTGTCACGTCAGAAACCTATCATAACTTTGAGTACATGCATTTTTTTCTCCTATAAATGGAGCTAGTTCGAGCAAGAAAAGGACATTAACTTCAACGCGTGTTGTTTACGAATCGCATACCTTAAATAGAAACGAGTAGGCTGGGGCCCCATTATAAAAGCAGTTGCAGGGAATCATGCTAATTTCTCAGTGGAGACCCATTTCTCGCTATAGTCACGCCTCTTGGTGATAAAACATCAGTGTAGGTTGGCGCATGGTAGCAGAGCCGAAGTGATGTGGCACCTCTTCATTCAGTTTGGCGTCAAAATGAATGGAATAAAATGGAAATGGAATGAAACCATCGCACATCTACCAATACGTGAAGAGGCGTAACAAGAAAAATAATACCTCAGCGCGTGTTCTCGCTGCTCAGGAACGAATGAAACGCGACTATCCGAGAAGGCAAAATTTTCCTCTTGTTTTCATCTCCCATCCGGTTCCCACACACGATTGTTTATTAAATACGATAATGTTGATAACATCACGAGTTTTTGTTTGTTCTGTTTCGCTTTGTCGATGTCATTTAAGCTGATGTTTTCTCTTTAGTTCGACAGCTAACTCTAACCAACTTCCTCTCTCTGATAGAAAAGAGCTCGATCGCTCGGAAACGGCAGAACATTGGAAGTAAGAACAATGAATGAATACTCGCAGCGGTGAATGTTAGGGAAGACTTGGTTCTTTGCCATCATGGTCCCTAGTAATACCTCTCTAGAGACTTGACTTGTACCCACAACAGTAGTTAAACTTTAGTTCAAGTGCATGAGTGCTGTAAACGACTTTCTGGGATTTTTACGCTAATTTGTGTCAAATTCACGGAAATTAAGGTGAGTGTGCCTTTTTCGCAAACTTTCTTTTTTTCTCAGTAAATTGAGGCCATGAACCATACACAAGTAATATCGTATTCATAGAGACTGACAGCTTCGCGTTTTGAGGCAAATCTCTATTCCATGTCCTAGCTAAAGGATAAGATAGAAACAAAATGTTTCATGACAATTAGACAAACTCGAGTAGAGTGGGACATTCTATATTTCCCATGATATAAATTTTCACGAAATTTCCAAATAATTCGTGAATTCACGAAGAAAGAAACATCTACACCTCACATCAACACTGTTCATAGTTGTACCGACTTCTAGTGAGGATTATCATTTGCTTAATGGACAAACGGATGGAGAACGTGTTATTTCTTGGAGAGCTGTTATTGACTCACAATCGATATTAGACTGTGACAGAAAATAAGAACATAGCTTTGAAATTAGATCTATAACTGTCCTGCATTTTGTCCGATTCGAATGAGATTTTAAAACGTTCACACTAGCGCTTCATTGTCTTTTCTTTGTTATTAGAGTTAACTTGAACAAGGAAATGTTTTTTTCCCTTGAAATCCATTGTGTGCTCTGAGTATCGAATGGTACAGAAAATCCTATAATAGCCGTGTATACGCACTGTCCAAAGACCCTGGCGCGGAAAGGGTTAAGCCAGAAATAACGTTTTCGCCTCATTTAACCCTTTTACCTCTTTTCATGATAATATCGAATCACACACGGGAACACTCTCAGCTGCTTTGGGGAAGGCGTGCAGAGGTCACTAGTAGTCCTGAGTGACTCTTGTAGACGAAAACACGACAGAAGATCCGACAACACAATACGTTCAAAGCGAAAACCAAAAGTGTTAATACAAAGGACAATTAAAGGAAATAAAACACAATGGCGATTGATATAGACAACAACAACAACAAAAAAAAACAGATAAAAGTGCAAAGTATGATCATTAAGAGAGTCAAGTAATTGAAACAAGGTTCCCCGTGCACAAAGCTAGGGTTACAACTGTCTGCCAAAAATAAGCACAGGCGGTATGTAGCTACACGTTAGTGGCCAAGGACATGACACGGAGCTACATTCATGCTCCTTGCTCATCCCCACCCATTCCAAGTTCGGCTTTATCAAATTTTGTGGTTATGTGTAACTCAAAAGCATCTGAATTTGGGTTAGACTTTGTATATAGGTGTACACTTGTAGAACAGTCTTCTGTTTCTGAATGTCCATGCCAGACGATGAAGTCAAACTCGCCAACGACTGTAATTAGAAATAGGATGATTTCAAATCGTAATCGTAATATCAAAACAACAAACAGCCCATAGCACTGTGAAGTAAATACTTTTATCATTCTCAGGTTATTGAACAATTTCTTCAACTCATGAGACGAGAATATTTCGAAATGAGCTGTGTCTTCAAAATTGATTTGAAAACTATACAGGCTGTCATTCTTTTTTTTTTTTTGGTATAAATAGCACCAGTGCGCTTTAAAAACATTAGTACAAAGCGCCATACAAATGCAATTATTATTGCTTTTCGAATGTTGGAATCTGCTCGATTCTATATTTTACGGCTATAACTTGATGTGTATGTGTATTGAGAAAAAGATTTATGAATTTCCAAATTTATATTGGCGTGATTAACAAACTTCACGTATCACATTGCCAGACTAAATTGACGTAAACGTTACAACCTAACTTAAAACATCGAGCTAACATGCTTAAAACAACAGTTGTGTCTGTTCCACTATAGGGAACACCACAGGGGAACGTAGACTTGGAAATTATCATATTCAGTAGAGCTTATTAAGCTTCTCATCAGTGCTCGATCGTGGTTTAGTGTCATTTCAGTAATTATCAATGAAGTATATCTCCGCGTAGAGCAATTAAACCATTCGATGCGACTCGGGCCAGAGTTAATATAAATGTTAATCGGCTACAAAGCGAAACAGTCTCACTGCTTGTAATTCTAATTAACCGTGATTAATGCTTTAGTAACACCTATCAAGTCGACTAATCGCATGCATGTGAAGAAGATGGAATGGGTTATCCCTCAGGAATAAGTGGAAGATAATTCTAGAGGCAGGTAAATCTGGGGTTTCACAAAAACACGCCTTTATCCATTCTCCTCGGTAAGAATACCATTACATACTATAGGAAAATGAATTATAGACATATCAGGCTGTGTAAATTGCTTCCAATGTAAGGCAGTTTCCCATAGATCAAGTATTGTATACGCCGAGGCTTTTATTATCGCGAATTTCGCGAATGCGATGCTATTCGCGAATTTAAAACCACGGGAAATGAACTCTGATTCCGACATGAAAGTGATGTGCGCGCATACATTTCTCCGTTCAGCACTGTACTCCACAATCGCGAATTTAACCACTCGCAAAATTGTCCGGAAGTCCCGAATCGCGAAAATATAGACTCGCCAAATCAGTGCAAATAGGGTTATGGCGTATTTACCAGACAGACCTGGTTCCGTGTAAACATGAGTGGAGAATTCCAGATGGCTATTCCACAATGTTATTCCTTTATCTCCACAACAGTGTTTCGTCGAGTTAAGATACAGTACACAGTTATGGTATACATAGTAACGTTTCATAATAACATCATTACGAAACCGGTTGGTATGTACAGTCACACGCGCTCACATGGTAGTAGATTAGCTGAGTCGGGGCTGTTTTTGCCACACAACTTCTCCAATAGGTGCATATGCATTATGACATGATATGATATTATTTTCATTGAGAAATTCAGCACCTACACATCTTTGAACAATAAAAGTCATCATCTTTAAAACTTGATGATAACATAATTATTGCTAGGTGTAATATTAATTTTAGCCCTGTTTTATTTTCCTTTAGCTTTAAGCCTTATCTATACTAAACTGTTTGAATGCAGGTTTATAGTGTACTGCTCTTGAGGGCAAACATCATCACCGAATCTCATTTGCACATAATGATATTACATCTTCATGATAATTGTGGAAAATTTTGAAACTTCAGATTCCACACTTCTACATCTTGTCCGATTTGAATGAAGTTGTCACTGTTCTACTGGAGATCTTTACTCTTGTTAACAAATCTAATTAACTTGAACATGGCGTAGATTGTCGCTTTAAACAATGATGAGACGCTATGCGTTTCGTATACATGCCACGACTGTTGAATGATCTTCCTCATAGTTGAAGACAATATTTAAACAGAGCGTTACAGCTGTAAGAGGTCGAATCTCTAGGTCAAGCAAAGTGAATGATCCTTTCTTACTACTTTTGGCCATAGAGATTGAATGCTTACCCAGGCATGGTAGTCATATTAATGGATGCATCGTCAACGCATCAGTAACACACGTGATATTTAGTACTGACAGTCGGTCAAGACATAGTGTGTGCATGCCTATAATATGATACTGTAAGCGTTATATTATGTTTGAGTAAGTGTGCGTTTGTGCATGTGTGTGCATGTATATGTGTGTTCGTCGTCTGTGGATGCGCGCGTGTGTGAGTGTTTGTGTGTTGGACTTCGTGGGTGAGCATGTCCGTTGCGTATCATTACTCTGATGAGAGCATTCTACGCGATGGAGCGAAACCGTTCATGCGATCATCTCTTATTTGGATAACCTAGCGGTCTCTTCCATCTTCCCACGTGAAACGACGACTGATGCGGCACGTTGCGATGTCATCAGGAGGATTTATAAGCATGGAGGGGGAAAAACCGGAAATGTATTGACGTCAGAAAATGGGCGCCATCACAGATGTGCGCATGACGTCCCAACCAAAGCTCTGCCAAGGTCATCAGAACCCGGTTACATTTTTTGAAACAATGTGTGAGAGAAAGAGAGGGAGAGATAATTATGGGAGTTGGAGGAAGAGGGAATAAGATTGGTAGGGAAATAATGGGTTAGGAAGAGGCTGGTCTTACCTCACAATTCCGAAAGCTCAGTGTCCTAGAGTGTGCGGTGAAGTAAAGGGTTCCCGCTCTCTAGATTTACTTCCGCATCTAGTAATCAACTTGTGAAAAACACACGATGCAATATGCACATATTGATACGCACACACACGCACGCACGCACATATACACACATTCACCAATTTATATATTTCGGGGCCAATCTTATAAACAAGTTTGCAATTAAGAGTAAGTAAAATTACTTTCATTAACTGTGGCGCCAGCGAAGAAACAATCAGTCAATTATTTCGTGTACTGTTTACTTTGAATTGTTATCCTAGTAAGTATGATAGTTTCAATCGAGACTCTAGGCCCTATTTGAAACGGGCCTCTGAAAGGGATATGGTGATACTTTAACTACTTCAACTAAAGAGGAAGATTTATCATTGTTCAGCAAATTTCTAATTTTCAGCCTGCTAATTGAAAGTCATGATTTTTACTTCTTCTTTTTTCTTTTTTTAACTCTTCGCCTTTCTTCTGCACCGTTTGTCGAAATAATAAAGTCCTCTCGCTCGGAGTGAAACAATTTGGAGGGGAAACACGGGTCCAGTACCATCTGTTCATGCACATCCTCTGTTCCAAAGTTGTCCTTAACAGGTCATCGCCATGGTGACCACTTGTTGCCCAAGCACAACCACAGCTGCCACCACAACCAGGATACCAGTGACCACTCTTCCATCCCCTTACACCCCTCGTGATCCACCCCCTTACATTGCCCTTTATCGTACCTGCCAACTCTAGATGCTCTCTCGGATAAGGGGACCACACCTTCACCCTCTACCCATCATCAGTGACGTTATGTGCCAGATACGAAACCAAATTTAGTTACTTTGTTCGGATATACGTCACAAAAACCATTGGTTAGCGAATTCTATTTATCCTTCTGCAATCTAGAGAAATAGAGAGTGTATGAGAGAGAGAGAGAGAGGTATTCATCCAACAACAACACTTAACAACTTTTGTCTAGTATCCTAGTAATCCTTGTCTAGTAATTAATGTCATAGGTATCACAGAGAATACAATACAACAGTGTTGATGTTTGGTAGTCTTTTCCCTTTAATACTTCCGACTTGATTTACCATTCTCTGTGAAATGTAATGAGTATGATGAAATGAAAAGCAAATCAAAATTTACCAAAAGAGGAAAATGAAAAAGAGGAACCACATTGGCATTGCGCATATTTTTACAAAGGAAGCCGGCAGCAGCAACAAAGAACAACAACAAGAACAACAACAAAAACAACATAAAAAGATATATCTATCATAAACGAATGAGAAACCGGACGCGGAAAAAACGCACTTCCGCTCAATTAGCTTGATAACTTTTCCACGTTTTCTTTTGAAATGCAGTATCCAGAAGTTATTTTATACTTGATTCACTGCGTCGTTTATCACGAGCGGTTCTCCTTGCTGCACACTTGCATTGAATAACTTGTCAAGAAAATCTCGAGATTCCCGAGAAGTTCTTATCAAGAAATTCCCAGGAAACAAAAACTATGTTCCTTGTGTCTCAGGTTGGAGTTAGTATATGAAGTGGCAAAATGCTACGGAGAGGCGATCTTTATACAAGTAATCATAAGCTTCTTTTTCTTTTTCGTAAATTTCAACACATATGGGTGTTACAGTCATGAACACATCTGATTTATCAACTACAATGCCTTATGCACTGTTATGATTAAAGTTCATGGTCATGCGCAGTATTGCTCAGCTACAACGCACAAGGACCTAGGTACAGTAATCCATCAAAGAGAGTTTGGGTGGAAAAGAATGGTCTCTTCCCACCTCCCTGCTTAATGTCATTACTTGATCTGCACTTATTCTGCATTTTACAGCGTTGCTGACACTGGAGAAAAATTAAGTGGAACTGATTAGATTTATTACACCTGCAAAAAAAAAAAAATACGAAAGTTACTTATTTGAAACAGAAACATTATCTTGAATCTTCTATGAGGTGTTGCAAAGCTTACTTATACACTTTAGAAATTTTGAGGCTATTGACGTTTAAAAAAAAACACACAACCGCGATGGTATATACCAGTATGTAATATACCAAATGAGATACCAATAGCGACATATATAAACTTTGCAATTGAAGGAGACAACACTAAAAACACCAAAGTAATGTTTTGAGAAATTGTATGGGTTAACCCGTTCAGGGTTTTAGTCACAGTATCTTGTTACTATTGGCTGAGTCGAAAAACTTGCTCCGCGGTACGTGAGTCACGGTGACGTCAAAATACCTTTGAAACATTCTTTGAACGTTACCTGAGGAAAGCATCCTAGCCAGATATCATATTTCGGGTGCGCCTTAAAAGTTCGTTAACACCGCTCAAACTTTCCCGATTACCAGGGAGGTGGGTGGGAAGAGATGGTTCTAATGAATGAACGATCCATGCGTACGTGCAATAATTTGGTATATAGGAGGGGGGGGGGGGTCCTCCAGTGACTTCTAAAATGTCAGAGGTCTTATTTCAACCCCACGCACTTATAGCAGCAAACGTATCTCTGTGTATACGGCCAGACAGCCTTTTCCTTGAAAACCAGTTGACTACTCGAGCTCACTTGCTCCTTCGAGGGAATGTAAACTAACGCCGAGGAAAATGTTCGTCGTTACATTTAATTCAACAGAATTTCATGTGCAACATCACGAAAAAAACCCCCACAACTTTAAAGTCTCCCAGTGAATACACTGTGAAAAAACGAAAACCTTGGCAGAGGAAGAGACCGGGTGATTGAATTCTTGTTCATGGTATTAGGTTCACTCGAAATACGGAAGCTGAATGTGAAATCAGTGAGTCCATTGAGTATACTTCGCTGCGCCATGTTTGGCTTCATTCCAGAGATGCACAAATAGTTTCCATATATGGCTCCCCTGAGCTTGCTTGTTGTTTTGTTTTCTGTTTAAAGGTAAGGTAGTGACATCACTTATCCATCTGATTTGTCTCAGAGATATAGAATAGTGTTAAAAATGCATGAAACTCAACAAAATAATGTAAGAAACTCAATAAATTCAATAATATTGAATTTACTGAGTTTCATACATTATTTTGTTGCATTTATTATTCTATGTCCAATTTGAACGACACTTCGTTCGCTTTATGTTATTCCATGTTTTCACATGCAGTCAACATAAACACGAAGTGTCATTTAACTTTGCAATTGCAAAATTAAGAAGCAAGCAAACAAACACATTAAAACAAACCGAAATGCATGGATATCTATTCATTAAGGAACTGATGCATGTCGTGTCCCCTCACTCACATTAGACCAGAACGATACTCCATTTATCATAGTAACTATGCACGGTAATTTGTGAAAGTGGAAACATTAACGTGACAATAATGACGCACAAAGCGTACACACCCTGTAGATGCATCCAGTAACAAGAGGAGCTCAATCCGGTGATCCATTTAGCGGAATGTTTCAAGGCAAGCATGCTGTAACTTTGTCCAAATGATAAGAGTATACGGCGTCGTAGTTGTGATGCAGCCTGCTGGAGCTAGCTCTATTTTAGTCACTCATATTAAACGTTCTGTTCATTTCCTCTCCCTGATTAAGGGTGAAAGTTTGTTAGGCATTCTGAGTCGGGCGCATCAGGGATAATGGTGGCGATGTTTCTTAGTATGCTATATAGCTGTGGTTGATGACCTAAAATCATACTTTTGCGGACCACAACACGTCGTGGGGGATATACACTACCGCTGACAGGTTGAAAGTTTGGACTTTTGATTTGATTCGTTTTGTCACTCCTATTTCACTAAACTGAATGGTTTCTATAACCTTCTGGTGTATACCTTTCCAACCTCGTTATCGTAGATACGATACAATATTACAGATATGTAACTTTTGGAAACGTGACATAGAAACTAGAAACGTTCAAGAGCTCTAGTGTTTCTAGACTACAATGCCATTTATTTACTGGCAAAAGTATTGTCATGGTAATATCAAACATTATGATCGTTTACTACCTAAATCACACGAGAATCATGCCCATATACTAACAGGAAAAGACTCGAAAAAGCGCAAAACACTACAAAATTTTCGACACCGACGGAACATCATGCCCTCTCACTGAGAGCTCACAAAAAGTTTACTCAACCGCAAACCAACGAAACCGAGTCACGTTACTTTTGACAAAATACCAGAAAATTTTACCACAATCGAGAACCAGTGAAGATGAGGTTAAATTGTTCCAGACTACAATTGGCATTCAAAGGTTCTTCCGCAAACAATGGTAACCCCAATCAATCATTTAAAATGGGAAAATAGGACCAATCATTACGCGACGCATTAACAGAATCCTGTGTCGTTTGTCCTTGATCATTCAGCAACAACAACAACAACAACAAAAATCACACGCAAATGGTTTGACAATCAAAGTTTGATATCAACTTAGCACAGGTCTGTATGTGTCATGAATATTTCACGGAGAAACACTCCTGTTTGTTGTTGGTTTTTTTAATCATTTTAGTGACAAGATCTACTGGTATTATAATCCTTATTACTCAGACAATTTCCATGACAATGACAATGAGAATCCTAAGTTGCCGGCTTTAAACCGAACAATCATTCAACAACAGCTTTGCAGCATTATAAAAGTTCTCAAAATCAGACTGCGTGCATTTCTGCATCCGCGGAAGAGAAATGGGCTGTAAATGCAGGAAGGGCTGAAGTATATGTCTCTTTTTTCAAACGGTTATATTTAGTTATTTGAGGTTTGTTAATCTGAAGGTTCGCTATTTCGAAGGTTATTCCGAAAGTTCGGTAGTTAGGAGATGAAATATGGTTCGTTTCCGTCCAAACCTCATTGCATTTTCGAATTATCGAATCTTCGGAATAGCGAACCTTCGGAGTTACGCCACAAATAATGTTCAGATCAACGAACTCTATTCTATTATCGGACTGACGAACTTCTGGGTATACAGGATTTAATTGCGCGCTTCGGAATAACGAACCATCATCCCCTTTTTAAAACACACCTTACCCCTTCAAAAGACAAGTGTACACAGGTGCGAGTAACCGTTTGGCTATTCTTTCACAGATTATATACATTACCTATTTGTAAGTTTACATTGGTCTCTGTGCTTTTCAAGGAGTGAAATAGTATGCGACTGAACCATCAAAAGTGAAAAAAAAATACGTGGTGCGAAATGTCTATCAAAAGTGTCGGGGGATATAATGGTTTCTCTCCTTGTACCATATCATGTCTCATTTAGCCATGATATAAAGATGGCTCTGAAAAATTATAAAGAGTAGGAACTATTTGGGATGTAAACGTTCACATGATTATCACAAAGGAGTGATTTTTTACTGCTATCGCTAAAGGAGCAGAGTTGATTATAAGGTGCCTGGTTCTATAGTCCACGGGCAGGCGATGGTTGTGCCCAATACATAACGTTGTCCTCATTGGAATAGTCCGTCGAAGGAGACTAAAAGTCTATTTTATTTCTTTCATTTCGGCCACGTGAAGTAAGTGTAAATTCTAACTCAACTACATATAGATAGTGCCTACGTTATTCGAAGTACATGTTGGAACATCATCAAAAAAGTAATATCACTATAGCTAAAAAAACAACTACCATGAAATATGAATAGTGCATATACGTATTCAGTACTATTTGCCCTTTACTTGAAAATTGAGAGAATATTTGAATATGAGTATCATAAATTGGAATGCTATAGATTTTGGAGTGAAATCAATAAAACAAAACAAGATTGTGAAGTTTGATTCAAGTGGACATTAAGATGTTGCGGAATTTTGAAGTTCAATAAGTGTTTTGCAAAATAACAACACTGCTTGTAAACACTGACATTAGTAACGTAGTCAAGGGAATACGGTATCATCGCCTCGCAACACTCGTATTACTCTGTATGAAAATTATGTTGCAGAATCATTTTGTTTTGTTACTTATTCAGGAACTATCTCTTTTAATTTTGTGCAGTCATCTCTGCTGAATCATTGCAACAATCTGATGACAAGGATACAACTATTTATTTTGGTGAAGCCCTCAGTCAGAAGGAAGTCTTTTTCAGCGTGTAGGCATTTTCTCTCTTTGTTTCCTTCCTTTCTTCGTTTAATTTTGTTTTTGTCCCATTCTTTTCAATCGTATCCCCCTCACTTTTATAGTCATGTCATGTTGTTGTGTCTCTGTTGTTTGTTCCATTTTGTCTTAATTATTTTTGTGCTATGTACTTGTAATTGCAGTAAATATTAAGATTCTTGAATAGTCCACAATCTACAAGCATTGCTGTTAAGTGGACTTCATAGTTCTCTTTTTCCCCTCTGAACATAACTTTCTTTTTTTTCGGAATGTATTCATAATTTATCTTTATTAGTTTGTTGACTATCGTTTATTTTCGTACTTTTTAACGTATATACAATATACTTATGATAGATTTCCTGATTTACATTATGTTATGTTTTCTTGGAAGAAAAATGAGAATGAAATAAATGAATTGAATTGAGGGAAGTGAAATGAAAATTTTGTGGACTCGTAAATGGAAAATGGGAGAAGTCATAAAATAGTAACTACATGTCACTTTATAATTACATTTCTGAAAACTTACTTAAAAAACAACAAAAAACCTCATTCTGACGATCACCATCCAGTACTTTGCATATGTACAATAAAGTAGGCTACATATTCATGACATTGAATGACATAGAAATGATGTTTGTCCGGTTGATCGTGTCCATCTCATCTCCAAGGTCGTAACATTTGGGGGCTTGTCCGGGAATCGAATCCGCAGGCCTCTGAACAATAAAGCCTCATCACCACCATACATGTAGGAGGAAACAACATTCCTCGAGCACAGTGCACGTGTGCCATCTATAGAAGCTTCTCACCACGTGGGTTTCCTTGAACGAATCATGCATAATATTAATTTGCATGTAGTACATAATGTTCGAGACATTATGAAGATGAACATCACATTGTTTTAATTTACTTTGAACATTTTCTTGAGTGTAGGTGCCTAACTCTAATACTATGTATACTATATACTACACTTTACTGTGTGCTAACCGTGTGCATATGTGCCAAACTTATTTTCTGTCCATAGGTACGTGGGCGAGATTTTAACCTTTGCCCCCCCCCCCCCCCCCCCCCCCCACCCCACCACCTGCACTAAAAAAAAAGAAGAAGAAGAAAACCTTAGAAAAATAGTAGTAAGAACCATCGAAATATTTAAACTAACCTTGGTATTTTGTTTTCGGATTAACGAACGTTCGGAATAACGAACCTCACTTCATTATCGGATTAAGGAATATTTAGAATAACGTACATTTGGAATAATGCCACGACATATTTTTATCTGGATTTAACAAATCTGATTTCATTTTCGGAATAACGAACATCTATGCATAGGGAATGTATGTGTCTCGGAATGACAAACCTTCGGAATAATGAACATCATCGTTTTGCAATTCGATGGCTTTGATATTTTGTATGTTCAATTACAATTAAACTCCTACACCTTGGTGTGCTTTATTTAACTCTGCACATAAAATTTACCTTTCCGGTGGTGCATGGCTGTAGACAGCTAAAGTGGATCAGCATGACGAACACCCGCCTTGCAGGTCAACCAAGGGTATTCCTGGTCGACGCCACGCCGCCCACACTGCGGCAATTCTCTCTGTAATTAGCCCATCGAAACGTGGATTTTCAGAACACGCCTAGAGATCTTTTACTGCTCCCCCAAGATACGATATTAACGTAATTTCCTTTCTTCTTTCTTCCAGGCCTCCCATGCAACGTTTGCATCAATGGGTCCTTAATCGATCGTGCATAATGGCGATCAATCTGAGAAAATGACCTTGTGAAGGAAAAATGTCAACTCTCTCTCTCTCTCCAGAAAATGCCCTTACGTGAGCCAGTACTTTAGGTTTGAAAAAAAAAATTATCAAGGTTTAATTTGATAGTGTTTTGTTTTGACTATCTGATTATTTTCCAGTCGTTTCTTGTGGATGAACCTGTGTCTGTAGACCAAAGTATCACTAAGCAAGTGTAAATATGTGTGTACGATGTATATAGGTACATGAGTGTGTATGTTCATCAATGTTTCTCTTTTTTTTCTCTCCCTCTATTTCAGAGTTTCCCCTCATTACATGAGGACGTATACGATACAACGTATCAGCTTTTAGTATACTCCCTCAAAAATGATCTAATTTCTGTGTCTGTTTGGTATATATAAGAACATTGTACCAACACACTATGCACGCACAGTACAAACGCTCGCAGTTTTTCTTGAAATGATACAATTTGACATGTCATTATTAATATGATGACATTGATTTCTGAGTTCTCCATACTCATACATCTGTATTTTTGGACTACTTTTGCTTCAAGCAATGGCTTATTACGATTGTTTCGTCTTCTGTATTTACGACAAATGAATTTATTTAACCAACATTGTTTTATATCTAATATCATTATTCAGGCCTGCTTTCGCTGTATATTTTTGTATTGTTTAAGATGTGATAATTTTGTGATTTATTTATCATTATGATATAAACATAAGTAACTTCAGTCTTTCACCTGTATTGAGTGGCGGTTAATACATTAGTGGCATGGTTGGACCTTTGAGAATGTTAATGTAATAGAAAGCTCCGGTACACAGAATGATGGGATATCCACGCAAGTGAATTCCATTTCAGTCAGTGTTAAAGCTAATGATCAGTTTGACAAAATATGGAACCACACACACACACACACACACACACACACACACACACATAAAAAGCAAAAGGAAGAATAAAGAATATAGAACAGAACACTATACTTGTTACTCCATTTCAATTCAATTCAATCCAATTCAAATCTTCTTTCAAATACAGTAGTTACTGTAAAAGTCAATTTAGTAATAAACATATATAAATGTCATTGAAAGACGAAAAGGGGCTTGAATGACAAGAGGACTGGCCCGGACAAGCATCAAGGGGACATGTTTACAAGAGTATTCACACTAAAACTGGGAATATATTACTTCTATTACTATACATAGAATGAAGGGAGATCAATTAGCCAATGAATATAGGACTTACTGGTATCGGGAACATTCTAAATTTAGGAAGGGGAGCGTATTGACACCATATATGGACATAAGCTGTTGTGAATGTCCAGTAAGCATCATCATGGGTCAGTCAGCAGAATGGAATGTAGTGGTCAAGTGTTTTCCGGTATCAAAAGGAATACATTTTAATGGGTGGAGAGAACGGTCAGTGGGAATGCCCACTTTCCAAGTAAACCACTGCTGGGTAGTATCTCAGAAATGAAGAAGAGGTGCGTGGATGGAATCTGTGCAAAAAATGTACAATTGAATACCTGAATATTTTATCTATTTATTTATTCATTTATTCATTTATTTATTTATTTATTTATTTATTCCGTCATATTTAAACAGGGTAGTCCCCTCAGTTTCTCAACTGCTTTCCAGGAGAGCCCTGTGTACATATATATGATAAAAAACTGGATTACAATAGACTTCATAAAAAATCACATACAAGTATAACACATATACACAAAATAATACACGCTGAAAAAGATGCTAGACCATGGAGACTGACATAAAATGTATACTGAATTCGGCATAGACAAAGTGAATTATTAAAAAAAACTGTGTAATTACTGTAATGACACACCAAAAGTAAAAACTGAGTTTGAAATACCATAAAAGGGCTTAAAGGGGTTAACGAAAGGCCCAAGTTCATCAGAAAAAAAAGAGAGAAAAACAGAAGTAGCAGCCTAATACATCTCATTTTTCATTACGGGAATCTTACGTACATGAATTGAATTTAAAACAGTCAGCTGAATGATTATCTATATTTGCATTACTTCGCAAGGGGTCTGCAAAGATGATCTTTATATATTTTGTACTAAGACTTCAGTCATTTTTATCAGGTATTTGATCTTATATCTTAAAGAACTTTGCGTTGTCCTTCCCTATCACAACGTTATATCTATCTCTACAACTTTGCCTTATAAACATTAATTTTCGCGGCTGCTTTGGCAATCTTAACTTTTAAATTCGTTTATAATAACATGTATTCGCGAGGGTTTTTTTTGACATGACATTGTCATGTCTGATGTATTTGTGGAGTGTGTAAAAGAAAAATTTTACAGACGGTTTTCTTTCTTCTTATTTTATTATTTTTTTTTTGCTGCTCCTCCCCACGAATAAGATCGTATGTCGATCTATATCATTATGAACACCAAGAGAAAAAGAAGGTACTATCCTGGGATTTGAACCAGCGTCACCTACTGTATACCGGGCAGCGGCACTATACCACAGAGCCTGCATTCACTCAATCCACATAAATGTTCTAAATTTTGGTATTATTTCTCTGTAAATATTAATAGCATAAGAAATATGAAGCATAATCAGATAAAGAGCAACACTGGTAATGAAAATTTGAATGAAACTCTACTTGGTAATGATTAACGCCTTGTATTTCAGTATATTACGGATATCCTTTACCTTAATTGTATTAAATACTTTACAATTACTTCGTAACACTCAATAAATTACGCAGAGATGTACATAATGTGGACATATTGACGCAAATTGCATTTCATCATAGCCATTAAGACTGTGTTTCACTCTTTGTTGTAAGCTTTTTGTTCCAGCGTAACTTCACAACAGTTTACTACATGGAACTTCCGGAAATAGGAAGGATGTTGAGTCATGGTCATGCGATGTATAATCAATTCGGATCGTAAATATTCTATATCTTTACGTGACTGGATTAAGCCTTGAAAAAATTACTAACCACCTCATTTCAGTTATGTTTTCCTCCTAAATGCAATATAAGGCAATCAAAATGATATCTTTCCCATGATCAACAGCTTCAATTTCAAAGAGCTATATAACAGAGAAAACCATCTACAGCCAAAGAACCGAGACATAATGAAGAAAGAACTCCGACAATTAATACCATCAATTCATTCGGTTACAGCTCGTTAAATAATCCGTAAACGAAATAGGGGTCGCAATTCCGCAGGTCCGTTAGGACTGCAACTTCTTTTCTTTTTGGGATTAACAAACCTTCGGAATAACGATGAAACTTTCTCATTAAAGGGACTGTACAGTACTGGTTGAGGTAGGGATTTATGTTTTGAACATTCCTAAGTGAGATAATGAAAAGCCTCTTATGAAATATGAAAGAGCATGTAATTTTAAGAAGGATTCAACGTTTATTTGATGAAAATTGGTTTTCAAATGGCTGAGATATCCAAAAAAGTGCTAATAATAAAAGGCGACATGCCCCAACTTTATTAGTATCTCTTTGTTTCACCTTGTTTTTGGATATCTCAGCCATTTCAAAACCGATTTTCATCGAATAAACTTTTGATACCCCTTAGAACTGCATGCTCTTTGACATCTCATAGAGTGGTTTCTGAATATCTCACAAAACATTAAAAGCTAAATCTTCACCTCGACCAGAACTGTACACACCCTTTAAAGTTTACTCTTTCTAATTAGATATCTTTCAACTTGTCCGGAACCCCCTTTAATGTTCAGAATTGGCCTTCTCACTTTCTCAACGGCTCTTAATGATTGGCACGTTTAAGCTTCCTTATATAGTATCGATGTCATCGAAGCCCCAGCTGCAATCAGACGGTTAATGGCCTGTTACTATGGTAACCTCTAAAGTTGCCTCGGCTCCCACAGTACTCAAAACGCGTTAATACCCTTTTGATATCATTACAGCATCGTCGCTGTGTCGCAAGCGACTGCGATAACTTCATAAGGGAGCTCTTTATCTGTAACACCTCACAGATGAGATCTCGCAATAGTCTCGAGAAGACACCACTCTTACGTCACAAAGAAATCACTCAAAGCCAAGAGTGGACTACGTGCGTATGGCTACCGTGATATCACACATCCTCATACATCAGACGTTAGATGTGAACAGGTCCCAACGAAAATATCTGTGGGCAGCGTTTATACTCATGTGTGTTGGTTCTCGGCAGACCGAAACGGCCAATTCTTGTCTTGTTTGATTTCCGAAGTACGGCGCAATGTCACCTGTTATCTACTGATCGTCAAAAATAGCCACGAATCATAACCCCATTATCGTCATTAAAATGAAGTAATCTCTAGTTCCATGATGGCAAGACAATGGAGGAGAGTCATGATTTATTCAGATATAACGTCGTCTTGTTTTGTGTCCTCTAGATCGGCATGAATGCATCAAGACTTCCCTACCATCACAGGAGGACCAATGACGCTAAGAATCTCCAAGTCATTTCAGGAAGAGAGAGGGAGGGGGTTATGGGGGTAGTTTTAATACCATGATAGTTAGAAAAAGTTTCTTATGAGCAAGAAACGATACTAACAATCATTGCATTACTACACAAGCAGTGCCACTATACATGACACTATACAAGGAATTTCCCTGGATGGACAGAGAGAAGAAAAAAAAAACCCAACAACAGCAAGAAACCAACCAACCAAACAAACAAAACTCTTAAATTGTCACCTATCCTACATTGTCGCAGATTAACATCCCAGAATACAGCATTAACATTCTTCGTTATTTTGGATATTAGTTGTCACGCTATTGTTACAAATTTCGTCTTATAAAGATACTCTGAAAATCTCTTTAAGGGTCAATTGTCACTACATTTGCTTTGCTGCTATACGGAGTCCCCTGGCTGTCATCGTAACAGCGCGTAATCATCTGGTACAACCATACATAGACCTGGTTGTCGAGCTACAGTGAAGACAGGAAATGAACTTTACAAAATTAAGGAAAATCACATGGCAATATCAACAGTTAGAATAATGAGAGTGATATGGAGGTTTTTCTTTTTTTATGTGAGTTTTTTTCTTCTTCCTGACAGTAGTACTTTCTTCTGGTTTCTTCTTCGTTAGTGAGAACAGACCGAACTTGATACATTTTCAGTCTTTATTTTCAAAGCATGCCAAAGCGAACCGGATGCCTGGTACATAGATATTGAGATTAATCGCAACTCTTTATGAAACAGGGCCCAGAATGGTCTCAAACGATTCCAAGTTGGGACGAGCGCCCCCGCAGTGAACCGTGGCAGAGCGAACTTTTAGCCACAAAGCGCGCTCCCGTGGGCCATATCTTGCTATGTGGAGTGTCCAGAGGGAAAGGGACTTAATGCAACCAAGCCGGAGCGAATTTTGCTGCATTTGCTTTGTCCACCGTTTAGATTTGACACACCGGCAAATGTATAAGATTACAGAAAGAATCATTACAATTTCTGTAAAAAAAAAAACAAAAAAAAACACACGCACACCCAAACAAACAAACGTGACGTGACTATACCTGTATCTTTTGTCTTCTTCCTCGTCACCATATGTTGAATCTGACCCGACCCCCCCCCAAAAAAAAAAATAAATAAATAAAATAAAATAAATAAATAACGCAGTTTCTTTTTCAATGGTTCTAGGGTTAGTTACGGCGCGCCATAACCTTAGTAGATGGAAATGCAATCTCACCATTCAAGCACCAAAAGTTACAAAATGATTTTCAAATCGGCAGGACTGAATTAAAAAAACAAACAAACAAACAATCGGAAAGTAGATAAAATACCACGTAATAATGGGCTTAAATCCCACATTTATTAGTTATGAAGCTCAAAAAGCTTGCACAAAAAATTTAGCTCGAATGAGCGAAGCGTCATTCGGATGGTATGCTTGATGAAATTTTTTTTCGACATCATGGACTTCCAGCCTCTTTGTGATTCGCCAACAAAGTTGCGCTGTGTTTGTCCTTCGGGAAATCCTAATTTTGTGTTGTTACCATGACTACCTTCCTAACTTCCTTCCTCTAGGTTGTATAGGAAACGTAATAAATTGACCAGGGTGGCGTTTTTATCGACTCCCATGGAAACGGGTCAGATCAGGGAGGTGATCCATCCATTACACAAATGACCAAAATGACAAGAAAGTGTAAACCGATTATTGCAGAGACCATTTGCAGACAAATGGGTCATTTTTTTAATATCTACATCTCCATGCATCTTTCTGTGTGTTAACATAACAACTATGCATATTTCTCATCTGTCCTCTCTTCCTCCCCTTTATCCCCCCCCCCCCCCTCCATCCACTCTCTACGTTTGCTGCGTGTGATTTTTCATCAATACAGTACACGTCTGTCTGTTTAAACATTGGCGACCATAAATAGTAATGCTGGTAGTACCAAGATATCCTTGACAATTTGCGATGACTCGGAAAGATTCAAGAGAGTCAATTTTCATGGCTCAAAGCCAGCCCCCTTACCCAATTCGCGTGATGGCGGACGTTAGTCAAAGTTATGTGAATTTGAGCGTTTACTACACCGTAAATTTGTCAGTCGTCACAGCTATATGTCAAGCTATATAACGTAAATCGATCTCTTGCGGGTGATACGTGATAGTTTCAACTAGCGGAATCCAAATACCATTGCCTCTGTGAAATTTTGTATTCTATTATGGGTCGAATATCATGTTGGGAAGGATACTACTGGAATGCGGAAACTGCAGTGGACAGAAAACACAAATGTCTATACTCGCTTCATAGAAGTTGAATTTGTTTGAAAATCGGAGCAAATCTCCACTCTTCGTTCATATACAGTACCTAAATGCAACTATAGACTAAAAACTTTTGGGCTGCTGAATTTTACACATCTTTTGACGATGTAATGATGTTTGGTTACAGTGATATCATGCAATGCAGCACTGCGCTCATCGCATCGAAAGTCTTCCATTGGCTTCACTGTTTGTATGCATTATAGATGTGACTGTGTGTCATCCCTTATTATACATTAAAGGGATGGTTATATAGTAATGGTTAAGGTGAGGATTTAGCTTGAATTTATCTGGGAGAGATATTTAGAAACCACTTCACGAAATGTTAAAGATCATACAGTTCTAAAAGTTTACTTGTTGATGAAAATCGATTTTATTAGAATCGTTTTGTTTCGGATATCTCAGCAATTTCAAAACGTATTTTCATCCAGCTAAATAAAATACTGATTTTCTCTTAGAACTATTATGCTCTTTCATATTTAAAGAGAAGTTTCTCATCATCTCAAAAAATAATCATCGAAAGTAGTTGGAAACATGGAACCCCATCTCAACCGAAACTGTACCGTCCCTTTTAGAAGGAACTGATGACACAATGTTGAAAAATTATTAGCAATTCCGTCGCTAATCTTATTTCAGGGGTAAAACCGAGCTTTCGGCAAGTCTTGATCATCAATAACAGCCAGAACGACTGCAGAGTTCAGTCTAGGTACTCTCTGAAATCTCAACTGTAATTCAGGAAGACTTCTGCACCAGTACATGGTCAAGGCTTACACACTTTGCATGCCGCTTTGCAAAATATTTGATTGGCCATAATCAGTCAAAATTACGCAGCAGAGCATATAATTTTAGTAGCTGCGCAATAGACAATGTAAATGGCAATTTGATAATAACGATGATGAGCGACACTTGTCACTTATATTGAGCAGCTACTAGGATACATAATACTATATTCTGTCGTGCAATATTGATGATGATTATGTCCAATTAAATTTGAGAAGCTTATCAACTCCATAATATAGTTTTAGAAAAGAAAAAAAAAAGCCCACCTGCATATCGCATCAAACGTGAAGTTGTAAAGGAAGTAATAACGTATACCCACGCATATACACATACAGATAGAAAGAGAGAGAGAGAGAGAGGAGAGAGAGAGAGAGAGTGACGCATTATTCTGCTCATTATTTCCTTTGTTTTGTTTTGTTATATAAGTTGCTTTCCTGCCCGCCCCAGGTCGTTGATTGCTTTACAAAAACGGAAGTTTAGGTTTATCACACTGGCAGGGACACAATACAAAGTACTACGCACTGCAACACTCGCGCGTAACCTATATAAATCTACGACACCTTTCGTCTTACACGCCAAACAGTCTGTGGACAGCTCAGCGAACGGAACACACCCGTAGGTAGACATACATTGTGTTATCATCATAGTTACGCCCGCTTGCTGCTCATCCACCAGGTAGAATCCTTTGTATATTTGGGTTGTTATTTCCCCCATCTCTCTCGTTTTCATAGTGGAAGTGTGTTCGACGCCACAGGGAAGATTTTTCTATATTCTCTGGTATCTGATAAAGCATTTGGAAGAATGATGGATATTTCACGAACAAGAATTTGGAGCAGTTGTCTACTACTGGGGGTTCTCCTTCACATATGCTGTAAGTATTTTTCATCACAGCGCTTTCATTTTGTTGCCAGTTTTGGAATACAATTAGCGTTTCTCCGAAAGTAGAAAATCAGTGGAATTAGTTTATTATGAGACCACACGACCATGGAAGGAGAGTACAAGCTTTCAGCACGTGGTGAGTTTTTAACAAGAGTTTCAGTCAAGTGTATAAGCGAAATTTTGCTGCATTCTACGATATGATATTGTTTTTTCTCTTCAGCTGCCGAAGGATCGTGTTTCATAAAGCATGTAGAATCTAATTTCCTGTAATTGTTCTCATGATATACCGTGGTAACGTGACACGGTGGCAGTGTGATTCACAATAAAGACCCAACATAAAGGAAACAGTCAACAGTAGGCGCGCTATGATTCTAGATAAATAAGGCCTTATTGATTGTCAACTTTATACAGTTGCATATGATTACCACGTAATTATATTATGTGTTATGTGTGTAAATACAAATATGTACGTGAGTATGTATTTCAGATACATATTTTATACAAATAAGAAGATATGTATATGCTTCTAATGAAAATTTAAACTAAACGCAAACAAAAACGATTGACTACGTAATCTTCTTTCATTAAAGCCGAGAGCACGTTAATGTGACGCCTGTTTAGATTTGACAGTTGTCTTGAATTCATGACAAAGAACAAAGTGATCATGGTTTGTTGAGTAGTTGGATGTCAGTAAAGCATTCAGCATTAAGAAGGGTGCTTCCGTTCGTGACATCACACGACTAGAAATGTGTAGCGTGTATATTATATATTATTATTGTTCCATATTCCACATTTTGGTACAAATTTACATCTCATTCGACTTCGAAGAAAAATACGTTGAACACAGCAGTCAATTTGAGACAAAATTACAGAAATGTATGAGGACAAATAAATGATGTGTGAGAGGAACCTACTAAAAAGCAAAGCTTGCACGATGTAGGCTCCAAAGTTATGATATAAGCGTTTAGTATCTATGTTTCTACTCATTTTCTTGACTTTTCTCTGAAGAAATGGGCATGAAAGGAGAAGGTTGTTTCCCAATGCAATGTTTTACCAGCTGCAGTCACTAACGGAATAGGGCTCTCCTGTTCGATATTGTGCATTTGTTGAGATTTTTTTTTTTTGAACGAGACAGGTGATGATGACCTCACAGCGGTCATTGTCAAACGTCGCTTGACCCAATGTCAATGTCGATTATGCCATGTCAGATTACTAACGTTCAGATGGCTACAATTTTTTTGACAGTTTCCAATACTAATTGCTCTTATCCAAAGTTCCCCGTCCATTAAAAATTGGGGGGGGGGGGGAGGGGGAGGGGGAAGCAGCTCATTTTGCTCCCTAATAGTTCCTGAGGTGTGGACATTTTTCTTGCTTTTTCTTGATTGGAAATTGTACAAATATTTAACCAAAAGTATGCACCAGATCGCTCAATTTCAATTGTTTGTTTGTTTGTTTTTATTGTTCCATATTCCACGTTTCAACAATTAAACTATAAACATAACCAATATATATATATATATGCATGGATGAATTGTCAAATACAGCATTTAAGACAATTAAACTTGTGAAATATGAAGAATCTACATTAAAGCATTGCTTGTAGGGTGTAGATTCCCAGATTTTGATATGAGATTAATTCTTACTTGATATCTACAATTGAAAGGAAGAACAATTTTTGAATGAGGGAAATATAAGCGTCGAAGAATATAAAATGAAAAAGAGAAGACAAAGAAAACAATGTCCGCGGTACAAAACTTCTAGAGGGTTGCGTGGTCAGCTACTGCTGTTCACTCCACAGAAAAGAAAAAACAAATTATCGTGATAGAGGCGACCTTGTATAAAACTAAAACAAACACGTTGCACCTTATTTATTCATATGTTGTTGTTGTTTTCTGCTGAACTAGATGTTCCTGGTAATGCCACGCCGGTGTCATACAACGCTTGCTCTGAGGAACCGTGTCCAGGTACGTCGATTTACTACCACGACGATAGGGCGTGGTCAAAGGAGTGAAGGGGTGTGAGCACATCAGAGGGAGAGGGCGGAGCTTGGGCAGGAGCTAAGTAGAGTAAAGGGTAGCGCGGTGGTGGGCGGGATTAATGAGGAATTAAACTGCAGGTGCCTCTCCATTGAAGCGAACAATATTGTTACGTCATTTGTAGAATTTGTGTATAATAATGTTTTCTAGTTTTTAGGGATGGTATAGTATTGGTTGAGGTGAGGAATCAGCTTTTAGCATTTTGCGAGATACTTAGAAACCACTTCATGAAATGTTGAAAAGCATATATTATTCTAAGAGGAATTCAAAATTTATTTGAAGAAAATTGGTTTTGAAGTGGCTGAGATGTCAAAAACAAAGTAATACAAAGCGATTCTAATAAAAGATGGATCCCACCTTTTATTAAGGATTGCTTTGTTTTGGATATCTCAGCCATTTCAAAACCAATTTTCATCAAATTAACTCTGAATTCCTCGTAAAATTATATGCTGTTTCATATTTCATAAGAGGTATTTCATTATCTACAACAACAACAAAAAAATCATCAAAAAACGTCGGAATTAAACCTTAAGCCTCATCTCAAATCAAAATTGCGGTGCATACCATCCCTGTAAACACCTACTTTCTCAGGAGTCAAGAATGCTGTATTACAGAGAGAGAGAGAAATATGATTTTGACAGATGCCACAGTAATGACTGACATACATCTGAGTGTATCTTGCTTCTGTTATGACGACAAGTTGATGTAAACTGCGTAATGAAACAAGGCCCTGAATTAATATGTGAGCAATATCATTATTCTTATGAAGCATGATATAGAAATACAATACATGTAGGGGCATGACTCCAATAAAATAATCATTTGAAGGGGAAAGCATGAATGAATGAATGAATGAATGAATGAATGAATGAATGAATGAATAAGAAAGAACAGAGATTTAACAATTAACAGTTTGACCATTAAATTTTTATCTCTTCCTATACATGTATTTTTAGTTAAGCTTATATTGGTAGTAGTGCATAAGGCTCATGGTCATCTTGAATGGTTGTATGACACATCCATTGCGAGTTTCAAGACTATGGAATGAGTAAAGAGAAATATTGCCTTCATGGATGGCTCTGAAGAAATTTATAAGACAAATGAAATGAAATTATGATAAATTAATGAATTATTTATTCAGATACTGAGAGAGTTATGCTTGCAACCAACACCTTCGCGTTCAAAATTTACAGAAAATATTGATGATGAGTTTGAAGAACTTGAGTAAAAAGTAGCAGAGATTGTGTGCTCAGGTTTGGTCATTAATACTAAAGAGATTGTACACTTTCGCTACAAGTTTAGCATCACACTTTCACATGAGTGGGAATTGAACGCTTTCCGAAACCGAGCATAACTTGCATGTTCCTCGACAATGTCTTTTGTTAGTCACATTAGTAACACAGAAACATGGAAGTTATGCTTGGTGCATTCCAGTATCGTTTGTTTAATATGCAGTGGACTCCCGTTGTAAGTCCTCAGGACCGGCAGTTTTCTTTCGTTATATCGAAATTTCGTTATAACCGACCAAATGAACAATAAAAATACATAGAGTGGATAATGTTACCGGCTGAATTTTTACTTCGTTGTAACCGGAATTTCGTTATAACCGTGTTCGTTATAACGGGAGTGTACGGTAGTACTTTATCAATGCTTGGCAGATGAGGTCACGAGTAGAATATTGGATTTGGAAGGTGTTTTTTGGTGGGCGTATCCAAGTAATCAGAAGAAAAATAGTTTCAAAAAGTTATAGAATATGATTATGGAATATATCTAGATATTCGTTTGGCCACACAAGTGATGTTCGGTGTTTATCTTGAATCAAAACAAATCACCATACATTTGCATTACATAGGCCCTTTAAAGGGATGGTACAGTATTGGTGGAAATGATAATTGGGCTTTTGACTTTTTGCGAGATACCAAGAAAACACTTATGAAATAGTACAGCGCATACCATTTTAAGAGGAATTCAAAGTTTATTTGATGAAAATCGGGTTTGGAATGACTGAAATACCCCAAAACAAAGTAAAACAAAGCGATCGTAATAAAAGGTGGGTCCCACACTTTAATAGAATCGCTCTCTTTTGGATATCTCAGCCCTTTCAAAACCAAAACCAAAAATAAATGTCGATTTCCTCATGAATTACATGCTCTTTCATATTTCATATGAGGTTTCTCATTATCTCACAAAGAAATGTTAGAAACCTCAATTTAGGTCTCAACCAAAACTATACGATCCCCTTAACCATGAAAGTTCCATGTTTCTTTCTTCTTGTTTCAATGTAGTTGATGGGAAATGGGGAAATTGGAGTGAAGTTTACTGCAGCGATCCTGAATGCGAGACAACTTCCCAGCTCGTCATGTATTCCCGAGAGTGCGACAACCCAGCTCCCGCTGGCGGCGGTGCCGAATGTACAGGTCCAGCGCTTCACACGGTCTGGGTAGGCGAGTGCGACGTTTGTAAACAAGCGGGTGAGTATATGGCCGCCACTCATCATGACACGCACGTGCGATTCCATCTTGATTCAACAAATATTCTGAGCAGGTTTTAAATCGAAATTTAAGAGCGATGTTCAAGTTGGTTTGAAAAGATAGCCAAATCTGACTAAAAGAACGGTATTGGTGGTCAGACTTAAAGAACGGTATTAGTAGTCAGACTAAAAGAACGGTATTGGTAGTCAGACTAAAAGAACGGTATTGGTAGTCAGACTAAAAGAACGGTATTGGTAGTCACACTAAAATCCTCATGTTAAACATTGTCCGATTTGGTAGTCACATTAAAATCGGACATAGGGTGATCTCGCTGCTGTTAGAGACCAGACGAAAGCATTATTGTCACATATTTTAGTTTAAAGCATTCTATCACACATGAACTAAATATCTGAGGAATTCTTCACTTCCCTATATTCCATGACCTTCTAAGCTTTCAATTAAACTCTCAAGATTTTGTACGTTTCAGTGTAGCCTACTTATTTCATATAAGACGGCTTTAAAGTGGAGCTTTAGTCCCCTTCAACCCGGGATTCCGAATAAGACAGGTCACTACATTGATAATGATCATATCTGCAAGGAAGACGTTGAATCGAAATGTTGTCGCATTGCGTGGTTGACCCATGACCAAGTATATAGTAAATTCAAACATCCGATAGTTTTCTTTTATGAAGGTGAGCTCGCTCGTCGGTACCAAATTATGAATTTTTGCTTATCGCAGTTAATGTGTGAATTATAGTTTCATTAATGTTTCATCACACAGCTTTCGTAGCTATTTTGCACAAATGATATATACGAAGAAGACGGAATTCGGGCCAATATTAACATTTTCAATTTCTTCCTGAAAAACTTGACAGACATTATCAATCTAGAAGGTGACGATATAGTATTCAATGCAAGGACCCTAGGAACCCCTTTTAGAGTAGAGAGAAAGTAAAAAAAACCCACAGAAATGCGATGAGTAAATACATTACATGAGCGCGAGACCTCCGGGTCTCTCGTTTTAATCAGATCCTCGTAATTTGACGTGGAACGTGACTTCTATCTTCCACAGCTTCAACTACCCTAATAACGGGAGTCACGGAAGAAATAGAAATGACGACAATGCTAGATCAAACAACTACAGACGCTTCAGAGGAGAATGAACATGATGAAGAATAGAAATCCGCCCAGCGACTTGGAAAAACCGGAAAACACACTGAAAGGACTGAAGATCTACAGCCGTTCATATTCTATAGTTGACCTACATGAAAGAAAATGCCTGATATCAGTCTATATCAATACATAATTTCAAATCAACCCACTTTGAAATAAGAAAAACAGAATATTCTACGTGAAATGAAGCTATCCGATATCGATGGATACTGGAGACAATATACAATGGAAAAGATATCAAAGCGGTACATAGGCCCTCGGAACCTCGACTAGACATTCCCTTGTTGCACAGCGAAGAGGTTTCTACCAACAAAGGATAGGGAAGGTACGACAATCAGTGAGCTAAGGTGTACATGATACGTATTTGCACCTGTTGTCTTATTATATGCACTACCACTTTCCATGTACTTTGTTTCTGAGTGAGACGATTATGCGTTTCATCGAAAATTGACTCGGGCAGACTGAAGAAAAAAAACACAACATGTACATGACTACAGATGATGAGGGAGTTTTTTCCGTTTTTTTTCGATGTGGCAACGCAGCACATTTCATTTTATCAGAGACAAATACTCGCCTTGAGTGAGTTCACATTTTGTACGTTTGAACGGGATATGTACCAAATGAAGCAAAGAACAATATTTGATAAAAAGTTTTTAAAAAGTGGAAATAAAGTGTAAAGAAATATGTAAGAAACTCATTACGTCATATTTAAGACGTGCAATGAAAGTGCAATTTTACCCTACCTAAAATAGACGTTTATAATGAGATCAGATAAAATAAAATTTAAAAAAAAAATCAAACGAAAATTTGTGGGATTTTGAAGTTTCGCGAAACAGTGTACGACCAGATCATGCAAATTATCTTGGGTGAGATGTCTTAACCCTCCAATTTTATATGCCATTAGCCATGTTAACTGGCTTAGATAATGTCAACGCATTTTATATTCTACCCAAACTTATATTTTTGAAACGTGTATCACAATGTGTGTTTGATTTTGAATTGTTTGTGGAAGTTAACTTCAACCTGGAATTGCACTTTTGGCATTGATAAAGTACTCCCTTAAATGATTCTTCATTCGAAATGATGCAAACGCACGAGAGACCAGACCCCTCTGTATATATATATATATATATATATATATATATATATATGTATGTATATATATATATATATATACATATATATAAACCTTCAGGTGAGAGGGTTGTTCCACCTCATGAGTCAAAAGTAAAACTGATTGATAGATTTCTAGAATCGCATGAGAGAAACTTTATTAAGAAATGACTCACAGCTGATGAATATCTTCACTTTCTTGCTCCGCAGAAATAGCCGCAAACCTGGCAGGGAACTGAGTTTGACAAACTTATAACGCAATGGTAAATGTTATTTTGTTCCCATTTAAAACATATTTATTACGTACATCGATTATGAACACAATATTATCATTGAGTATCATTGAGTATCATAAAGCCACCTCGAAAGTAGTAAAGGAATACAGGCTCCACAATCACCGAAAGTAATTTCAGCTGTGCAGAAACAAAATCGAATTTGGAAATCAGAGTCTTGAACTGTATGACTTGCCAAAAGGTTTGCTGAATTGCAAATGAAGACAAGCTTTCTGGAAATCAAAAAGTCAAGATTATCTCTTAAGATTACACTGTTCTTCCTCGTGTCATTTTAAGTACTGATGTTCTTCGCCTTCAACTGAAATAAGATTTCCCTTGTCACCAGCTTCCAACAGTTATCGACTACTGAAATAATCACAACAATGTGCAGTGCTTACGCACTAGGTACAATGTACATGATAAACAAGAAATAACAAAGACATGGATCTACATGTATTCATGTCATTATTCTAAAGCAGTATGTATTCATGTATATTACAAACACGTATATTCTGTAGTTTGTTAGTTCTGGCACTTAGTATAAGGGTGATAGAATACTATTTCTCGGCTTCATCATGCAGCAAAGTACCTTGTAGCTGTATCCTGGGTTTGTGTTACGATCAATCTATGTTTAGTGTACATATTATATAATATAATATACTGTATATACATGTAGAATGAATTCAGTTTGTCTGTTGTTACCCAGTTAAAACATTCAGTTTTCACCGGACTCTGGAGTTTTACCGGCTTGGGACGCCATCGATTAATCCAAGTTGAGCTTGTCGAGAGATTTAGGAATCAATGAAATCGAATAAAAAAAAAAAAGTACAACCTCATCGATTTCCAATGATTTTTACTTTGAAGTTATGATTCCTATGATGTAGGATTTAAAGAAAACTAATAAAGGTAGCCGAAACCGCAGACACCATTCGCAGAAATATCCGGGATCTTGGATTCTTTCTTGCCTTTTCTCATTCATATGATCGTCGCCTGTTGCTGGCTGTTATTTGGATAATAAAAAAAAAATGTCTGCCTAAAGAGCAACAAAACAACAAACAAACAAACAAACAAAAACTATTCAAATGATAATCACAATGGCGATGTTAATGTGCAAAGCATGAGATGATGAATAAAGCCATTCATTGTGAATAGTGCATCCATTGATTTGCAATGACAATAACATTTCTCATATTTTACGTGTCGTTGCAGGTCAGTGAGTTCCTTGAAAGACTGCCACAAGGGGACAAATTATCTCGAGAAAGTTTGAGAATCTCACTGATGCCCCCCTCAAAACATCGACAACAAAACAGAACCAAAATCACAACTATACGGGAGTGGAGTTAGACCGGGATCAAAGAGATGTTTCTGCGAATGGACTCTTAGCGGTGGGCCATCTCACCTTTCTGATGTTCCTCGGATGTGTCAATTATTGATTATTTTAAAATCGATGCAATAATCTGCATTTTGTCACATGATGATAGTATAGTTAAGTGTGAGCTTTCGAAAGTGCTCCGTCGTTTCTTCTTATTGGAATTTTTTTTCTGTGACGACAGTACTATAAAACATAACATAATAAACGCCAGAATAAAACAAAAGATGTAATAATTTCTCTGCCACTCCAAGTTTTATGATGATGATCACGGAAGCGAGGGTAAACTGTAAATATTGTATCGCATATAGGATGTGGTTTTGAGTGAAGGTTATACATAGATACGAACAATGGCAAATTGCGTGGAAGGTCATCCATTCTGAGAAGTAGCCAAAGTGTTGTACATTTTGTAAGTATAATCGAAGTTGTAGTGGGTATTGTATTTATCGAGATGTGTGATTTTATAGGAATAACATGCCATTCTGCAGCATACCCACTGGCCATTGTTTAACGATGTTTTCAGCTGCTGAAAACCTTCACTGCAAGGTCTTCCATGCTATCCCACAGTGTGAACACAGTATGGAATCTTCTTCACATTGTTAAATTCGAGCGTTTTAACATTGCGAACACATTGCGATTCATTAATTCACAGTGTGAAATAGAACAATACTATGTGAACACTGTGAAAACCACACCACAGCGTGAAATCATCTCCACGCTGTTAACTTCGAGCGTTGTCACAAAGCCGACTATGCGAACACACTGTGGTACACTGTATTCTTTCGAGCAGGAACCAGTGTCTCTGATACATGTATTGCGCAAAAAGAAAGTGAAGCCATGAAAACAATGTGGTCGAAACTACAGATGAAGTGTTTGAAAAGTGATCTTTTGTGAGCGACCAACTCTGCCACAAACGATTTTCCCTCCAGGGACAGTGGTGTTAGAATGAAAATAATTTCGGAAACGGTTTACCAGCATGGCGTGGTTATTCATTGCTGTGGTGGTGTGACATTTTGACAGTTGTCAGTGTAAATCCTTGCGTCTGATTGGCTGATAGCAAATTCGTCGGTGAAAACTCCGACGAACTCGTTGATGAAACGCCCCCCAGTTCTGGTTTATATGCTTCAGGGTTTCCTTTCTTCCGTTTGAACATCATTATACAGCTTAGCCAAGAAAGTTCATATTTTGTTGGCTTATTTCTTGGATGTTGTTGTTGTTGTTGTTGTTGTTGTTGTTGTTGTTGTTGTTGTTGTTGTTGTTGTTTTAAACTTACCCACGACAATGTTAAGATGTGTCTTTAACACTGCCAACACGTGTCATGCTTCGTTACGTCAGGGCAGGGAGGTCAGGGCTGGCATGAAACGATCTGAAGTAAGGTAGTACCTGTACAATAATTATGTGGTCCTTGTTTGCACGTCATATGCTTTCCTGGGAATATAAATCAAATGGGGGGGGGGGGGAACTTTCTTTGAATTGGAAACGTATTAAGTTAAAGTATCTCGAGGTGCCAATAGTTTGATCAATGATTGCACATGTATATGAAAATTAAACGATTGCTGTACCCGCTGAATTCCCACTCAGAAACTGAAGAAATTGACGCACTTCCATATTTCCCGTTCTGAAATAGATAATTGGCAAGAACGGCTATGTATTACTTTTCAGTTTCAGTATCAGTTTGTCTGATTTCCCTGTTTAAGTTCAAATGAAATCCTCATGACAAATCAACGACGTTCTCAGTAAACTATAAACAAGAGTAGAAAAAAGAGTACTTGAAGAACATAAATATAATTATGTTTAAAAACATTAATCTATCGTTATACGTGTAAGGTGCAGGTGCAGGAGAACGTCTTAGTTGTCTGGGATAAGGCCTCTTGGCGACATATTATTACGCTGAAGCCAAAGAAAATAAACAATGATCTTATCAATATGAGTTTTGATTTGATTTATTGGTTTCTGTATCATCATTGTACATACACATTCATGTACAAACATAAATATAAGTTGTTCGCAGAGTATTTTCTTCTTCATTGTCTTTGCACAATGTACAGCAAAACGTACAACAAACATACAACAATAAATAATACAGTGCTTGATTTGAGTACAGCCCCCGTACATATCGCAAGGAGAATAGGAGGGAGTTATTTTACTGTTACCTGTAACTCGATTATTTCCATTTATCATTTATTCCACCTGTTAGTTATTCATTATTCGTGATTAAAGCAAAATAACGATGGTGGTCTTTGAGGTACTACTGAGAGTGAAAGATCGTTGTCAACGTAATCGCTGAAAATCAGGAAATGTGTTGGATTGTAATGTGATGCTGGAACTTGTGTACATAATTATCTAACAATCTAAGTTGTAATCATTATTGATTAAAGGAGTATTTGCTGTAAATACCACCATCACAGTACATCAAGTGTCTGTCTGTTCTCTATATGTATGTGTGTATACATATTTGTATATATATATATATATATATATATATATATATATGTGTGTGTGTGTGTGTGTAATCATTTCATATATGCATTCTCAAAAACTAAAAAAAAAAGTAGTTATTGAAGAATTTTCTGAATATTTCTTTCCGACTGTCTGTGGGCCATTTCACAGGTTGGTGGACACGAGGTTAGAAATAAAAATGCAATATATTTTCTCAATTGTTAAGCATTTTTGTCCCTCAAATATCACGAAATACTTAAACTTCAACACAAATTTATCAATATTCAGTGAAGCTTGCATTCCTGCCATAAGCATAGACAAGCTGTAACGTGAGTTTACAATATATTTGCAGCCTCACTAGCTACATACAAATAATACTGTGGTACATGTATAGCGCGCGCCAACATAAATATATATATATATCTCTGCACACTAAAAAATAAAGGTTCAAATTTGCACCCTATATTTGTCCCTATAGCAGCACCCTGGTGTGCACAATTGCAACTGTTATTATGCAAGTAGAAAATTAAATCTCTTAATATTTATATTCGTATACCTACAAAGATGCAGACATATCCATGAGAGTGTAAGTTTGATCTTACGAGTAAAATCTTGGTACTCGTGGTCCGAATTTTAAATTCACAATGTATTAATGTTTATTGTGCACGTTTGCACCCTTGATTAGCACAAAACTGAGGGTGCAAATTCGCACCCCTGCAGGTTCAAAACTTAGCGTACTGCACCTCTAAGGGTGCAAATTGCTTATTTGGGTGCAAAGTCGCACCTTATAGGGTGGTTGTATGGGGACAATTCTGGGGTTTAAATTTGAACCCGAATTTCTTAGTGTGTGGAGGTTTGGATAACGTTAATATCAAAGAAACTTGAAGCGATATCGTGCCGTTTCAACACCTCATATAACGACATAGGCCATGCCGCTAGATAATGATAACACGATCGAAACAACATGAAAAGCACCGACACGGCAGAATCACTGCATAAACAGAGGACAGAGAAATTGATTTCCTTAATTAAGTTGAATCCAGGAGAGAAAATAATGTGGATCTAAACCTATCCCAATCTGAAGACAGCGCCCCCCCCCCCCCCCCCCCCCAGCAATGGCACTGTACAGGGCGGAACAACATGCTGACGGGTTTGAATATTGGTCTAGCCACACAACTAGTCGTGGTGCGAATGTGATGTAAGAACATTCAGATGCACTATCTTTAGACTTCTCCGAGTTTGCTCACAAATCTTTGCTATACTTTGATGCTTTTGAAGTCAGAAAACAAGCTCATATATCTGGAGTATCATTTCGTGAGAAAAGTGTGCGGGAAGCCTTTTATCGATTGAAGGCTATGTTATCATCATCACCAGACACCCTATACAATAGAGGTCAATTCCTGCGCAGCTGGCTCGGTCCACTGGTCGGCGTCTTGTCGAATGTACTTGTCATATATTTAGCTCGAGTCTTCCCTTCACTCGGACATATCTAGTTTTGTTTTCTGGCTCGGTTTTTCGAGACAGGAATAGCAATATCCGTCGTCTCTTCGAGAGACGAAGTCAGAAAGTCCATTTTGCTTTCACCCGGTTATTACGGCACAGTGTGCGTGAAAGAGCGTGATGGAAAAATATATACCGTGACACGTGCTGTGGTTGCGTCGATGCGCTTTCGAATATAATTTTCTGAGATGTAAAGGTCAAACAAAAGCTGATAAAAGTCAATAATCCTTGTGGGTATTGGTGGAAGCACATACAAGGCAGCTGCATGCTTAGCCTTGCCAAAGGCTCTAGGCGTGTGTGCCGAAGTGTGCCGAAGTGTTACGGGTGGCGCCAAATTCACAAAAATACATGATTATGTCAGACAGAAATTAAATCGTAAGACTACATCATGGATTAATACATCAATATAAGATAAAACTCTTGCGTCGTGAATCAACGTGACACAACACAAGTGAGGGAGGTGGGCGAGAGACCTCGATCCCCAGGTAGGCGAACACTTACACTCACACATCCACACCTAACACATATACAAACACACAGACAGACGCAAGCGCGCGCACACACACACACACACACACACACACCCACACCCAGACACACCCACACACACACACACACACACACACACACACACACACACACACACACACACACACATGAAACTAAAGCAAGACCAGTAGCATCGGAAGAAATGTCAAGAAATATCAAGAAACTTTCTTATCTTATTTTCATGAAACATTGTGTAACCTTGCTACGACGCAATGTGTACTCGTGTATGTATGTATATGTGTGTTGTTGTTGTTGTTGTTGTAAGCACGCACCAAAACGAAAGGAAAAGAAAACACGGACGGTATGCAAGATTGGATGTCTCAAAGGAACTGAAGACAAAATGAACAAGCAAATAAACTAACAGATCATCAGATTCAATTTGATTGGGCGAATAGGAACAAGCAGATAATCCATCCCGTACACCCAAATACACCCTCTGTATATGCTAAATTTCTCCAACATCTATAACAATAGATTTATTCCTTGCCTTTAAGGACTAACGGTCTTGCACAGTCGTGAAAAAAAGAAGAAAAGATTACATTGAGTCTGAGGTTTTGCTAATCTGAATTTTCTTTGCCCAAAATCTTGAGTTCAGATATTTTGGAGTCAAGGACATGTTTACTGTGGAGCGCACATTTAAGTTTGCGATGGGCAAGAAGGAACAAACAACGCTAATGGGTTCCCATAATTGTTTCAAGCAAATACGACATGGCAATATTCCACTCACCATCTCATTGGCCGTATATCTTTTTTTTTTCATCCTCGTGAAGAAATGTTTGTATATTATTTCCTGTGTGTGTGTGTGTGTGTGTGTGTGTGTGTGTGTGTGTGTGTGTGCGTATGTGTGCGTGCGTATGTGTGTGTGTGTGTGTGTGTGTGTGTGTGTGTGTGTGTGTGTGTGTGTGTGTGCGTATGTGTGTCGTAAAACGCGACTCCTTCGAGACACAACCATATCACATTGCAACTCCGTCTGGCAACGTCTGGGGCGTTTCAGTTTCAAGTTAAACGACACCATGTGCCAAAGTTCACTCGAGTTGAGCGCGAGCACACATACAAAGAGTAGATTATATCTGGACTGTGGAAGTTTCATGGGGTGCTGTTCGTTTAATCAGAACGTGATATCCCATAGGTTCGTTATTCCGAAATACACAAATTCCGTATACCTATGTAGAATTTGTGACATTTTTCCGAAGTTCGTTTGTCCGAAAATGAAATACAGCTGTAAATAGTTTGTGTTGCGAAGGTTGGTCATCGTGGTTCAGAACATGGGGAAAAAACGATGCGAATTTCGAACTTTATTTCGTTTTCCGATAAACGAACATGAAATGGACATGGAATACAAACCTTTGTTGCTGTTTTTTTTCCCCCATTTTCGGATTAACGTGCGAAACCTTATTTCATTTTCGGAATTACGAACATTCGCAATAACGAACCTCCCTGAGTGATAACGAACCTTTGGAATAGCGAGCTGTAATTGTTTCAGCAAGATTGGGCATATACGTGGACATCAGGAGTGGTATTGATCAAATGTATATTAAATGAAACGATGAGGCCCCGATGTCCTCACCAGTCACCCATTAACCTGTATTATAGTTTATTACAATCTTCACTGAACTCCGTCTCTGTTTTGGTAGAATTTTATGAAGAGCATAATTATTTTAAAATGCATTAATTGTAAATATATGTAGCATCAAATTATCGCAGAGTTGTTTATCTTACATGATGACTAGATTTGTTTAAAGAGAAAGGGAGCTGTAGCTTTTGAAATCATTGACCGTAACCTTTGTTTACACCAAAAAGCCCTCTGCGAGGGGGAATGATGTATCTTTTCACTGAAACTAGGCAAAACAATAGTACTTATAATGATTTTTTTTTCTTAATGAGCAAAATATGAAATTCATTGTTTCATGGAATCTCCACCGTTCTGTACGTTGAATTCTTATTAACACAGACTTTATTTCATAGGCCCTTGAAGCAGGCTGCCGAAGGCAACGCCATTCGAGAGCGAAGAGCTTAAGAACCACTGAATGCTCTCGCTATTTGGGTCTGGGTTCTCGCTCGTAGCTTGACTACATGATTGCAGTCTCGCGTAAACATTAACCTTCTGCTTGCTTCTCTTGCAATCACTGTACAGCGGTAGGGACTATGACAAAGACTCTTCCTGTATATACCCATTTCGTCCATGACCCATTTGACGTCACCCTTCGATTTCCCGCCATTTTTTTTCTCCATAAATCTTTCATTGGCCCATTGATCTTTGAGGGAGGTTATCGTCACGTGTAAAATGGCGCGACGAATTTTCACGCCACGAACTTCTGCTCGCCGTGTCAGCCGGGAAAACAAACAAACAAGCAAAAAACAAACAAACAAGCACAACTGACTTGCGTTACAGTTGTGAAAATAAATATCTTTACATCACCTGTATTCTGTTATTGTTTAACTACATTCTCTCATTCCCCTCCCTTTTTCTGTCGTTTCTTGGTTACTTGTTTTCCTAAATGTTGGTTGTATGGTTTGTTGTTTTTGTTTGAAAAAAGTGGTTTGTTTGTTTGTTTGTTTGTTATATTTCCGTACTAAAAATCAACATATTTCATACATAAAGGTCCAGAAAAGAAAAGAAAAACATACGGAGGGTAGCCCATTTTCAGTAGTGACAATGATAGTCACTTTTGGTCTTCCATAGGGCCCTGTTCACACAAAAAATTCACATAGGCCTAATCAGGGACTGACAATAGAAAAAAAAATATAACACAAACACAAAAAGAACGGTACTTACATTACTACACTGTGACTACATATATACCATATTATTACATAATGTTCAAAGGTTTGGAGCATTAAAAAAAATCAAGTGGAAAGGATTTCGGTTTTGTCTAAATTGAACTTGAAAACGGGTAAAGAGGAAAGTTGACGTAGATCATCAGGTATGTTATTATACGCTGCCGCAGCTCTGTATGAAAATAATCTCTTACAATAATTAGTTTTAGGCTGTGGTAACTGTAAATCGTTTTGATTACGGAGAGAGTATGCTGATGTCTTGTACTTAAACATTATCTTTCATATACTCGGGGGCCATGTCATTCATAATCTTATACATGAATGAAAGCAGATGAATTTTTTTGTCTTTTGGTTACTGGTATGATCAGTCAGTCTCACACGCATCTAGTAATGATTAGTTCGCACTAATTCTACTTGATTATTAACACCTAACGACCTTCGTAACCTGGCTATATTCACGACGTTCTCCATGTATGATGCAGCTCTGAACTGCGATGCGTTGTTATCACCTTTTCTTCCGTTCATGCCGGTTGTTATGATTACAGTTTAATTACATGGCCTATCAAATGCTATGTTGGCAAGGTCCTCCTTGGATTAGCGAAAACGATAACTTCCTGCTAAGAAATGTTTTGACAAGCCAAAAGTAGGATTTTTCTAGCCACACTCGGGAAACACTAACGGCCTCGTCTATAGTGTTATGAACACAAGATAACTGCCTACAGGATAATCCTTTGGTACAAAGTTTTCAACCAGCGAATAAAGCTCGATTTACCTTTTTGTCTGTTTTACGATACCATAGTAATGATTAATTAGGGGAATTTCCGTTGCGTCGCGTGCTACTAATTGGCTTTTGGTCCTCAATCCAGCATAAATAGATTTTTTGTTTTATATCTCTCTGTACATCCCATCCAAGTATTCTCTTCTGTCTCTTCCTAGCTCTCTTGCTATCTCCTTCCTACTCCTTCTGTGTCTCTCACTCTCCGCCTCTATACGCAAGTGTTTAATATTTCTTATGTCATCACTGCCGTCTTCATTTTTTTTTCAGTATATGTATAAACAAAATTTAAAAGTTATTGGAGAAGTATAATGATTTGTGTATATTTGATATATTTTAGTCTATAAGTTTGTGTATTGTAATATGTTGGTGACATGAAGATTATGTTTAATTTTTCTCACAGCTTTTTCAATGTGTATGTACAAGTGTATTCGATTAATTTTGATATTTTGGTCATCAAGTGTTTATATATATATATAATTGTGTAGTTTTATATTTTAATCTAAGAATGATTGTATGACTATGTATGTTATTATAAAATGAAATGATATTGAACAAAATTCTGCAATTCAGCCATCTCCATGGCTGCAAATGAAATTTTAATAAACCATTACCGTTACCATTACCATTATATCGAGAATGATATCCCATAAAAATATCATCTTTGTAAAATCACTAGAAGTGAATGTGATGGTTACAATCAAATCTGTTCTCTTTGCATTTATTAAAAAAAAAACTAGTGAAGATTTGTAAGCAAGTCAGCTGCATCATGACACTATGGTCTCATTCTCATTCGAATATGTATTGTCTGCCAAAAATACTGTACAACTTAAAAATCCCCCCAATATTTTACTTCATTCTTTTCAATAATTTCACTTATTTCATCTCCACAGAGTATAATTACATTTGCGAGTTGGTATAGTTTTACGAGATCAATGAAGCTCATTTCTCAGTATAATAAGGGAAAAAATTGTAGTGTAAGGAAATACAGTCATATGGGGGCCGTGGGGGCTCGGGCCCCCACACTTTTTGTGCATCATACAAAGGAATACATAAGGTGTTATCACTTTGGGCCCCCACACTTTTTTCAACCCGGAAGTACGTATGTGGCACTAAAATAGAAATAGATAGAGATCTTGAAGTATGGCGGCGGTAAGGTTAAGTGTTTTCTCTGAAGACCTTTTTTTTTTTTTTTATAACACCCGGAAATGGGAGGGGAGAGAATGAGATGAGGACTTTTTTTTTTTGCTTGTTAGCTCATGAAACCCGGAAGTGGGCCCCCACACTTTTGAAAACACTGCGCCGGCCCTGTTTTATGTCACTTTGCCTTGTCCAGTTTTGATGAATTCTAGACCATTTGTTTACTTGACCTCACTCTTTCATTCAGAATGAATTTACTGCTCATTTCAGAAATCCTCAACGGCAGGCAATAGTTTCGCCACACAATTTTGAGTATTTTCTTTTTTTTAGCCTCCGTCAAAATGAAATCTATTAGATGTAAAGGGATGACTGTCCATACCCAATTATGAGATATACAGCTCGGAGATGAAACTCATAACCACAGATCATCAGTTCTCACCAAGCTAGTATTCGTGATCTTCATCAATATAAATTTCCAGCGATTATGGCTGGTAAATAGATAGATAGATAGATAGATAGATAGATAGATAGATAGATAGATAGATAGATAGATGTAGAGAGATATAGATGGGGAGGGTCAGTATGACTTTCTTCTTTTACTTTCCAGTTAATGTCAGAAGTAGACAGTCATTGAAAATAAAAAGTGGTACAGAAAATCCGAACTTAATGCTGAACATCGTTTCTGATCTTTAAAAAGTATGCAATGTCATAGAGGTTGTTATTCGTTTTTGCCAGTAGCTCCCGTTTCTCACACTTCCGCCTATTTTTACGTTTCGCGTTAGAAGATTAGTATACATGTCTTGTTATTGTTCATGCCTATACAGGTTTAGCAGAGAGCGAATGTGATTCCCCAATAATATTTCCTTTCGTTTTCTTTGAACAGAACTTGTAACAAACGCTGTAAAAAACATAATCTGCCTGGGTTAGGCGTTAAGCGCCAACAGTCATTTTTGCAGTTTTGGATAGATACATGTGTAGACATAGATAGACAGACAGACAGACAGACAGACAGACAGATAGATAGATAGATAGATAGATAGATAGATAGATAGATAGATAGATAGATAGAGAGGGAGAGAAATTGGGAGGGTTAGTATGACTTTCTTATTTTACTTTCAGTTTGTATCAGAATTACACAATCATGAAAAAAAAGAGAAATGGTATTGAAAATCCGAACATAAGTCTGAACATCACTTCTGATCGTTAAAAAGTATGCGATGAAAGGTTGTTATTCGTTTTGCCAGCAGCTCCAGTTTCTCACAATTGACGTTTCGCGCTAGAAGTATAGATGTCTTGTTATTGGCATGCCTATCCCAGGTTTAGCAGCGAGCTAATGTGATTTCCCAATGATATTTCCTTTTGTTTCTTTGAACAGAACTTTGCCCGCTGTAAAAAACATAATCTCCCTAGGTTAAATGTTATGCCCCAACAATCATTTGCAGTTTGTAATATACGCTTATACAAGAAGTAGCTACTCTAACTTGCAATGAAGTTATTCAAAGCAAAACCTGCTATTCTATGCAAATCCGGGTTTGAAATCCATCTTCTTACTTGCAGAGCCCTTTGTCGCAGAATCTGGTAGATACTAAAGCTGTCATAGTGGAGGTATTTTGCAGTAATAGATATATTGTTATCCCATGGGAGTCAGGAACAATGGCTGCATTATTAGTAACAGACTGTTTTGAGACAACCGTATTGTTTCTCTATTAATCATACACTGATTTATGATCGGTGGGGACAACATTTTCCTCACACGTGACCAGGAACCGCATTGTTTACTTCCCCTGACTCTGGAACACGTGATAGTTGTTGTGGTACCATAGTGCACGATCTCTGATGTTTGGCAAGAAAGGGTGAAGGAAAAAAAAGAAGAAGAGGAATTCAATTCAAACCAAATTTCATTTATAATGTCTCAAATTATTATGAATAAAACGATTCAAACAACGACAAAATCATTGTGATACAAAAATAAAATACTTTTTTTTTAATCGCACTAATTTTTTACAGTCACATTCACATGTTTTCCATATGTTTTCCGCAGGCTCTCATGCGCCGAGAGTATCATTAATGATAGATACGGCGCATTATAAATGTACTTTAATATTATTATCATTATTATTAATTATGCGTATGAAAGTGGACTAGAAAAATTAGCAGATGCATAACCTATATCTTAATTAAAAAAGGTCATGTAAAAGACAAGAAGAGGAAGAAGATTTAGTAAAGGTAGTAATACACTTGTAGTGGGCGAAAAAGAAGTAATGGAACCAGAAGAAAAAAAGGAAGAATGGTTTTAAAGGAAAAAGAAAGAAAGACGGAAAGTTTGTTCACTTGGTTTTGATAGTGGCGCATCATGTTATTTCCTTGAGCTGTGAAGATAAAAGGGATGGTATAGTATTGGTTGAGTTAAGGATTCAGCTCCAACTTTTTGCAAGATACTTGAGTGTATACTTAGAAACCACTTCATAGAGTGCTTAAAGAGCATACAATTCTAAGAAGAATTCAAAATTTATTTGATGAAATCGGTTTTGAAATGGCTGAGATATCCCCAGATCAAAGTAAATCATAGTAACACAAAGCGATCATATAATGAAAGATGGGTCCCATAATTTATATATATATATATACATAATTTATATATATATATATTAATCAATATCGCTTTGTTTTGGATATGTCAGCCGTTAGAAAGCCCACAATTTTCATCGAATAAACTTTCCTCGAAGTAGAATTATATGCTCTTTCATATTTCATAAGATGTTTCTCATTATCTTAAAAAAAAATCATCTTCAAAAATCGTTGGAAACCCGAAGCCCATCCCAAAAGAAACTGTACCATCCCTACAATATTTTTTTATATACAGTGTACATGTACTCTGCATATTATTCATCGCTTATTAGCATTCTCATGTTTCTGTGTGTGAGGCCAGCGCAATATATTTTTGACATTTTTTTTTCACTATATCGGTCGTTTGTAGAAGTGACGAATTCCAAGATTTGACCGAGCAAGAAAGCAACTCCTACTAACCTGGATTTCCTAACTCCCTCTCCTCCTTCTCCTCCTCATGTATATCATAAATTTTCTCCTTCGTCTGTTTCATCCTCCTTCTCCGATTGATTCTTGCAAATTCCGAGGTAAGTGAGAGTAGAATTCCCTAGAGGGAGTTTTATTTGTATGAAAACAGGAAAAAAAAAGTAGAGAAGTAAGTTAGCGAAAAAAAAAATGGAAAAATATCGCGTACATGAAAAAAAAAAAACCATGAAAGTTTAGAGAGTAAAACAAGTTGGGAACTCTGTGCGATGCAAGGGTGCTAAGCAGCTCTCTATTTGTTTTGTACACAAAATTTCACTAATTGTAATTTTGTCAAATATTTGGCCAGAGCAGACAGAATTTATGAGCTAAGGAGGATGCGCGAATATTCTTGTTATGATCTGGCCCGAAGATTTTTTTTCCCTCCGAAGAAAAACTGAAATTGATGAACTTTTGTGCAAACAAACCTATAGTGGAGAGCTGATCAACATCTTCACATTACGCAGATTTCCCAATTTGTCTTACTCTAGATTTTTCCAGTTTATAACTTTCTGTGTCTGATTTTTTCCTCAGATTTTCTTCTGATGGACTTCTCTGACATCTAAAGCGACATTATCACAGGATGGCGCTCCCCCCTTTAAGTGTGCTTCGGATTCGTTTTATACAACGCCCCTTCAATAAAAGAGCGGGTGAAACCGAAGTAGGTCACATTCTTCCATGTTACCGGATGCCAGTTCAAATCGAAGGATGGCATGAATAGTATCGTGCATGATGAGAGCTGATCATCGACTCTACGGCTGAAAGCTAATCAGCTTGGGGAAGTCTGCCCTTCAGCATTCAGGATGCCCTTATACGAATGTAAAGAATGAGACTCTGATATATCATGATGTATTTTTTCACATATACCCTATGTTAGTTCTCACTGTCATTATCTATCCATCTGTCTATCTACCTATGTGATCTATTCTGTTTGTCTGCCTATTTCTCTATCTTCCCCGTCTTTATTTTATATTTTCGCTTTTAATCGTCTCTCCATCTTTATCTATCAATCCATGTATCCATTCATATATCTCTCTATCTACCTGTACATCTATCTGTCCACCGGCTATCAAGCTGCCTGTCTATATGCCCCCTTTCCAACTTTTAATTCCTGTTCATAGCTAGGTGTTTATCCCTCTTGTCTTTCGTTATCTCTCGCCTTTTCCTCTTTCCTTATCTCACTCGCTTCCCTCCTTTCCGATTCAGATTCATTATCCTCGTCTTTCCCACACTTTTGTCTGTCTCCGAGCTGTTATTTTATACATCACCTTCGTTTCTAGCCCTTCGTTCTTTTTCTTTTCCTCCTCCCCTCTCTCCTCCTTCTGTGGCATATGGGAGGCAACGGGGATGAATGTTCATGAGAGAGGGTAGAGGGAGAACAGATCGCTATACACATACATCAGCATTCATATAATATTATATATATATATATATATATATATATATATATATATATATATATATATATATATATATATATATATATAGAGAGAGAGAGAGAGAGAGAGAATATACATGTATTATGTATAGAATATAGAACAGAACTGAACAAGAAATATCATGGTGTCTATACCAACAGTTTCTTTGAAAAACACAGACATTATCGGGCTCCTTGCCATCATGATTCTGTCAAGTGATTTTGATTCCGTTGGTCTTGACAGCATGATACATTTCTTGAGTTCTGTTCTAGTTCTTATTGTACCAACACGTGGACTATAGGAATTACTTAACACACGCACACACACACACACACACACACACACACACACACACACACACAAATATAGATATACATATAAGAGACAGAGAACGAGGGGAAGAGAGAAGGAGAGAGAGACTTGAGAGAGAGAGAGAGAGAGAGAGAGGAGAAGGAGCGAGTAATTGGATTGAGGGGAGGAGAAGTGATTTTTTTTTTTTAAGATGGCTAGCTATATAAAGATGAGGGAGAGACTACCTACAAAAAAGGGGGAAAAAGACATGTTTTGCCTCAAAGAACTTCTTCATCAGCGGGAATATAATAGTTTTTGTACTCTTTTCTTTCAATCTAATCTAATCCCACCGACTGTAAGCTTAAAATCCAAAGAAGCATTAATAACGATATCCACGAGCAAGATCGAGGCACTTGCTAAGTGATGGCTATTGCAGAACAGCCGTCATTGATTGATTGATTGATTGATTTTATTTTCCATATAAACAAACAACAAAAACAAAAACAACGGCTGGATAGCCCATATTCACTTGGTAGCGCTGGTCTTCAATGGGGTCTAGAACATCAAAATTACAAATACAATATGAAATTATGAAATAAATAAGTTGAAAACATGAAGATATGAAGTATATAGTTTGAGAGAGATAGAAAAAAAAAACCCTCAACAACAACATCGCATATTACAGTTGATACAAGCAAATAACAAAAGAAAATGATACACGGGAAAGAAAAATGAAAATATAATAAATCATAACTTATGGTAACCTGTACTAATTTAAATGATGCAGCTCTTTCTCATCAACAGATAAAAATTAAATTAATGGGGAAAACACTCCGTCATATCCACAGCGCTTCGAGCCTTAGATCTGTGATTACAATAACGTGATTATTACGGGGTCCCACCAATTCATCGCAGAACCATATAAACAAATCACATAAAAAATCAACCATGGAAAAAGAAAAATCAACCAAAGAAAAATCGCAAAGACTCTCTAAAGAATGACGGTTTGAGAATTAGCTGTTTCTATTTACAGTTGATTTTATTTGATCTTTACAAAACCCACCCCATCCTTTGCTACCTGAAAACTGGCAGGACCTTTTACATCGTCACAGATTCATACGGTATGTATTTGAGTGAAAAACACAGGACATTTAGAATTCTTGAAGAAGTTTGTTCCCTCCCCGGTAATTTTCGTAATTGAATTGAGACAAATTGGTCTACCTAGATATTGTACGAGAAAGATAACCTTTCCCTGTTTTTTATACACATCCTTTTTATATATTGAAAACATGTGGGTCTATCATAGAGAATGATTTACCCATACGAGACCTTCACCCCGCACCCCGGTTTACTGCAAATTACAATTTTACAACAACAGGTGGCGGTATATAGGTGAACACAGCTGACAACCAAAAGGATTTAGTGCATCACATTCTGCCCCCGCCGGGTATGAATGAGAACTGGAAAATCGCGAAGTTTGTGAATATTATTTCTCTGGAGAATGCTTTTGCTCTTTTCCCGCCCGCACTTTTCATCAATTCCTTCCACATAATTATCCTGATCACAAAGCCAGAGCTGACAATATTGTGCGCAGTTATAGGTCAATGTCGTGCCAAAGTTGTCATTCTGACTCCCGCATACCCCGGGTCTACCTTGCATCGAGGGAAGATTTATGATTGTTGCAGTCCCACTACAACTCGTCACTGCACTTTTTAGCGATACGCCACCCCATTTACAAATACCAAATAACTTTAAAAAAAAATTAGAATTAGAAAAAAAACACACACCACAGAACAGTAGAAAATAGGTCACGGTCACATACTAATGAAAATTAGATGTAGTGATGACGTCACAGTAACACAATTCTCCAATTTCCTTTCTCTGCCAATGAATCAAATGTGCACAAATGTCACACACAAACATATGGCCAGATAATTGATGTGGAATACAGAGGGTTAAAATATCATACACACGTTTTCAATCTATAATCTAGCTTAGTATACAGCTTCTCTCTGATGTCATATCTGTTGAGTTATAACAAACCTATGGTAAGCTAAAGGGGATGGCTAGTAACTGATCAGTGGGAATGCTGGGGGATGATTGTTCCAATCCTTGTGGGATTCATTTTAAGAGTACATTATATATCTATTGTGTGAAAATAATTTGCTTAAGAACGGTCTCATATTCAAGTGATGTACAATTTAATGTTTCCAGGTTAGAATGCCTGTACAGTGACAGGACATTAAACTGTACATTACTTGAATATGAGACCGTTTTGAATATTTTGAATCTTTTGTATGTTCACGAACCCATTGATCATTAATTTTTTCGTTTGATTATTGCTGATTGTATATTGTCTGCATACATTCAAGATGAATGCTTTTTTATGTAAAATTAGAGAAATCAAATAAAGATTATTGAAAAACGAAAATGTGTTTGTGTGCGTGTGAGGGTGAGTCTCGATGAAACTTTACCTGTCATTGGTGATTTGATGTAACTTGTGCAATTCGATTTTTCATATTCCCAACACCAACACCAATAAATCAACGCAATGACCGTCACAGGGGAGGTATCGAATGTAACGCAGGAGTATTTGATATACATGTCGACTGCTGTCTGTGAATTTTATACCGAAAGTTACAATGGGCCTATTTGTGTCATTATATCTGCAAAGCTGTCAACATTTACACATCAAAATCCGTTAGGGAGATTAGTGTGAGTGCGCGTGCTAACGCACAAACTAGCAACAGGTATACTTGTGGGAGTACCTCGTTGTTTTCTCCCACAAATACTCCCACAATGACATTTTTACCCCCACAGTGCCTGACTATATAAAGCGAAATTCACGGTGGAACCCCCAAAATGTACCTCTTGCTCGTCCGCTTCCGTGTGTTTGTGTTATGAGCATCTAAACAGGTGAAAATATCTAACAAGTTATTTATAAAGAGACTTTTTCTTTTATTTCTCTGGTGGAGATTTATATTCGCAAGTTTTAACGGAAAAACTCTCACAGAATCAAACATATGTCATACAACTGGTTGTCTGCCACAATAATGCTGTCATACCAGTCACAAGTTCACCAAACCACAATGATACAAAACTCACACCAGACGGGGTGTTGGGTGGAGGGTGATATGGCTCCGTGATTAAGACAGCAAAGACGCAATAATTATTGTATTGACCTTTGTGGTACCAGAAATTTATTTCGACTGATCGCTTGGTTGACTCTCTTTGGGTATTGTGGCTATGTGGTAAATTAATTGTAACTATTGTACTAATTAGCGACAATTTACAATACCATGTATCAAAATCTCATTGCAAGATCAAAGAGATTGAGTTTGTAAAAGAAAGGGAGAGAGAAAAACACAAAACAAAACAAAACAAAACAAAACAAAACAAAACTAGATATATCGCTACGGCTACTGATATGCCTCCGCCATAATGCATGGTTCTCCTAATAGGTCTATAGTACAATGTCTTGACAATGTGTGATGACAGTTTCACACAATTGGCAAAATATTGAAATGACAGGTTTGACACAAATGTGCTGAATGTTCACTTTCCTAGAACTAGGTTCAATTGGATGAATGATTAAAATGTCAGAGTGCAGGTATTTGGGGAACTGATGATTTTTACTTGACTTTTGACCCTTTTATAAGTTTATGCATTGAGTAATTTTCAAGGTATTGAGGAAAAGTATAATTTCAGTATCAAATGGGAAAATAGCATTATCTAAACCTGGCCTTTGACCTTTGACCTCACAGTTCCAAAGAGAATCACTGTTAGGTTGAGCATGCATAAATATGTAAGTTTCATGATGATACCTTGAGTTACTTTCGAGATATGGAGGAAAAAGTGCAATTTAGCACTTTCACTTGACCTTTTACCTTTTGACCTTTGACCTTTTGGCAAGAAACTTCCCCAAAAATATATATTGGGTAATGCATGCCATACATCAAGTTTAAAAAAAAAAAAACCTTCAGGCTTATTGCATTTTAAGGAAAGTAGTGATATTTTGAGGAGTTGACCTTGACCTTTGACCCCCCTGACCTGTGACCCATGACCCCCAACTTCCCTAGATAATCACTGCCCATCGGTACAAGCATATATACTAAGTTCCATGAAGATACCTTGAACCATTTGCGAGATATGGAGAAAAACATGAAATTTCATTTTTTCCCCCACAAAATAACCTGTGACCTTTGACCTTTGACCCTGTGACCCTAAAATCCACACAAAGCATTATCCCCCAAGGATATACCCTCATACCAAGTTTGATGTAAAACCACCTCACGGTTCTTGAGATATCGACAAAAACAAAACGGGACGGACGGACGGACGGACGGACGACCCGAAAACATAATGCCTCCGGCCACTTCGTTGCGGAGGCATAACAAAACAAAACATGATCACGCTTTGGGATTTAACTCCCAACAGCAAGACTTTACAACATGGGTCGACAGAAGGAAAAAAACAGTAAACAGAACTTACTCTGTGTTGAATTTATTGTTAACAGCTGATCATATCCCATAAAGCAAATAAATTCAAATTGGTGTTTTTAGCTGAATTCATTGCACTTTGGGTCTTTGACACAGAAATGAAAATTTAAATTCACCTCGACTGTACTTCAACCACATCAGATAATAACACTGTCATCAATACGAATTTCCCTCCAAAATGCTCTCTTCATATACCAAAACACGTACAGCCAATTTGTCTTTCCAGGAACTGCTGAAATTTCAGTCTATGTGTTACAGTATGCACCTACAACTGCTAAGAGTTATACAGTACTGTGACTGTAGACGGACCCCCTCAAAATATCTCTGCACATCCTATCTCGGAACTGGCAGCTTAACCTGCAAAGTTGGAACAGTCACTTGAGCCTGAGGAATTGTAAAATGTATACAGAAAGGATTTTAATATCTGTCGAAAAATCAAACTGCAGGAATCTTGGAAGTGAAAAATGTACCAGGTATATTTCATCAGCGCCACCTCGGAAGTCTCGACAAATTTTGTGTACATGAACCAAAACATTACACATTCTTACTGTGATTTTGAAACGTGAATTTCTAACAAATCATGCACAATTAAATAAACTTGTATATTCCCCTATTAAAGCAACTGTCAAGATAAGGGACAATGTACATAGTATGATGCCCAAGTCCTTAGCATCGAGCATGCAGAAAAGAAACTCCCACATCCTCTTTTTTTTTTTTTTGCTTGAAAAAATTCTGTCACATGTATTCAGCTGATTACACCTTTAACATGAAAAGGAAATAATAAGTTCAACTCCAGGCTGCAATGATTGACTTCCGGCCCCAAATGCGATGTTCTTCACTCAGCTCGTTTCTCACCATAGAATTTTGTACCCTAGAAACCTGCCATCTTGTTTAGTTGCTCGGAGAAAGTTAACCCCTTTCATTTGGGTGAAACTGTATCCATCACTACTAGAGGCATTTGATTACAGTATTTCATTACTTCTCATGCTGAAACAAATATTTTATGACTTAAATTTGGCTGAAAGGTCTTTGAATCCTACTTAAGATAGACAGTTTCCTTTTTTTTCAAATGATTGTTTTACTGGGAGTCACTGGGATTTTCCCTTCCCTCAAGTTAGTTTAATATCTCTATGAATGCAATGTTTTACATCGTCCCTGTACAAGCTTACTAAGTGCATGTAGCAGCCTTGTCAATAGTATCATTCAATACACATGAATGGCTGCAATGGCAATAATAACACAAACATCCATGGCCCATTATAATAATGTGTATGAATGGCAGAAATTCTGATCATCATGGTAAACCAGTAGTGGGAGTTTAAAGGTTCAATTTCTGTTAATCCTCAAGCCTGTACATTTCTTCTTTTCTTTTTCATAACATGAAGTACACAAGCACACAAGAAATACCAGTATTAAAGATTTCTGGACACGGATATCTTGGAGGAACACAAACATAAAATTGATTGGTATCATTCCCATTGACCAGATCTGTACAATATGTACAGAACTCGGATGCTGAAGAATTCATTAAGAGCAAGCTATAAACGGACTGTTAATCAATGAACTTATCAAAGACTAGTGCCCTTGCAGATTCACAAGGAAAATTTCTACCAAATGATCACATAATTTCATAATATTGATCAAAATCTCATATAAAACACAATTTGAAACTGACTTACAGTAGTGAATGAAAACACACAGAACAACCAGACAGACACAACATATAGTATGCATGTACGTATGTATGTTTATCTATTTACATTGTATTACACACCAGAGCATATTATAGACAAAATGTCTTCACACTGCAACAGTTGTGGCAAAATATGGTGTCATTTCTATGGATTTGTTCCCCCCCCCCAAAAAAAAAACAAAACAACAAAACAAAACAAAACAAAAAAACCCACAAATTTACTGGCATGCCAATCCCTGTCTCCAAGACATTATCATTCACATTTGTGCATCTTAGCAAAGAGAATTAATAAAAGGGGAATATCATCAAACCTGTACGATGAGAATTCATAAGGTCACATGTTCAAAGTTGTCTCGTCCACAGTGTACGGCAGAATTTGTGGTCGCATCAGCTTAGGAGATGAAAGGTACAGAGTTTGGAGAGTAAAGTGACTTCTACACAAGTGAGATTCATTTCGTCTTGTCACTGAACCAGAAAGGAGTCTGCTCACAACTTCCAGGAGTGAGCCATAAAGATGGAATAATTATTGAAGGCTTGGTGTACTTGCCACATACTCTGCTCTCTCTAGTGTCTTGCTTATAGATATCCAAAGCATTAGCTTGGAGGTGTGGAGCCATTCTCGATACAGGCAGTGGACTGGGGGAGACGATGTGAAACAGGAGAGAACTTGGCAGGTCAGCATCAACTCTTTTGTCTGTACTCCTGTGAAAGAAGATTCCAGCGCATGCTGTGTCATGATGAGCTGCTCACAAAGCTCAGCAGACTTGGAGCACTCTGCCTCACACACCTGCAAAAACTTGTGACTGACAAAACCTAGCCGAGGATGCTTTGATGAAAACCAACCTGCCCTCGCTCGCCAAGGGCAACTGAAACTTAGAGTCAGGCAAGTGACGTCTATGGGGGCACATGCTCAATAAACGAGGTACAGTGGTCCTTGCCTAAATGCGAAAATCAAGCACGTGGTATAAATATTTTCTCTAATGCCCTGTAACCCCTTGTGGTTCACCCAAGGTGACAAGATATCGCACACTAAATAGTCATCCTGGCGTGCCCTGCTACACAATAGATCACTCAGTCCTTACCCCAAGAGATCACTTGGTGACCAAGAAAGAGTACAAAACACAAGTGGTTTTAATAGTCCAACACCACTGACCAGTGCTTCTCAACCTTTTTTCTTTTTTTATGCGAGGCCCACTTTGGCCCCTATGAATATTTTTGAGGCCCAATCACATGTGTAGATCGAATAAAAAATCTTTCTATTTTTTAATTTGGAGAGACATCACATCCCACTGGTTGAGAAGCACTGGTCTAATACTCCTCACTGGGCAGGAGAGATAAATTAGGGTGTTGCTGCAGGCAACAAATTAAGATTGTTTCCTTTTGAGGGCCAGAACACTCACTACATAATAAGAGGTGCAAACTTTGATATACATGTATTTCAATAGACACAAGTGAACTCTTTAATCACTCTCCTTCGTAAAGCACATGATCAACACATATAACTGATGGAGATTATACATTCACACGCACTGAACTTAACATTTTTGCAAAGAGTCAAAAAATTCCTACAAAGGTCAAATGGCATTTGAAAATATTCAAGAAATACTTGGAAATACATGTATATGAATTACACTTGATTAGAACGCTGTACAAATATCGAGACCACACCTTTTTGCCTGTCACTTCATCACAGGAAAAGATAACCAAGAATATATTCTGCCAACTTGCTCTCAAACCCTACTGTGCTTGAATAGCACAGGTATGTCCAAATGTCAAAATAAATAAATGCATAGACTTTGCCATTCTAAGACAACTCTTTACCAAGAACTAGCTGCAGAATACATGGCATCACTTCACACTCTATTGTCTTGACAATAAACTTCAATCAAGCAGAAACTATCTATGATTAGTGGTTAAAAAAAAGAGTAGCTCTTGAAAAAGCAAACAGTCACATGAAAGAGTACAGTGTCCTCTCTTAATATGTCCAAGGAAGAATTATATTTTGATGCAATGGTCTTTTTCAAAATGTCAGCAAGACTCAAACATCTAAAGTTGAATGTTAATAGTATACAGCCATTGTCAGCTAAACAGCATGAGTTTGCTGTAACATGCAACTTGGTAAATCAATGATTTCTGATGATTATGCTTGTTTAACTACAAATATAGCAACAAAAATATGCTGCAGTATCACTATGTGCGGGTTACGAGTAAATGCACTGAGTTGCGTAGGGCTTGTTTCATATTCAGACAACAATGTGCATTCCTCAGCGCTGGCAAAATGGGACAGTTGCGCAGCCAAGAAAAGGGGAAGAACCCATAAGAGTATATTCTACATATGACTGAGCATCTGGAAAGTGGGGGAGCCAAAGGACACATTATTTGCAGCTTTGCAAAGAAGGAATGTACACTGGTATACATGGAGGGACTTTGGGTGGTGCAATAGCCTAGGTGACGTTATGAATATGCACATACATACAGCAGTGTCTCATTGTAGCTGTCAAAATACCTCTACACTCGCGTGTTCTCAATCCACCGGTGCAGCACATCCCAACACAGTCTCTGAGTTGGATAAATTATGCAGACTACACCAGGGCCCACTCACAACAAAGTTGTGATAAGAGACGGAAAAGGAGATATACTATAGATCCCTCTCCCAAGAAGAAGAAGAAGAAAAAAAAAGGTATTTCTTTGTCTGTTTTGTTTTGTTGTTGTTTTTACAAATAGCAGTAGTTTTTCTCTGACATCTTGGTTACTGTTCATCTAACATAATATACACAACAGACAACGATAATAATAATAATAAATTCATTCAAATCTATGTTGGTCGGCGTTGATCTCCCGCGATACTCTGCCAGTAGACAAGGGATTGTCAGCAGCCAAACCTAGCGACTTCCTCCTGACTTTGAATGCTGTATCAGCCATTGCAACGTGATGTCTGGAAGATGAAAATGAAAGAAAGTATGGATATTTGATAATCAAATAAGTCTGCTTGCTTTTAAGCATTCCTATTTGCTTTTTGGACAAACGCTTACTGAAATCTTCTGTATTTGATCAAGATCATACTTGCTGCACACAGTGAATTTACTGCTTTTATTAAAAGGAAACCCAAACCCAAGGAGCATTGTGGATTGAGTGAAAGCAGCAACATTAGTAGAACACATCAGTGAAAGTTTGAGGAAAATCGAACAATCGATGCAAATGTTATGAATTTTTACAGTTTTGGTGTTGGAACTGCTGGATGAGGAGACTACTAGAGGTTATGACGTATGAGTGGACAACAATATAAAGAACATTCCACAAAAATTCACTTTTCTAGCATAATGAAAGAGCACTTGACTAACCGCTTTCACAAAGCAGGCGGAATAATTGTCAGTATCAAGATGATGGAATGTGTAATTTTCATGAAAAATGAATTTTTGTGGAATTCTCTTTACATTTTCTTTATATTGTTGTCCACTCATACGTCATAACCTCTAGTAGTCTCCTCATCCAGCAGTTCCAACACCAAAACTTCAAAAATTCATAACTTTAGCACCGATTGTCCGATTTTCCTAAAACTTTCACTGATGTGTTCTACTAGTGTTGCTGCTTTCACTCAATCCACACTGTTCTTTGGGTTTGGGTTCCCTATAAGGGAACCGAGTGTGCAATGGATTTAATCAATGTATATTACATACTTTATCTCAGATGCAATATTCACAATGTGTCATTACAACAAGAAGATTTTCATGATTCTAGCCATGTGGTAGAACTTTACAGCAAGAAGATTTTCGTGATTCTAGCCATACTAACACTGACGAGAAACTTGGATGTCACATGCAAATACTGGAATGGAACACTTTTGATTGGGGCAACTCATTTAGAACAAGAACTCTGAAAGTGCTGACAGAGAACAGTGGCTTTGTATATAACTTAACTGGCATAATGCTAGCAGCAAACCACGACAAACAAAATTACAAGGTGTATTACTCTGAGGCATTCCTGTTCACTGTCTATTGATTGTAGATATATTTGATATGATTAGGGGATGCAGATAATATCCAGACATATCTTGACAGCTCTGGGAAAGAATTTTCATCAAAAATTTATTCACTGCCTTCCTGAGATTTCTGGCTTGTTTTGTGTGTGTGTGTGTGTGTGTGTGTGTGTGTGTGTGTGTGTGTGTGTGTGTGTGTGTGTGTGTGTGTGTGTGTGTGTGTGTGTATGTGTGAGTTTTGAGATAACATTCACCTTTACATGTATCAATGTGCATACACAGACGAGTCCAGGTAAACGAGTACACTCAAGAGTGTTGTCAGGCAATGATTGAAAAAGGTCCTGCACATGCCTAAATACACAGTTGCAACAATTATCTCGCTATATCAGGGTACAACAACCAAAGAAATATGAAGATTTAAAGACATATCATCCCTTTTGCATGAAATTTTTGAAAATTTGGTGAGAACACTTAGGTATTGAAGAAAACACTATTTGGAAACATCCTGTAAATTTTGAACTCAAGAGGGTCTTTATTTGTTGAGTTAAATTGACCATTAAGATTCGAATAATTTTTTCGGACTACGAAAAAATTACAAATCTAATCTACTAGTCTAGTTTTACAGACCTGTGTGATGCACTTATGTAGTTCATGTAAGTGGTGTGTTGTTAATTGCCATAGATAATAAAGTAAAAGAAGCTAGTGAATTCTTCCTTTCTGACAGCTTTAACATGCATATCTATTGTTCGAAGTGTAAGTATCATATTACAACCACAGGAGGATTAGTATACGCAGCTGTGCCTTGTACACAGAATATGTTACGGTGAGCATTTGGTGCATTATTTGAATTTTAACGGCTAACAACCTTCAAATATCACAGAAATGTTATAGCTTTACAATAGTCTTGTCATTCTTGTGGAATATATCATGTTCTGTGCTATTTGGGAAGGAATGCAGAAGGGATGGCCCATCTTTAAGACCTACAAAGTCGTCTTGTTAGAAGGTTTCATTCTATCCGACCTCTTTATGACAAGGTTCCACTGTATTTGTAGGGATGGGTGGGGGTTCACAGCCCACATGAAGGAAACCGAGACAGACACTAGGGCTTGACAAACATGTGAATGACATTGAGCTGTTGGGCATTCAATGGAAAAATAGAACAGCCAGTTTCCAAAAACTTAAAAGGACATCTAACCAATGTCATGGCAGAGCTATCAAAATTGGCCTCTCCAGTAAGAACAAACTCCTTGATTTGCAAATGTATGTACACATTGTAAATGAACATATCTTTGTGTATGGGTGTGCAATTACCAGGAAAGAAGATGATTACATGTATATCTTTTTGAAAATTAAGTGTTATTGCTTTTGAATTCCCGTTTTGAGTTTTGCTTTATATCCTTCTTCTAGATCTACACACTTCAATCAATAGTGTCTGTACTTTCATTTAAAAAAAAATTTCTTTTAGTCTTTTCAACATGAAATTCTCTGTATGATCATATTATGGGTTTATGACATCACCTCTTGATCTGAAACAGAGAAATAAATGGGTGCAAAGATTATCTGTAGGGGTCAATTTCAGTTTTAGTTTCAGTTTCAGTAAGTAATTTACCAATGTTTTCCTTTTCTTTGCACGAGATGGAATAGCAGCAGATCTCCCGGTCCTGGATCGCGGAGAGGTTCATCCTCTCGATAAGCTCCTTCTCATCATAGGCTGTGGGGATGTCTCTCTTGTTACCCAGCACTAGTACCTACAAATATCAACAGATTCACAGGCAGAGAGAGTTGACAAAAAGTGTGATGTACAATTGTACATCTCGCTGCTGCACACGTGCATTGTCACATTATATGAGTTTGACTACACACAAGTCATCATGTGAACGTGAGTTCTTTCCGCTCTCCAATAGTACTCGAATTTCAAGTCAAGACATATCAACAAGGAACTCTGCATCAATCATCACACTTTTCTCAACACATGTCGAGCACAAAATTCACAATTAAATAAACGATACTGCCACAAAAGATAGGTAGTATTTCTTCAAAAAATTAGGCAGTGATATATTCAAAACCACATTGATGGTCTCTATGTTGCATTATAGACCTTGATGGAAAGATATGTTAGAAGACAACTTATGGCAAATGTGAGGGCTACAACAAATCACTCACTATTCAGGACTGGATTCAGAATATATCCTAGCTGATGGATTAAAGTGGGGATCGATACTTTACATCAGTTTTCTACTTTCTGACCAGTTATCAACACATCAGTTAGTAACTTTGACTCTCTCATTACCATGAGCAACTTGTTTGAGTACTGTGTCTATGGAATTTTTGAATCATTGGTCCCCTGAGAGTTAAAGCAGATCTTTCAATCCTCTTGGCAATGCCTATGGTTTCACCTTGCATGTGCCACCTTTGTATGCCCGACTCAGTTGATGGCTTGCCAAGTTTGCATATTTTGCTTTAACAAAAACACACACACACCGTCCAATAAATTGCCACAGTAAATTGAAAGTGTCACACGCATTTCCTTGTGCATTTATGACATTGTATGTATAGGATCTATTGCGCTGTGTGGTGATGGAATAGCCGTGTTTTATTGGGACTTTTCGAGAAAACTCCAATTTTCTGTTGTGGTTGTGAGTTCAGAAAGTCTTGTCTCCCAGAGCTAGGCCTAAAAGTATAAGTGCTTGTGACCAAGAATAAAATTTTGCATTACATGTACCTTTGGGATAATGTTTTGAATACTGACAATTTGCAAGAAAGAAAACCATAGCTTTGTTGCAAGATTAACACCACAGCAAAGCTTGAAATTTTCCCCACAACTTTGCTGTACTGTGATTCTAGCATGAAAGTTTCTATCAAATGTTACAGTTGTACATGGTTTGAAAAACAATGTTTTCCCAAAATGATGAAGCAAGGCAGACACTTTCATAGTACTTAGTTGGCCATTCACCAGTATCAAAGCTAAATCAACTAAAGCAGGCTCACAAATGAAAAGCTGTGCACGACCGAGAGATATGTGCTCTCATGATTGTGATGATGTGCTCTACATCTGTGGAAAGTAATGTTGGTACGACTTTGCTGGTGGTGTTGTCATTTTGTCAAACTTGAGTCTTTACCAAAATCTTCTTTTATATATCATATACATACGATGTAGGTTGTGCAACAAAGCACATTGATGTTCTTTGCACAGAAATAATCTCCAGCACAATATTGTGTTTCTGCATTTGTAAGACAGATGATTGATGTTAAACCGAGGATGACTCTCTGTTTATTTCAGAGCACACCAGGCACTTTGCAGTCATTTTCCGATCAAACATTAGCATTGTAACTTCCTCTGCTAAGGGTATGCTTGATGATGAAATCACAATTTATGCACAATTATGAACTCTACTGATCAAATACACTACGGTGCAATGATATGAAGAATTGTAATCAGTCACACGAGATGGACGAACTGTACACACTGAAACTTCCCTACATAATGGAGTGTCAGTTTGTTGTACGAAGAGACCTGAATCAACTTACTGGAATTCCTTGCAATTGTGGTTTGTCGAGAAGATTGTGCAGTTCGTTCCGTGATGCTTCTAACTTTTCGTGATCGGCTGCATCTACCATGTACCTATGGAATGGATCACAGTGAATGAGACGAGACATGTTTTGATGAGAATATTATTCCTGTATTATGCACAACAATTTGAAACAGGTACGACTTACAATGTATACATGTATGCAACATGTACACAACATCCCATGCAGTATTGTTAAAATTATTTAAGGAGCTGCTCCCATAAAAAAGACGTTTGATTTCTAACATCGTCAGGGCCCTCTATAAAAGCAATGGAAAGAAGTACATGTAAACGTACATTACACGTATCTGTGGAATATGAAACCACACCACTATAGCTTATTGTTACCAAATCATAACAATCCTCATTATCACAGTATGCATTTTAATCAGAATTTTCACTAATATCATAATCATTTATTAGAAGAAGTAGTAGTATTTCTACTACCATTATTTTTATTCTGATTATTACTATCATTATTATGATTATTATCGTTATTACCACGACAGTTATCTAAAACAATGAATGGATAAGAATGAATGTAAAGCAATTGACTTGATGAGATGGGAGATTCCATTTTCTCCAATGCAAAGAAAATGATGATTGACAGGTAGTAAATTCAAATGACTACCGACAACTGATGACATGTAGAACTACACTGTGAAGGTTCTACAGTGATGGATCAAATTTATGCTCATAATGAAGTTGTTCACTAGTGCACTGCGAATGGATCAAAAGTCTCGATCACAAGAAGAGGACAAAACTTTTTTTTCCAGCTATTTCATAATAAGGATTCCCCATCAAACGAGGTTTGCACGTTGTAAAGTGATGAATCAAATTTGTGTCAGTCTTACAGTCACTTTATCCCCCCTCCCCAAAAAACAAACACACAAAAAGAAAAAACTGTTCACAAGTTTAGGGTGCCTTTTTCATATGAACACAAATAGTTGAGCACCAACAATCTTTCAAGGTAAACATTCTATTAAAGCTAAACTCATTGCTAGACTAGAGAGGGGCCGTCAAAGGCGGAAGACCCACGCCTAAGTACAAAGTCGGGGTAAACATAATGTGCATTCGGTCATCTACCAGAATTCGGCCACTTAATTGCCAGTGTGCTTTATCACCAGCCAGTGAGTTCTACCAAAGATCGTACACTGAAGTGTACGATCTTTGGTTCTACAGTCACATCACACGCAAATCACATCATTACACATACGGTATTGACACTCATTCACGTACAGGAAAGTCCTCAAGTCTCCTCCAAAAATCCATCGAAAATCCCAAATTCCACAGTCAAAAGTGCAGAATCGGAACTTTTCCAAGCGCGCGCGAATTAAGTCGCGGAAAAAGCGCTAAAAATCGAGAAATACGCCGTTTTCTTGCGGGATCATATTTTGATTATAGCAAGCCGAGAGTGTGATGATATCAAAGGTCGTATGAGTGTACGATCTTTGATGGTACGATTGTATCCACAAAAGCGCAAAAGAAAAACAAAATTTACGTACCCCCTAGGCAATTACCCCTATGATTAGTGTCTACGGGAATTATTCAATGCAAGGGTTGAATGCAAATGTCTACTGCACCAGTATTCGGCCACCAACGAGCGCCGCAACGTCCCCGATGCAATTTTGCACCAACAGTGTAGAGCGCGATGCATTTTCAGCGGCCTTGCACACGCATTGACATTGAGCACGCATATCGTGCAGTGTGACTGCGACCGAGCAAATGCTCCTCCAACGAAAAAAACAATCAATGTTAATTTGAAAAATCATCAAAATACGGGCCAGTTTGTGATGACGGAGAACGAACTTCCATAAATCTAGAAGGACATAGTCCCTCAAATAGGCCTAAACGTAAATTTCGGAATTCTTACGAACATTTGAGCAGCGAAGTCGGATCGTTTGGGAGTTTATGTTTTCGTATGGTAGCGGAAAATCGCAAAGTGAGAAACGGGAAATTTTCGGAGTGGTCACTATACCATGGGGTCAAAACTTCAAGGTCACACAGAATTTGCAAGGGTCAACCGATTATCACCAAAATCTAATCGATTCTTTCCTGCCATTATCCAAACATCCCCATAACATTTCGTGCAAATCCGTTTACCCGTTCTCTTGTTATCTTGTACACAAACAAAAAAACAAAAACAAAAAAACAAACAAACAAACATACGGAACCCTTTACATAACCCCCTGCCGATTTTCATCGGCGTGGGTAAAAAGAAAAACAAAATTTACGTACCCCCTGGGCAATTACCCCCCTACGGCAATTATTCAATGCAAGGGTTGAATGCAAATATATACTGCACCAGTATTCGGTCACCAACGAGCGCCGCAACGTCCGCGATGCAATTTTGCGCCAACAGGGTAGAGCGCGATGCAGTTTCACCGGCCTTGAACACGCATTGACAATGAGTGCGCATATCGTGCAGTGTGACTGGGACCGAGCAAAATTATTTCATGATTGAGGAATGCTCCTCCAACAAACAAACAAAAAAAGAATCAATGTTAATTTGAAAAATCACCAAATACGGGACAGTTTGTGACGACGGAGAGCGAACCCCGAACTTTCATAAATCAAGAAGGACATAGTTCCTCAAATAAACGTAAATTTCGAAATTCTTACGAATGGTGTTGAGCAGCGAAGTTGGATCGTCTTACGAACAGAGTTGCATGCAGCGAAGTCGGATCGTTTGGGAGATACGCTTTTGTATATGGCGCGCCGATCGACCAACAACACTGTTTATCGGCGATAAACACTTAATCGAGCGATAAACTCTGTTTATCAAGATGAAGCTCTGTTTATCACACCTTTATCAACTGATAAACTGAATTTTTCTCGATAAACACCGTTTATCGGCGGTCGATAAACAGTGTTTATCAAAAAAAACTCTGTTTATCGGTCGATCGATAAACATAGTTTTTCCTCGATAAACACTGTTTATCACTTGGTCGATAAACATAGTTTTTCTCGATAAACACTGTTTATCACTTGATAAACAGTGTTTTTCGTTCGATAAACACTGTTTATCGCCGATAAACAGTGTTTTTTCAGTGTTTATCGCCGATAAACAGTGTTTTTCGGCGATGAACAGTTAATCGGCATTATTGATCAAATGGCGCGCCATATTTGTATGGTAGCGGAAAATCGCAAAGAAACGGAAAATGTTCGGAGTGGTCACTATACCATGGGGTCAAAACTTCAAGGTCACACAGAATTTGCAAGGGTCAACCGATTATCACCAAAATCTAATCAATTCTTTCCTGTCATTATCCAAACATTCCCTGAACATTTCGTGCAAATCCGTTTACCCGTTCTCTTGTTATCTTGTACACAAACAAACAAACAAACAAACAAACAAACAAACAAACAAACAAACAAAAAAACAAACAAACAAACAAACAAACATACGGAACCCTTTACATAACCCCCTGCCGATTACATCGGCGTGGGTAATAACAGCAATCTCTTGGATAGTTTCAAAATCTGTGAAAGAATGTGAATAATGATTAACCAAAGCAATAGAGAATCTTCCAAGAGGTAGCAGTATCCGGAAGATAAGTTGAACATAAAGTTGAAAATAGAATAGTTCAACTAACAAAACCATTGATTGAGCTACACTCGAACTGTGTTTTAAACATAAACGGTAAAAACTAAATCCATTTGCATTATTCACAGACAAAGGCATTCATACTTACACAATACAGTTGACCCCCCTGCAGTATCTTTCCCACATACTCCTGAATCTTGGTTGTCCTCCGATATCCCAGAGCTGCAATGAACAAGACATGGACAATATCACTCTCAACAACAAGACCAACAAGCTACGAGATGGTAGTGGACAATTTGTCCATTTTCAAATTGCTTTGTCTCTCAATCAAAAATTACTGTACTTGTTTGTTTTCTTGCAGGCAAGAGAAATACCAGAAAAGAAGAAGAAGAAAAAAAAAATCCAGAAAAGAAGAAAAAAATACAAAAAAAAAAAATCATGAGTTTTCACTAAAATTGATGGCAACAGCTCATCGAAAGTCTGAAATTTCCAGAAATGGACAATAAAATTGAATTGAATTGAATTGAACTGAAGGAAAGTAAACACTGATTATACAGTAACATTTAGATACAGACATATTTTTGAAAATTTGTCCAATATTGTTCATATTTACACCATTTGATTGACTCTATTCATTCAGGCCAACTTCTATACAAGTCATACAAGTAGATTACTGATATCATGGAATATTTTTGATGTGAGGAAGTTTCTGCACGTTTTGCACTCTTCGCACTCATTTTGCTAACATTATTCAAGCTACATACATGATTTTGAGATAAATTATCAGTAGTACTAAGGCATCCAAAGTCAGTGAAACTGAAACGAAAAACACAAAAATGTCATCTAACTATGATGAGTGCAAGAGTATTAAATGTCTGAAAAATTTCACTTTCACAGAACATATTCAACAGTCAAGGCATACAATTTTAAAATAAAGACTTGTCTACATTGTATCTACACATTGATTGGGCATGACAAATACGCCATCCCGGTTTGGGTATGACAAATACGCCATCCCGGCATCTTCCTTCTACCATAGGCCTATATATACAATTGTACAAGTACATGCATGTACTTGTATGCAGTATTCATTGTACAGATTCTTAAAAATGACCATTAATACAAACACTGCTTTCGAATTGCTGTCACTGAAACATTAAATTTCTCTCCTAGGCCTTTTCCAGACTGACAGAAGCACAACTGAAGTCACAATTACACTGAAGAAGATCTATATTGGCTGGCAGAATGGTGTTCATTGAATTTCCAACAATGCACTTCAGATATCAAATATGAAATTGTAAAAAATTCTTATCTCTCTCTCTTTCTCTCCAGTATTTGGTTGTAGTAACTCAGATGTGATATATGATAATTTGTGTGTGTGTGCATGATGGCACAAATAGTGTTATTAAACAAGAAATGCCATCTTATCAAATAAGCCCTGGATGTGAAGTTAACCCAGCATCATGCACTACTGTATGAGATGAATCTCCTCCACCAAACTGCATACAACTTACCTTTATTGTGACATTTCCTTTCGTGACTTTCCTCATGTTGAAGCCTACTGTGGGTATCATGTCTTCGCTAAATTGTCCTGACTGCGAATGGGATGGGATGGGAGGGAGGAGAACATTAAAGTCATAAGGCATGATAAAAATTCTCTGTAATTTCATCCATTCATTCAACATGACCAATCACAGCAAAAACAAAAAAAAACAAAAACAAAAACAAAAACAAACAAACAACCAACCAACCAAACCATACATCAAAGGAAACAAAAATCAACAAATAACTGAAATTAAAGCAACACATGATTTTTTTTTCCAAGAAAACCTTAAAAGAAAGTGATATACAGTGTACATGTAGGCCTACATGTAAATCAATATATTCCATCAGCCATACAGTGTATACAATCAATGCTTAAATCGATAAAGTAATAATACCTGCATGTTGATTTACTCTGCCAAATTGTCATCTGCCAACTCATTGAACAGACTCAATTGAACAAAATTAGACTCCTCTAGCTGATATGGTACACAGGTTTCATTGTAGTTTAATGCTACACTGTATTCATGACCCTGCACACGACATTCATTCCAAGAAATAAACAAAGTGTTTAACTATACTGTATGTTCATCACATGTGCTCATGCTGCACGAAGGCCCAAATACACAAGGTAGCTTAAATAAAAAAACCTTGGCTTAACCTGATGAGGACGGGCTGATTTTGCTACAACATGCATTTCCCATAGACATTTGCCCAAGTATAAAATTTACTCGAGACTCATCCTCAATGGGTTACGAAATTTAGTCCATGGACTGAAATAGGTCAGAAATACATGTATGGATGTATACACGAGGCCTACCCTGCTGAGCATGTCAGCATGCATTCATTTTGGATGTTCTAAGACACTGTAAGAATAAAATATTATGTTCAAATGCATTCCAGTAATCTTATTTTCTACATTATTACAAGTAATTATTGGCCATGATCACTAGAATTATGATTACTAGAAAATCTAAGCAATGCAAGTATTCTTGTAAGATGTACTGTAAAGTGTAAAGCAAGCTGCCCATGATTCGACCATAACGCCTTCCAATATTTGACCGGCTGCTACATGAATAAAAACCTACATTGTATGTGGTCGAATTTTGGCACGGGAGGTTGAACCTTGCTTTATAGTCTCTAGATATACAAGGCAGGGTTCAAGGGTCAGGGTATTTTACTCAACTGTGACCAGCCCGAACGCGAAGCGTCATAACTGTGACTGTGTACAGTTGTACAAGGAGCGCCACGGGGTTAGGGTCAGGCCTCAGTCAGGGAGGATCTTTTAACGAGCATATCATGTGACAATGCCCAATGGCCCGTCAATGCCTAAAATAGAAAGCAATGCAATGTGCCTCTTTTTTCTTTGACACAAACAGAAGGCATCGTGTAGTCTTCCAACGTTACTACAGTACAAGTACAGTCTACAGTCCAGAGCAGACTTACATACTTACACCAGGGCCAGCCTCTACTTGGATCAGCCATGTACACTGTAGCCTACATTGCTACAATAAATTTAATTTATAGGTAGGCAAATGTAAATTTAGGGTCTAACGTTACGTGGACATGGTATTATTGGTAGAGGGGGGTCTAAAACATTTTTTTTGGCATGATCATTAATCAAGAAAATTGATAAACAAGACTCAAGAGCATCGAATGGGGGACAATGACAGTTCGGGAAACCCACTCACAAGGGGGGCCCCTCCTTATAAGTAACCCGTCCCCCTTATAAGTAACCCCGTCCCCCTTATAAGTAACCCCCGGGGCACCCCTTATAAGGAGTCTCCACGCTTTTTTGCAATGCAACGCGAAAATGAAAGGACTGCGGCAATTCGCTTGATTATGTCCATAAAGCTTCACAAGTTTCCTAGTTACTCACGAAATTTGAGCAAAATCGGTTTGAGGCATCATATCTAAAATCATGGATTTTAAATGCGATGTCAAACGACCCATGCGAATGCTGAAATGCGAGCGATTACTGGCGTGAGTGTCGCCAGGCGCGGCGGCGCGGCAATGCTTGAGTGCAGACGTGGCGACTGAGTACATGGTACTCAGTCGCCACGTCTGCACTCAAGCATTACCGCGCCGCCGCGCCTGGCGACACTCACGCCAGTAATCGCTCGCATTTCAGCATTCGCATGGGTCGTTTGACATCGCATTTAAATCCATGATTTTAGATATGATGCCTCAAACCGATTTTGCTCAAATTTCGTGAGTAACTAGGAAACTTGTGAAGCTTTATGGACATAATCAAGCGAATTGCCGCAGTCCTTTCATTTTCGCGTTGCATTGCAAAAAAGCGTGAAGACTCCTTATAAGGGGTGCCCCGGGGGTTACTTATAAGGGGGACGGGGTTACTTATAAGGGGGACGGGTTACTTACAAGGAGGGGCCCCCCTTGTGAGTGGGTTTCCCGAACTGATGAGGAAATTGTATTGACACTAGAATCTATTTCATATTTAATTGGGCAATGCAGCATGCAGTTGATACTGAAATTATCAAGTTTACTGTTCTCGTAACGTTACAGTTGTAGTCATATTCATACGCATTAACGTTAGTAGTAGTACACATGCACTTGCCGTAGGACCCTATGGCTATGCAGTAGAGATGCAGATGTGGAAACACCTACCGAAATCACATTGACAAACGTTGTTTTCCCCGAGTATTGCAGCCCAACCAATGTAAGCTCCATTTCTTCCTTCCAGAAAAGGCTTTTAAGCCAGTCAAGAAATCTGTTGATGGCTGCTAACATCTTGACTGATGAAAAGATAGTCAAGTGGGTGATAAATCGCAAATCCTGTCGACTAGCAGTCAAACAAGCGTTTGACTAAAGAGTGTATGCACTGTGTATTGTAAATCAATGTCTTGAACCCGGTACCCCTTGTACCATACATAAGAAACGCCGATATCCGTATCCGAACTGCCTTTCTTCACACCGCGACTATGTTCTACACAACGGGTACTGTTATGTGTGTATACAATGTACAATAAATGATCAACCCAAAATGATCTCATGACCCTATTGTCTCTTCGGTAATATTTTATTACAGCTGAAGTAGTAAAATATAATTATTGTCTTGATTTGAAAGAATCATGTTAAAAAATCTAAATTAGATATAATTGATGGAAAAATATTATTGCTAGCTGTTAAAAAATGCTTCTTTTTGTTTCCTGGCAAAAAAAGTGCTACTTTATTAACTCCGTTTAAAGTCTAGTTGTACCACCCCCGTAAAAGTCATATGACTGAGTCACCTGACTCTTTGTCTTGTGACTTTACACCATACTGCTTTTGCACTCTCCTCCAACATAAACAGCATGTATAGCTAGCTAGCTCTGGGTGCCGGGTGTATATATAGCGGAATTGAAGCTGACATTCGCTGAGCTGAGTGAAGTGACAGCACATTGCAAAAGAACACTGTCTGCCTCCCAGGATTTCAACGAAAGACGTCAGCTGAGGTAGCATAATGATGGATGTTCGGGCGGTCATCCTAATCGCCATTAGTTTATCTTTCGCAGCAGCTGACACCCCGGCTAACTGTACCTATGAAGACATTGCTGGTTTGTGGACATTTGAGATCAGTGGATATGGCGGGGACAACACGCTCGATTGTACAAATCCAGGTTGGTGGGTCAACACTGAACACTCATCATGCTCATACAGTAATAATAATATCACTGCATAATCACGTTACCTTGATTGAACATTCAGTTGTTGTCAACTTAATTATTTTCAAGGCATAGAGTCTAAAAATGCCATGATGCATGTCGAGGAAATCAAATTTAAAGTGAAAATAGAATTAAATTAGATTAGATTAGCTTTGAAGAAGTGTGGCTGGATTTCCAGAAAATTCATGTGGCACCTCATATGGCCCCCATGGGGATGACCCCAATTCAGTTCGGGAAACCCACTCACAAGGGGGGCCCCTCCTTATAAGTAACCCGTCCCCCTTATAAGTAACCCCGTCCCCCTTATAAGTAACCCCCGGGGCACCCCTTATAAGGAGTCTCCACGCTTTTTTGCAATGCAACGCGAAAATGAAAGGACTGCGGCAATTCGCTTGATTATGTCCATAAAGCTTCACAAGTTTCCTAGTTACTCACGAAATTTGAGCAAAATCGGTTCGAGGCATCATATCTAAAATCATGGATTTAAATGCGATGTCAAACGACCCATGCGAATGCTGAAATGCGAGCGATTACTGGCGTGAGTGTCGCCAGGCGCGGCGGCGCGGCAATGCTTGAGTGCAGACGTATCGACTGAGTATCGTACTAGCTACTTTCCACCGGTAATCTTGCTCTTCCCAAAGAGATTTTTCTCCTCTCCACTGCTGGGGAAAAGCTCTTTGGGCTCTTCCATAGAGATCAGTCATTTCCACACCCATCTACAATGTAGGCATACATGCTGAAAAATTGCCCGATTTCTCAATATGAAGCCTTTGTTACGTCATAAACCCTCAGCTGCGCGGCACGCCTCGCCCTAGCAGAAACTAGAGCACGCACTTTAGTGCTCGTTTGAAAACATAAAAAATTCCCAGCGTCAACTCCCAAATTCATTGACCCTACCTGTCAAAATATCAAAAATCCTTCATACAATGTAAAAATTCCCCCCAAATTCTCAGATCACTGCCAAAATTTAATCGTTTGTTACTTGTGTCATTCTCAACCTTTCCTGCAAGTTTCATCCAAATCCGTGCAAAACTTTTTGAGTTATTTGCACAAGGACAAACAAACAAACACACAAACCAACAGTAACGAAAACATAACCTCCTCCCTTGGCGGAGGTAATAATAAATTGAAATCAAACACTACATTTCTACCATTTGAGTGTCAGTAGATATGCTATTCCTTTTACTGTTGCCCATTAGAGGTCGGTAATCATTAACCCATGGTGATTATCACCAAAGCCATGCCCATGACCTCACCAGAGCACCTGACAGGTTTTGGTTTACAGAGTTCACTGAGTTTGACAGCCCTGTGACCCCCTCAATGATATTCATGGGCCTTCTTGTCTCAGAAATACCTTACTAATGCAGTGCAGTTTTAATGTTATTTTCTTACAATTAACATTTGTGACCCTGCATCACAAAACAAACAAAAAGTCGCCAGACAAGGTTTTTTAGTTAAGGGGAGATTCTGAAAGAGCAGTCTCTAATCTTTAAATTGATGTATAGCTCAAGTGAAATGGACTCTCATAACCTATCTAAATATTGGAAAGAAAGCACACACTTTGGAAAAATGTGAACCTACATATGTAGAAAAGAGGCTCTGAAGTACAGGGTCTATCTGTCTATTCAAGTGCTTAATCTTTATCAAGCCGTGCTGGCTGTGAGATGAATGGGACAAAAACAGGATGTAAACCACTGGGGCAACAACAATGAAGGGATTATCAGATTAAATTGAAATTGAGCACGCTCTATTAACACATTCTGTTCATGATTCATGCCAACTTCCAAAGCAGTACAGCCTTATCCTTTCAAAAGTTATCAGACTTTAAAGTGAAGAGTGTGCAAAGGGTTATCAAGAAATGAAAAGGAGCCTCTAATTAAAGACATACTGATCTCACTACTCTACAAAAAAAGAGTTGTAGAAAAACTGCCTAAAATGCACTTTCCCGTTCATTTAATGATCCCAAACTTAAGAATAATGTAGAAGAAGGGTAGTCATTTCAGAAAATATGAAAAACTCAATATTGACTTGGTTGACCTGTTTCACCTGTTTTGAGTCCTCACATAAAATCAAGGGTTGCGACTTTTTGTTCGTTTTGTGGTACACGGTCACATTTAATGTACCTGTACTTGCTTAAATGTACTACAACTTCTCTAGACAAACGCAACTGAAAAATAGACATCAAAGTAAAATGAATTTGTACTATAGGGTGCAATGGAAATTAAGAAATATTACAATTAGAATCGTCAGAATACAGCAAGCCAGTTGCACAATCTCAAATGTATGTTAAACTGTATTGCAGCTAAACAGAAAAAAAGAGCATGTGGTCGATGTTGCAATGGAGGTTTTGAATACATTCCTTGTTTTGCATGACTGTGCACTGAGTATAAAGATCTAATCTTCATACACATTTGACATACAGTATACATATCCATGGAAATCACATTTGACATACTATGCATGCAAATTCTTCAAAATCATGAGCATAATACATGCAGAAATAAGTAAATGCCTTCTTTGCAGTGTACTTGTACATATATGTATGATGTTGATTGCATGGGCTAATTTGAGATTATGGCTGTATTGACACCAAAATATTTGTGACATTTTTAGTGTGTGTGTTTTGTTTTGTTTTTGTTTTTTGTTTTTTTTTGGGTTACATTGCATTGCACTTACATACAATATTGCCTTGTGATTGACTGAAGCCTGAGATATGATCCCATTCCTCCAAATTGTTTAGATGGCACAGCAGCCCAAAGCATAACTTTTTATAGAATATTATAGAATGGGTAGCAAGAATCCTGCGATCTCATTGGTCGAGAGCTATGTGTTGATTTTGTACTGGCCGCACGCTGAGTCACAGTGGTAAACATGTTATCGCACACATGTAGCAAGAGTACGCGCACTTCTTGTAACAAAGGTTCAGTTTTGTGCATCAGTTTTTACTGGATGTATAGTTCTGAAGAAAAACCATGCATCATCCAGTAAAAACTGATGCATGATTTTCGGGCTCTCGTCTATGGCAAGCCAAAAAGAAATGTATCCAGTAAATTTGTCATCGGGTAACGTGATAGAAAAATGGATTTTGGCAAGAAAATTACCATTCTAAACACAGATGAGGCACATGTCTTTTGGTGCGTCAGCGGAATATACTGTAGTGTGCATGCGGCAACTATGGAATTTAGCCTAAATCCACTCGGCTTCGCCTCGTTGGTTAAGCATTCCATAGTTACCTTATGCACACAATTCCGACTGACGCACTCAGACCTGTGCGTCATTTGTATACCGGTACCCTGTTAGAGGAAATGGCTACCCAGCCTTCTCCACACTTACAATGTTTATACTCACACACTGTTGCAGTATTAGAAGTCATTTTCCCATCATGTACATCATGTATTTTCTGACAGGTCCAGTGACTGACACAGTCACAGTTGAGCTCATGTTTCCTGACGTCGCTGTCGATGCCACATACGGTACCAAAGGTTTCTGGACCCTCATCTATAACCAGGGGTTTGAAGTGGTCCTCAACAACCGCAAATACTTTGCCTTTTCCAAGTACAGCGGGTCTGGATCTGAGGTTTGGAACTGTGTTGTTTAATTCTTATACTCACACTGCCAAGTGCCCTGTGTAAGATGTCAATGGGATTTCTCAGTTGGCAGCACCTAGTGGAGTAATCTTTGTGGCAGTTCAAAATGTGCACCCTGTTTGGAATTTAAATTAGATAAAAATTGACTATTATCTGAGTTTGCTGAGAAATACACCTTGCCAGGAAACAAATACTGATAACATGCTGTCTTTTTTTAATATCATTTCATTTTCAGCGAAGAATATCGGTGTACAAAACATATAAAAAGAACCAATATACATAGTCTGCATACATCAAAATATAATATACAACACGATAAGTTGAGAAAGCTAGATGCATATTTACTAGGTAATGTTGAAAATGGAGGGGAAACTAAAATGCAGAGCTTAAAAGATGCAATTTCCTCAAAACCATTATTTGCAAGGTACGGAAAAAAGTAACTGTGTATAGGCAGAGAAACGTATAATATGTATGAAATCACAACAACACATCAAACATTGTGGATAAAACTAAAACCTACAAAGCCCTTTATAAGGTTGCCTTCTCTCAGCAAGGAATGGGGTGGGGTGTGGAAGGAGTCATGACTTGAGTTCAAGAAAACAGATGCAGAATGCGTGACATAGCCTTCGATAATACAGGTGTTATTAAATCGTGCTATTAAAAAAATGAAAAAGAAAAAGAAATGCTTTTTAGTTCATGATCTTTTTTATGCCTCCGCAACGAAGTGGCCGGAGGCATTATGTTTTCGGGTCGTCCGTCCATCCGTCCATCCGTACGTCCGTCCGTACGTCCATCCGTCCCGTTTTGTTTTTGTCGATATCTCAAGAACCGTGTAGTGGTTTTACATCAAACTTGGTATGAGGGTATATCCTTGGGGGATAATACTTTGTGTGGATTTTAGGGTCACAGGGTCAAAGGTCAATGGTCTCAGGTTATTTTGTGGAAAAAAAAAATTGAAATTTCATGTTTTTCTCCATATCTCGCAAATGGTTCAAGGTATCTTCATGGAACTTAGTATATATGCTTGTACCGATGGGCAGTGATTATCTAGGGAAGTTGGGGGTCATGGGTCAAAGGTCAGGGGGTCAAAGGTCAAGGTCAACTCCTCAAAATATCACTACTTTCCTTAAAATGCAATATGCCTGAAGGTTTTATTTTTTTTAACTTGATGTATGGCATGTATAATTACCCAATGTATATTTTTGGGGAAGTTTCTTGCCAAAAGGTCAAAGGTCAAGTGAAAGTGCTAAATTGCACTTTTTCCTCCATATCTCGAAAGTAACTCAAGGTATCATCATGAAACTTACATATTTATGCATGTTCTCTTTGGAACTGTGAGGTCAAAGGTCAAAGGCCAGGTTTAGATAATGCTATTTTCCCATTTGATACTGAAATTATACTTTTTCTCAATACCTTGAAAATTACTCAATGCATAAACTTATAAAAGGGTCAAAAGTCAAGTAAAAATCATCAGTTCCCCAAATACCTGCACTCTGACATTTTAATCATTCATCCAATTGAACCTAGTTCTGGGAAAGTGAACATTCAGCACATTTGTGTCAAACCTGTCATTTTAATATTTTGCCGATTGTGTGAAAGTGTCATCACACATTGTCAAGACATTGTACTATAGACCTATTAGGAGAACCATGCATTATGGCGGAGGCATATCAGTAGCCGTAGCGATATATCTAGTTTATTTTTTATTTTCTAAATTCATATAATGTTTCAGGTGACGATGAACTGTTCTGAAACTCTGCCTGGGTGGGCTCACAATGTTGTTGGATCTGACTGGGCCTGCTACGTTGGCAAGAAAGTTTCATCTGGTTATGCAAAGGCATACACCTACAAGAAGGAAAGGTAAGAATTGATCACCATGGAGGCCAAACTTTGGATTGATGCAAGGCAAGGCCACAAAGACATCCCAAAAGCCTTGATATAGTCTACATGTGGGCTGCCTGAGAGAACATGAAGATACATGTTGAAGACTATGTCATGCGTTCTACCAAACTCTTAGCAGATGCTTTGGAAAATGAACTTGCTGTTTTCTTGAAGTGACAGACCGTTACCCCGTTCCTCCGGCAATTCTCAGAGAGCCTCCCATGCCCCTAAATGAGATTCTTTTGGAAGTCAACAGACACGGACAGGTTGTTAGTATTTCGCGCTTGGCTGGGCAAAAAGAGATTTGCGTGTTACTCCGCGGAATTAAAACATCACCTACTGGATCATGCAGCAAGCAAAAATATTTGGATGCTTTTCGCACTAGCTTCTGATTGCGCGAAATGCGCAAAAATTTCACCACTGCGAAAATTTCCACTTTTACAGGAAACTATTCCTTAGCATGCTGCATTTATTATGATGGATTATGATATCAATAACTGTAGCATTGACACCATCTTAAAACATGGCTAATGGCCCATAGCAAGCTGAGCAGTGTTTGTTTTTGGAAGAGATAAATGTCTTTTACTCTCCCGGTCTCAACCTAGTTTGCACTTTAATAAGCACCACTTCCTTTACAATGCCTGTCCACTTTAGATCAAAGAGGTGGGAGAGTATCAGTATCTTGTAAAAAAAAATCTCTCTCTCTCTTTCTGCCATAATGTCCTAGCATGAACAGTTCCTCCCATGTGAATAACAGAAAACTGAGATGATGATAAATGTGCAAGGAAGTCAGGTCTAACGTTCAAAAGGAATTTAATGAGAGCAATGATAATAAACTGTTTTTACGGAATAAAGCTTGTGTTTAAAGCAAGCTTTTTTTTTTCCAAGTTCTAAAAGTCAAACTCTAAGAAATGTAAATGGTCCTTGTAAGAGAGAGTCATATTGATCATACCTTTGAAGGCTATGAAAAGAAAGAACATATTTTAATACCATAAAATGAAATTAAATGCTAATGTGCAACTGAAACATTCTTAAAGACCAATAGAGACAGTGTAATATCAATTCAAACTAGAGATGAATGAGTGCATTAGATAAAGAGGAAATGAAACAAAGACAGAACAAGAGGTGATAAAAGGAGTTAAGGTGATAAAAGGAAGAAAAAGCCTTTGATGGGGATTTAAGTGAAAGTGGCCATGCTTGGAATGTTTAGAGTATTTAAAACGTACCTGCATAGTATTATACTGATTCCTCTCTTTATAACACCTTTTCACATCACCAGCTCCCATCCCCACACCCCTTACAATGTACAAGGCAAGGACACTGCAATGTATTATCTAACCACAGTTACTTTTTTGTTTTTTCAAGATTTTTATAAATGTTCTATTTGAACCCTTCTGAATCCCAAATTGTATATTTCTGATACACTTGAATGTTTCTTCATGAAGTTTATCACACTCTGAAGTGGAATGAGGGCCAAAATGTACATTTGCCCATTTAAAGGCACTCTCTTTATGTATTGAAATCTTCATGAGTGCTTATTTGTGTGTTTGATAACCTTTATTTATGGTACCCGTTCCCAACAGATATCAAAACATAACCATTGTCAGAAAGCCCCCAAACTGTTCAAAAGTGGTTTGGTAATTGATAGCAATAATCTTGTTTTTGGAGACATATGGGAAAAACGAACAAAATCTTCACCCCAAATTTTGAGTGTGAATGTGTCTGTTAGTCTGTGATATCATGTCAGGGACAAAATTTGCATTCATCCTTTTCTCTTTCCCCTTATCAGACACCCGGACTTCAGCCAGATGATGTACCACAACGATGAAAGGATGGTGGCCGAGATCAACAGAGTCCAGAAGTCGTGGCGTGCCGCTGTGTATCCAGAACACGAGGGATACACGGTGGAGGAAATGCGGAGGCGAGCAGGAGCGAACAATCATGTCGGTGCCACGAGGTAAGACCGGGGGGTCATTACCATTCCCACTTTCAATCAGTGCTTTCAAAGACCCTGTAGTGTGGGGAGAGAATGTTGGCCTGATTGAACTGATTTTCATTTGCTACCGCTGGGGACCTGGGGTACATTGGAAAACCACAACTAGCAAATGCCTGCTAAAATAGAATTGCCTGTCAATAAATATGAGCATCAAAGTGTATGCTCATCAGTAATGTTTAACTCAAAGTAAGACTCCTCAGCTGTGTGCATATACTTACATAGAGATCAGTGATAAAGCTATGATGATGAAAATAATGATGATACTAGCTAGTTTTTATATAGCTCATTTTACTCTTGTTAAGCATCTCAATGCACTTTACAGACTATTATTACCCCGGTCACTGGATACATTATTTCCAACCAGCACTGACAGTGCTCACTCTCCACTCCCTGGGGAGCATTCCAGACAGTCACAGCCATTTTACAAGTGCGCACATGCTGATCAACCAACATAAACCTTTATACTCCTGGGTGGAGAACAGCAATGTGGACAAAGTGCCTTATTTGCTGATGAGCAAACATGCCGGGCTTGGCATCTGGACTCTAACTCATGAACCCATCCATACCATGCTCATGTCATTTGGAGACGAGCGCTCTTATCCACTCAGCCATGACACCTTCACGCTCTCCCCACGGTACCTGGTCCTCACTTGATACACATAGGGGATCCCCAACTAGAGAAAAGTCAGCTTTCCTATTGGATGGAATCCCCATGCTACAGTACAACACTGTACCATGTCTAAAAAGTCTGTCTGTGGCAAGCACATTTGATATATAGGACAGTTTGGGAGTTGGCAACTTGCACCAGAGCAGGAATACTTGTATATGGTATGTTATCACAAAGCAGTGATACAAGTCACACCCATGCTCTTTAACCTGTTGAAGATGAGCTGATTTTCCTGTAACATGCATTTCCCATAGACACCTGCCTGAGTATACGAAGGACTAGTCTTCATGTATAGGGTTAACCCATTGAGGACGGTTTGATTTTGCTACAACACGCATTCCCCATAGACATTTGACCGAGTATACTCAGGACTAGTCATCCTCAACGGGCTAAGGAAGAGGGGCTTTTGTCTTTTGTCACCTCAAAACTCAAAACTCTCACATCGATGTGCACATACACAAGTCTTTCCTGAGTTTTCATAATGGACACAAAATCAAGCAGAAAACCTTCATCCCTCACACGATCAAGTACTTGTTGTGTGCCACTATAAACATCACCCATTCAGTTTATTAGATTTTACTTGATCTTTATCGCAGGCTAGTTTCACAGGGAATGTAACTGCATATCAGTGATGCAGAGACTAACTGAAAGACAGCTGTGGCTGATGTTAGTACCATGAAAACAATCTATAAATAAGATGAATGATTTGCTGTAGCAAAGCTTAAAGGGATAGTACAGTATTGGTGGAGATGAGAATTTGGCTTTTAACTTTTTGCGAGATACCAAGAAAACACTTATAAAATAGTACAGAGCATACCATTTTAAGAGGAATTCAAATTTTATTTGATGAAAATCGGGTTTGGAATGACTGCAAAATCCAAAAACAAAGTAAAACAAAGCGATCGTAATAAAGTGTGGGTCCCACACTTATTAGAATTGCTCTGTTTTGGATATCTCAGCCATTTCAAATCCAATTTTCATCAAATAAACGTTGAATTCCTCATGGAATTACATGCTTTTTCATATTTCATAAGGGGTTTCTCATTATCTCACCAAAAAATGTTAGAACCTGAAATTAGGTCTCAAATAAAACTATACGATCCCTTTAATATTGATTTTTAGCTCACCTGAGCCAAAGGCTCAAGTGAGCTATTGCGATCGCCCTTCGTCCGGCGTCCGTCGTGCGTCGTGCGTCGTGCGTCGTGCGTCGTGCGTCGTCCGTCGTCCGTCGTCCGTCGTGCGTCGTGCGTAAACTTTTTACATTTTCATCTTCTTCTTGAAAACCCCAAGACCGATTTTCATCAAACGTGGCAGGTAGCATCCCTAGGGGGTTAGGAACTCAATTTGTTAAAATGGGCACCATGCCCCACCCAGGGGGCCCCCAGGGGGGCCCAAACCCCCCAAAATTAAGGAATCTGTAAAAATCTTCTTCTCTAGAACCAGAAGTGATAGAGCTAAGTTAATACTATGAGTTAGTACATTGATGACTGTAGTTTCAAGTTTGTTCATGGCAGAATCAGGGGTGCCCCCCTTGGGACCCAGGGGAGGGGGGTGGGGAAGGGTTCTAATGGGGCCTAAATTGTACATTTTCATCGTCTTCTTGAGAACCCCATGACCCATTTTCACCAAACTTGGCAGGTAGCATCCCTAGGGGGTTAGGAAATCAATTTGTGAAAATGGGCACCATGCCCCACCCAGGGGGCCCCCAGGGGGCCCAAACCCCCCAAAATTAAGGAATATCCACAAAAATCTTCTTCTCTAGAACCAGAAGTGACAGAGCTAAGTTAATACTATGAGTTAGTACATTGATGACTGTAGTTTCAAGTTTGTTCATGGCAGAATCAGGGGTTCCCCCCTTGGGACCCAGGGGAGGGAGGGGGTGAGGAGGGGTCCTAATGAACCTAATGAATAAGAGAACCCCATGACCTATTTTCACCAAACTTGGCAGGTAGCATCCCTAGGGGGTTAGGATCTCAATTTGTTAAAATGGGCACCATGCCCCACCCAGGGGGCCCCCAGGGGTCCCAAATACCCCAAATGAAGGAATCTTTATAAATCTTCTCTAGAATCAGAAGTTATATATAGAGCTGAGATAATACTATGAGTGAGTACATTAATGACTGTAGTTTCAAGTTTGTTCATAGGAGATCCAGGGGTGCCCCTCTTGGGTAGGGGGGGGGGGGTGGTGGTTGGAAGGGTCCAAATGGGGGCCTGAATTGTACATTTTCATCTTCTTCCTGAAAACCTCATGATGGATTTTTGTCAAACTTGGCAGGTAGCATCCCTAGGGGGTCAGGATCTCAATTTATCAAAATGGGCACCATGCCCCACCCAGAGGGCCCCAGGGGGCCCCCAATCCCCCCAAATTAAGGAATCTTAAAAAAATTGGGCCCTTATTGTACATTTTCATCTTCTACTTGAGAATGCCTGGTCAAATTTTGGTAGAGCTGTGAATAATTTAGATTAGTGACTGCGTGAAAGGTGAACTTGCGATACTCAGGTGAGCGCTAGACCCGCGGGTCTCTTGTTTTTTCATGGAATCAGTACCATACATTGATAGAGCTTTTGGGAGTAATTCTTTAACTTCTTCAAAATACAACCTCATCTGTTATACATCATGTTATTCCAATAAATTATGAAGAATCAAAACAGAGATTTATCATACTTATCGACTTAAAATTTATGCTACACTGTAGTTACAAATTGTTTTCAGTGATGTGCCTTATAAACACAACTTATTCAGAAAAGGAATAAAAAATGATAAATGACAATGCAGGGGCTTCTTTGATACAGGAGAGCTTTAGAAGAGGTCTTACAGACATAAACACACACATACACACAGACACACACACACACACACACAGACACACCTAAGAATTCAAAGCAATTGAAGGGCACTTCGTGTATGTGTGACAGACCCAAACCAGCCCTCGTTACACCCGAGGTTGCACAGAAGGCCTCCTTACTTCCGGAGTCATTTGACTGGCGTGACGTCGGTGGGCAGAATTTTGTGTCGCCCGTCCGTAACCAGGGGTCTTGTGGCAGTTGCTATGCATTCGGCTCCATGGCGATGCTGGAGTCGCGCCTCCGCGTAGCAACCAACAACAGCATGAAGCTAGTCCTCTCTACTCAAGATGTGGTGTCGTGTAGCGAATATTCTCAAGGTATGGCACGCATACAATACTTGCTGCTTCCTTTGTTGTAAAACTCATGTACGTCAAACTCATAAACCCTATAATATCTTGGAAGTCAGTAGAAAATGAATGCTTTTTGCTGTCGTTATACATCAAAGGTAAGTTAGAAACCAGATTCATGTTGCATTTTTATGTATATCTTAATAATTTGACATACCAATGAAATTTTTAGTTTGTACATACAAAACATACTGTTAAGTTCATATTCATCAATTGTTTTATATCTATACCTCGAGTTTTCAGTGTGTAATTCAATGTTATTTTGAATCATTGTAAAGCATGCAAAATGTAAAAAGCAATTCAGCCTGTTGGCTGCTGTTTTACTGAATATGTTTTTATCAACAAACCAATAAATCGATCAATCAGAAATCTTGAGGATGGCCACATGGACTAGATTGGAGATGGAACAGAAATGAATTCGATGTAATCTTCTGTGTTTGTTACACAACTGCAAATACAGCTCTTGAACTTGTCACGTGAAATCACCGAAAGTGTGGATTTGATTAATTTGCCATCCAAGTAGTTGGCAATGTGAGACATTCTTAGATGTATTGACTGCATGAGTCCAAGTACATGTAACTATGCCATGGAATATAAACTGATATCTTTATTGGACAATGAATGTTGCTGAAAGATGAATATAACCTTGTATGGTGCTGAGCTAAATCCTCTTATAGCGAACTCAAATATAGACCAACATTTGCTGGAGGTCACTCACATGTAGGAAATCATGGACAGGGGTTCATCTAATACAGAAACTGAAACATGAATAAGGTTTCATTTTAAGCAGAAACTGCAACTAGAGGAATGAAAGGATGATTTTCTGAAACCTATTCAAGTTGTCAGGAAGTGTGATTGGATATGGCGTCCTATTCATGCTCATGGGCGTGAAGATATCACATGATAGATACTACAATGTGAATTGGGAGGTATAATACAAAGAAACAACAAAGATATGTTATGGCTGATAGTTTTACATTCTATTCATGAATCATTTAATTGCAAATAAAGAAATCAGGAAATAGATTAATCTATTATAAACATGTACTTTCTGTGTTATTCAATCTTCTGTGAAGTTTCCATGATTTTATTCAATTACTTTAGGTACTGGAGTACATTGCAAGCAAATTTACTTAACCTACCTCTCTGAAAAAGACTTTGCACAATGTGCATCAAATAAAGTTATGTTTAATATGGTTCACAATGGGACTACAGTACTTGTAAGGTGATGTTGTACTTCCTTTTCATTTTGCATTGGGAAATTCTCAGGGGCGGATCCAGGAATTCCATAAAGGGGGCGGGGTACAAAAAAAAAAAAACTTCTGGTACCACTTCCGGGTCAATCACTTGACAAGCAATAAAGAAAAAATACAAGTAAAGAAAATAAGGCTTCAGTGAAATTGGTACCACTATAACGCAAGCGCCCCCTTTCATTTTCCTTTCATTTTTTTCTTTTGTTTTAAGAAAAAAATCCGCTGCAAATTCTAGTACAATTCCTAACAAGAATCCAGGAAGCTTCATTAATTATGATATCTATTTTTTTTTTTTTTTTTTGTGAACATGTATAGGCTGTGAAGGGGGTTTCCCCTATCTGGTGGCAGGGAAATATGCAGAGGACTTTGGGGTGGTGGAAGAATCCTGCTTCCCCTACCAAGGAGTGGAACGGTCTTGCTCCAAGGAGAAGTCGGACTGCAGGCGGTACTACGCCACGGGCTACAACTACGTTGGAGGATTCTACGGAGGATGCAACGAGGAACTGATGCGAATTCAGCTGGTCAAGAATGGACCCATCGCTGTCAGTTTCATGGTTTACGATGACTTCCTCAGTTACAAAGGGGGCATCTATGTCCACACCGGCATCGGCAATGCTCAGCTCAAGTTCAACCCCTTCGAGATCACCAACCACGTGGTGCTGGTAGTTGGGTTTGGGGCAGATGCAAAGACAGGGGAGAAGTTTTGGAGCGTGAAGAACAGCTGGGGGGAACAGTGGGGAGAGGAGGGGTATTTCCGCATCCGCCGAGGCACCGATGAATGCAGCATCGAGAGCATTGCTGCCGAGTCTTTCCCCATCATCCAATGAGATTCCAAAAAATGGGTTCACAATTGAAAATTTATAATGTATCCAATCTTTCCTATTAAAAAAAAAAAAAGAATGAAAATTCAGAATGATAAGGCAAAGTAAAAAAAAGAATGTAATTTCTTGACCAGATTTTTGGAAAGAGGTGATGCGGGAGGTCTTATGCATATGCATACACATGAGTATGAGTGTGTGCTGAGACTTGTCCATCTACAAAGAACGTTTAGTTAATGTTCTCAACAGTATGCTGTCCAAGTCCACAGTACTATATAGAGGCTGCTGTGTAGGATTCTTTGCTGGCGGCTGTGATATGATCAACAGTTTACACACAAAATTAGAGATTCTAACACAATGCATTCATTAAATCGTGATAGGTAGAGCCTAGATGAATTTCCGATGCTTTTTTTTTTCGGCTGCCCAAAAGTAGTAAATACTATAAAGTGGAAGTGGCATCTCTAAAAAGATGTGAGCGGGGTTGTGCATTTGAAAAATTGTAAACAGTGAAAAATTTGAAGCGGCACAAAAATAGGAAGCATGTGAGAACAAGAAACTAATTTCTCTTTTTACTTGGCCTAATGCAGTATTGGAAGCATTGATTGCAAGCCTTCCCCTCTTTACAAAGCTGTCAAGTCTTCCTAATTGTGCTGAAAGCTTCCTGATAAGTTAAAAGATCACTTCCGTCCTTACAGGAGACGATTAATATGTCAACGATTTTTTTACGCACTTAAAGGTTTTACGCACCTTATTTTCTGTAACCCCCTTAAATTGATATCTATATGTTCGTGAAATAAAACTTGAATGGAATTGAATTGAATTTTGAAATCATTTTTACTATCAATATGGATGTATTGCACACAATGCCCTTTTGATTTCATACCAGATGCTCAGGTATAACAAAAAGACAAATCTTTTATGGACTGATAAGATGACGGAAAATGTTAGCAATTTCTTGACCAGCAGAATTTTACAAGTGTGACACACGTCCAAATCATACATCAGCTGTTTCTTTATTTTACAGATGTATTTCAAAGGCTTCAAAAAATCATATGTTAATAAACATTATATTTTTCTAACAAAATCAGGTTTGTCTAGAAATTAGCTTATGCAAGGATTTAGTATGATGTAATGTATTTCAGGGAATGTTATAAAAAAGATTGTGTACACCTTGTTAATTTTCATGATGCCAGTATAATCAAAGTGTGCTGAAAATATAATTTGATATGAGGTTTAGAACAGCCATCTTATCATGAAAATAATATTTTCTTCAAGTACTGCTAGGTATTTGAAATATTACTGTAAGTTGGACATATAAGGATTTATTCTTTATAACTGGAGGGCCAAACCCCAAAAAGTCGCTTACTTAACGAGTGAGTTGCACTCTCTCTACAAACTAAGTAGACCATGCTTATTTTCAAGTTTTTATTGTAACAAACAATATTCCACTGGTCTACCTCAAAAAATTTGTTGCGAAAGCCTCCAAATCCAAGATGGCGTCCAAGATGGCCGCCATATTTACTGAATTTGTTATTTGAAAGACAGAATTTGATTGAAAGATCAGATTTCAACAAATTTGATGTCATATGAAAGAAAATAAAATTGTCGACAAGTTGATACCATTTTTGTGGGTTATTGTGATAAATGGATTGAGATTTTAAGGAAAAAACACTCATTTTTTGATATTTTTCTGAAAAAAGGAAAATCATGAAAATGCTTGATTCATCATAAATCAGAGAAAGACTGAAGGATTATCTTGAAACATCTCAAGAATTTTGTTTGACATATAATTAATATTTGGAGAAAATTAGGGGTCAGTACCGTTTTTGGTTCAGGAGTTATAATGTCTCAAACTTGAAAACTCACTATGTAAAAATTGCCACTTTAGTTGTGACAAGACTTTGTTGGTCGTAAAAAAAGCCTGCGCGCGCCAAGACTACTACACGCACCACTGGCACTGGCGCTTGAAGCAGTGCCAGTGGTGCGTGTAGTAGTCTTGGCAAACGCAGACTTTTTCTTTGACAAACAAGGGTTTGTGCCTGCAAACTAACTTTTCATACCAAGTGGTAGCTCAGGTGACGCTGATTGCTATTATTTCAAAGTAGATTGTTCTGAAGCAGATGAGATGAAGCAAAAAATATCTTTCAAATAGAGGTGGAAGCTTGAAATAACCTTGCTAAAGTTTAAAACAAAATTTGGATCAATCACTCAAAAAATTCAAGATTGCAGGCCATCAAAGCTGACATAGTGTATTGCGCCTAAGTAAATGTATCATTTCGATTTTTATACAATTTTGTCTGTTTTGGTGTCTATTTATATGGTTTTTATATATTCTGAACATTTTGATGCTGTTTCAAACCATCTTAGGTTTTTATGGAGACATTTTTCAGAATGCACCATGAATATTTCTCTAAAAATTTACAAAAAAATTAAATTAAAAATATTTATGAAAACCATGCAGAAATTAAAATCTTTCCCATATAATCAATATTTGGAGGTCAGTATTGTATTTGGTTCAGGAGTTATAATGTCTCAAACTTGAAATCCCATTTTACATAATATGTATTTGCACGCATCTGTTCCCAAAGACGTCACAGAGGGTCAAATCCAAGATCGTGCTTACTTTTCGAGTTCCACTCTCTCTATAAACAAAACCATACATAATATTAAGCATACTAAGCAATGTTCCGTAAGTACACCTCAGTAGATTTGTTGCAAAAACCTCCAAAGTACAGATGCGGTCCAATAGGGCCGCCATTTTTATTGAATTTAGCATTTCAAACATAAAATTTGATAGAGACATTGGATTGCAACAAATTTGATGTCATAATTTTATGCAGGAGAGCAAAACTTCCTAAAAGTTGATACCACTTTAGCTGTGTATTGTGGTAAAGGGGGGGGGGAGGGGGTTGTTTGCTTCTCTTTTTTTGGGGGGGGGGGAATCCATATTTTTATATTCTTTTGAAAAAAGGAAGAAATGTAAAAATGCATGATTTAGTATTTATCAAAGAAGAACTGAAGAATTATTTTGAAACCTGCGATTGAGATTGAGATTTACTGAGATTGAGACAAAATTCATATTTCTGGAATTACAGGCAATATCATACACTGTTGACAAGTTAACATCTAAAACTTGAAAAAATTATATTGATGCATTATAAATTTTGCATACAATGTGTTTACATGGTCACATGTAATACTGTAATGGTCTAGTGACTTGCAAGTACCTGCATGCAAACTAACTTTTCATGCCAAGTGGTAGGTGACGCTGGTCGCTATTACTGTAGCATTTCATCATAGTAGATTGTTCTGAGGCAGATAAGATTGAACAGAAAGTATTTTCCAAAAAGAGATAGGAGCTTCGAATTTGGCACATATTTTTCCAATGTGTAATAATTAGCGATAAAAACAGTATCCACACAAAATTCAAATTCAAATTCAAATTCAAATTCAAACACTAAATTGTTAACAGTTATCATGGTAATGGTTTCTTGAAAAGAAATGGTGATATCTCCGTATGTTTTAGGCTTTATTATGATTTTTTACATGGTAGAATGAATGTTTTGTAATACAACTAACCTGCACATATAAATCGAATGTGATATCTCTCCCATTATGGCAAACAATACCTTAAGTGTGTTGAGTCACAGTCAAATCTCAACTTATAACTTATAATTTGATAATTTATATACTGTTAATCTTCTTATCTTTCTGTCTATTACATGTTTCTATACATCCGAACGATATTGTACTAGTGTAAACCATATTGAGGGTCTTTTTTGTGGGGGGGGGGGGGGGGGGGGGAGCTCATTCCAGTGTTTGGGTAAGGCCCAATCTTTGATTTAAAAAAATGCTTCTGTATCAAAGATACTATATGCTTTTTTACTTGTATGTTACTCTGCTGTTGTAGAAACGTGAATGATGATAGTATATGTGTAATAATGTGTGATCCGTAGATGTCCTTGAAAACCCTTCTGATCCGAACCCCCCCCCAAAAAAAAAAAAAAAATCTGACATGGCGGCAATTTCTCAATTTTGCTCTTAAATGTGTTGTGCGAAATTACTTTTCAGTATATTGTTCGAATAAAATTTTCCAAATTGATTATTCGTGCTGTATATTCACATTTACAAATAAGCATGCTGAAACTGTATTTACTGTTATCAGATTTTTCTTACATTGTTTTTGGGCTGATTTCATGTGGGTTATAGTGTCACAATTGATCTGAATTTATGCCATTGGTAGATGCTTTCCCATATTAGATATCAGGATCACTCGAGAGTGAAAATGTTCATATTCATTTATTTTAGAGTGACCTCGGGGATCACTCGAAGAGTGACGAGTGATCCCTATTCAAAGGCAGGGCTCGACACTAACGTTGGTCCGGTGGCCCGGGGCCATCAAAAACGCACGTCGGGCCACCATAATGCCAGAAATGAAGAATTTGGTGGCCTCATCGGGCCACCAAAAAAGGTCGGATATTTGCCTTTGGGCCACCAAAAATAAAAGTTAGTGTGGAGCCCTGCCTAAGGTCACTCTAAAATGAGTGAAAATGAACATTTTCACTCAAAAGTCACTCCAATTTCACTCTAAATTCACCGTTTTCTGTTATTCACTCCTCACATCAAAAGTAAAAACTTCCACTCGATTTGTTTTTTCTTTTTCGGAGAGTAGAATATGACTGGTTTTAAAAATGTGCCCATAAAAACCTAAGACGGTTTAAGATATCACAACAGACAAAATTGTATCAAAAGCGAAATAATACATTTAATTTGGCGCAATACACTATGTCAACTTTGATGGCTGTCATCTTGATTTTTTTTTTGAGCGGTTGATCTAAATTGTGTCTGAAACTATCTATAACAAGATTGGTGCCAAGTTTCAAGCTTCCACCTCTATTTGAAATTTTGTTTGCTTCATCTCATCTGCTTCAGACAATCTACTTTGAAATAATAGCGATCAGTATCACCTGAGCTACCACTTGATATGAAAAGTTAGTTTGCAGGCACAAACCCGTGTTTGTCAAAGAAAAAGTCTGCATTTGCCAAGACTACCACACGCACCACTGGCACTGCTACAAGCGCCAGTGCCAGTGGTGCGTGTAGTAGTCTTGGCGCGCGCAGGCTTTTTTACGACCAACAAAGTCTTGTCACAACTAAAGTGGCAATTTTTACATAGTGAGTTTTCAAGTTTGAGACATTATAACTCCTGAACCGAAATCGGTACTGACCCCTAATTTTCTCCAAATATTAATTCTATGTCAAACAAAATTCTTGAGATGTTTCAAGATAATCCTTCAGTCTTTCTCTGATTTATGATGAATCAAGCATTTTCATGATTTTCCTTTTTTCAGAAAAATATCAAAAAATGAGTGTTTTTTCCTTAAAATCTCAATCCATTCATCACAATAACCTACAAAAATGGTATCAACTTGTAGACAATTTTATTCTCTTTCATATGACATCAAATTTGTTGAAATTTGATGTTTCTATCAAATTCTATCATTTAAATAAAAAATTCAGTAAATATGGCGGCCATCTTGGACGCCATCTTGGATTTGGAGGCTTTCGCAACAAATTTTTTGAGGTAGACCAGTGGAATATTGTTTGTTACAATAAAAACTTGAAAATAAGCATGGTCTACTTAGTTTGTAGAGAGAGTGCAACTCGACCTCTGTTTTTAGCTTTTGGCCCCCCGGTTATTAGAGGATTTACAAAGATTAAAAGTTTTTTGCCATGGGGTTAAAGGCCAAGTGAAAATGTTAACATGTCATTATTTTCCCACTTATTTTGAAAATAGCTCAAAGTATTGTGAAAATTGGATGTTGCTGGTTATTACCCGTTGTGATTATTTGAAGAAAGCTGTTGGCTGTGGTGTCAAAGTTCAAGAGTCAAAGGTCCAGTGAAAAGGCTTAAATTCCTGAATATTTGCTCTTTGAAACATTTCAGTCATCCAGATGAAATCTGGTTCATGAAATTTATCGACAGTAAAGACATTTGGGTTTGTGCCATCAAACTTTCAAACATGTCATTGCAATTTTTTTTTATACCTCCGCCAACGAAGTGGCCGGAGGTATTATGTTTTCGGGTCGTCCGTCCGTCCGTCCGTCCGTACTTCCTTACGTCCGTCTGTACGTCTGTACGTCCGTCCCGTTTTGTTTTTGTCGATATCTCAAGAACCGTGAGGTGGTTTTGCATCAAACTTGGTGTGAGGGTATATCCTGGGGGGATGATACTTTGTTTGGATTTTAGGGTCACGGGGTCAAAGGTCAAAGGTCACAGATTATTTTGTGAAAAAAAGGTTGAAATTTCATGTTTTTCTCCATATCTCGCAAATGGTTCAAGGTATCTTCCTGGAACTTAGTATATATGCATGTACCGATGGGCGTTGATTATCTAGGGAAGTTGGGGGTCATGGATCAAAGGTCAGGGGTCAAAGGTCAAGGTCAACTCCTCAAAATATCACTACTTTCGTTATATTTATGCAATGCCTGAAGGATTTTTTTTAAAACTTGATGTATGCATGTATAACCCAATATATATTCTGTGGGAAGTTTCTTGCCAAAAGGTCAAAGGTCAAAAGGTCAAAGGTCAAGTGAAAGTGCTAAATTGCACTTTTTCCTCCATATCTCAAAAGTAACTCAAGGTATTATCATGAAACTTACATATTTATGCATGTTCTACCTAACAGTGATTCTCTTTGGAACTGTGAGGTCAGAGGTCAAAGGCCAGGTTTTAGATAATACTATTTTACCATTTGATACTGAAATTATACTTTTTCTCAATACCTTGAAAATTACTCAATACATAAACTTGTAAAAGGGTCAAAAGTCAAGTAAAAATCATCAGTTCCCCCATATACCTGCACTCTGACGTTTTAATCATTCATCCAATGGAACCTAGTTCTAGGAAAGTGAACATTCATCACATTTGTAGCAAACCTGCCATTTTGATATTTTGCCAATTGTGTGAAACTGTCATCACAAATTGTCAAGACATTGTACTATAGACCTATTAGGAGAACCATGCATTATGGCGGAGGCATACACCAGTCGCCGTAGCGACATTTCTGGTTTCTAATTGTGGGAAAGTGTTGTGTCCATTGTCAAGATGTCCTACAGACCTATTCTGAGTTCTAATAATGTGAGATGACATAGGCATACCAGTCGCCTAGTGACATATCTAGTCTTTTTGTTGCAACTCCCATTGTTTGTGTTTTTGCATCACATCCAATTCTGCAAGGAGTTCGTTATTTAATTTTCTTGCTACAGAAGAATCTACTTTCAGCCTCGAGCCAATTAGCATCGTATTAAAAAAAAAGAGTTGGATTTTGAATTCATCAATGAACTTTTAATGTTTGGAAAGGTTTCCACCCATTGATAATGCTGATGATACCAATAATGACAGCAACAATAAAAAGGATTTTATTGATGATAATACTAATGATAGTAATTAACATTTATATAGCACTTCATACAGATTTTACATAGCACATTGATGCAGAACTGAAAAGTTGAATTAAGATATAGAATATGATTATAAACATTGTGATACATACATCTAATATATCAAAGAAAAACAGTATGATTGATTAAACAAGTGAGTTTTAGCATTAGATAAAAAACCTTGAGTGTTTAAAATTAGATAGGGGAGTCTGTTCCAAAGAAATGGAGCAATTGAAATGGAAAACAAAAGGAACAGTCTAAAATGTGAGAAGAGAGTGGACAGAAAGGACAATGATTTTTAAGAAAATGTTAAGATATACTGTATGATTTACACACTATACAATGATACAATTTACTCAGATGGATTAATTTTGATCTTTTTTTAATATTTTTTTTCAGTTGTGACAAAGATGATTCCTTGAGAATACCTATGTGCAAAATTATTGAATGTTATACTTTTCATGTGCATCATATATTTGCCGAAATATATTGGACAAAAAGACAGCCAAACTCTCAGAGTGCAAAGTCTATGTTGCAATATAAACAGATAGCTATGGATATTTCCTTTGTTTTGTCTATTCTATTGTAATAAACCAAAGTCAACAGAGAAAATAAGACCCGAGGAATTTGTGCTGCCTGGTTTGATTGATTCCTGTGATTTGAAGTGAAGGGTAGAATCATTTGAAGAATTATTCTCTATGACATGCAAAGAAAGGCTTGGTCTTTGCAGTAAACATTGTGTGTATAAATTACAGTTGGCATAAATTCTAAGGGCATTGTTTGTGTGTGTGTGTTTGTGTCTGTCTGTCTGTCTGTGTGTGTGTTTGTGTGGGATTTTTGTGTGTCTGTGTGTGTGTGAGTTGGGAGAGAAAGAGAAAGAATAATGGGGCGTTGCAAGAAAGTCGCAAATCTTGCAGTTGATCAATTGCAAGACTTGTGATTGATTTTCGGGAGTTGCAATTTATTGCATCTTTCTTGCAACACTCCCATAGACATTTATGTTGGGTCATCGGCTTCTATTTACATTATGGTCACAGTTCAGATCATGTTTTGAATTCACACCATCATTTCAATAAGTACAAAAAATGAGACAAAATGATGGTCACTCTTGACTGTATGAATGCTATCTTTGTTGAATTTGGATGATATACAAAAAGGGGAGCTTGTTCAACTACACTCAGTCAAATACTGCAAACAGTTGTGTGTGCAGGAACAACGAACTGCTCAGTGAAACAATATACAGAGACTCCAACCCAAAGCACCTTCTGATCTGGAGATTCTCCCGCCTGAAACCCCTAGCAAATGGGAGACTCCAAGTTGATGTGTGCGAAGCGCGAAGTTCCCAGGGTTCTAGATGCTCTCTGGTGCTATATAAGACTTATTTTTTGCAACATACAATAGCAATAAGTAAGAAATCCTTTCGAATGGGAGACACAGAGCCAGGGCGGGAGAAAATTAAATCTCAAACGGGAGAACGGGAGATTTTGCAAAAATGGTTTTTCGGCGGGAGATCTCCCGTCGAAAACGGGAGAGTTGGAGTCTCTGAATATATGGGTGAATGATGCACCTGCATGTATTTGTATGTGAGATAGAAATATGACACATAAATGAAGATCATCCCATCAATGTTCATTAGCTTGTTGCCAAACAAAAACAAACAAACAAACAAACCCACAAAAAGACAGTTAAACAAGAAGGTGTCTGTGACTTCTCAGAATTTCTTGTTTCATTTTTTGATTACCCAATGCCCAGACCGCGACCGATTCCGGTAACTCCTGACGTGGCGCTTGCAGCCTCCGCCCTGCCAGCTGAATTTGACTGGCGCAACGTGAATGGTCAGAACTTCGTAACGCCGGTGCGGAACCAGGAACAGTGCGGGAGCTGCTTCTCCTTCGCTTCCATGGGCATGCTGGCGTCACGACTCCAGATTGCCACTAACAACACGGTAAAGAAGGTGTTCAGCCCGCAGGATATTGTGGCATGCAGTCAGTATGCACAAGGTAATATGTAGTCCATGTCTCTCCCTTTATACTGTGTGGTGAGTAAAGGATAAGCTAACCCAAATACATCTGTGGATTGAGTGAATTCAGCAGTAGTAGTAGAACACATCATTGAAGTAAAATCAGAGAATTCATTTAAAAATTAAAGATTTTCAAAGTTTTGCTGCTGCCATTGATGGATGAGAACACAAGTAGTTTGTGACATCTCTGCAGGACAGTGATATTTATAAAAAACAAAAAGAGAATTCCACAAAATTTCAGTCTATAAGAAAAGCATACAGTCTTTTAACTTGTTACAGACCCAAGTTAAGGGTAATATTGTTCCTCCTGAGAGAGGTATTAGTCAAGTGCTCTTTCACTTTGCTAGAATTATAAAAATGTTATTAAAGTATGAATATTTTCTCGTTCTTGTTATTCTGCAGTGACATCACCAACTGTTGTTCACCACCAATTGTTTTTCTCCATCCAACGATGGCAGCACTGAAACTTTAGAAACTCTTTGAATGTATTGTCTGCCCTCAACAAATAAGAAACAAAATTGTTGTATTTTGACTTTTTATGTGCTTATGTTATGATTACAGTAAAACAGTGGGAACAAAATATTCCAAACCAAAGCAAAAGTGACTGACTTACATGAATGAGTGCTATATAACTATGGAAAAGTCAGAATGCAATGATCGGTCATCATGCAGTAGTCTTTAGTGCTCATGTTGGACTTTAATAATGGTGTTGTCCATCTAATCTTGTTGCTGTTTAGGTTGTGAGGGTGGCTTTGCCTACTTGACTGCTGGCAAGTATGCAGAGGACTTTGGGGTGGTGGAAGAATCCTGCTACCCCTACCAGGGTAAAGATATGTCGTGCAGCAAAGAGAAGCCGAATTGCCGTCGATACTTCGCCACGGACTACCGCTACATCGGTGGCTTCTACGGAGGTTGCAATGACGAGCTCATGCGTACCGCTCTCGTTAAAAATGGGCCTGTTGCCATTGGTTTCATGGTCTATGATGACTTCTTCAACTACAAGAGTGGGATCTACCACCACACCGGCGTTAAGAATTTGATGCTGAAGTACAACCCCTTCGAGATCACCAACCACGCCGTGCTCCTGGTGGGATACGGCACAGACGCAGCGACGGGACAGAAGTTCTGGATTGTGCAGAACAGCTGGGGTGACACGTGGGGTGAGAATGGGTACTTCCGAATCCTACGAGGGGTGGACGAGTGCGGGTTTGAGAGCACTGCAATGGAATCTTTCCCAATCTATCCTTGAATACTCCCTACATGTGCATTGGTGTGTCCTCTGATGTGCAGATATGACTAAAGAAAAAAAAATCATCAATTAAAGACACATCAAAATCACATGAAAGAAAGTTATCTAGAAATGTGGTACTTACAAATCATGCCACATCAAGTGGATTGATGTGCTAACAGAAATTGTCCTTGCCTTAACAATGTATTAGAACAATTGTTGGACTGTCAATTTTGCAAAATTACAGCTCAATAAGTTATGCAAAGAGCCTGTAGATGAAGTTCGTACGATAAACCTTTGATTATGCACATTATAATTGTATCATCACACCGGCAAGCAGATAATTGTAAAAACACCTTTTCAAATGAATAGATTACTAGTAACTGAATGGGGTGAGTTTCTGGACTTCAATATCTTTGCAAGGCAAACAAGTTTGATATTTTGATGGGATTATTAGTTCATATTAAGTCTGAAATGTGTAAGAGCTTGTTTTTGTGTTTTTGAGAGGCTTTAATATTCTTGACATACTTTTTATTCCTTGCCTACCATGTGTAATAAGAGCCTGACGATTGATTTACATCTAAATCTTGAGTTGGCTTGTAATAGCATATGATATCATGAGAAATGGTGATAATGTAACCTAATGGCTCATGACTTACTTCTGATGGAGTAGATTGATGTAGTCAACTGTTCAAACTTTGTCTTCTATTAATACTTAGATGATTTTTTTTTCTTTTAATGGAAAATGAAATTTAAATTCAGTCAGAATTCGCACTTGTATACATCTGTTGCACTGCAAATGCATACAGTTGTAGGTGGCAATTTGATAATTTAGATACATTGCTGATAACAGATATTTGTACCTCTACTGGAAAGGGTAGATCTCATCTTTGCTAAACTTTATGGGAGAATGCAATATACTCAAATGGAGACTGTCTTATTGACATATGATATGATCACACCTCATGTTGTTAATGTCTACCTGAAAATCAATTTACATTCCTTATATTATACTGACAGTAACAAAGTATCAGATAATTTCATTGGTTCTGAAATGACCAATCACAAAACACAAGTGATACCCAAAGTTCATGATACCTCAGGGATAGTGGGCTCCAACATTTGCGAGAGTTCATGGGAAAATGCAGTGTAGTGCTTATGAATTGAACGTTATTTTCGATCTCTTTGATAGTGATATTTTCACAGCAATGCTGCATCAGATATAGTGTGCTTGTTGTTAATGTAAATTCCTTTATATAAATTGAAATCCAAATATTTTTGAGTACTTTTGTGCAAAAAAAAAAAAAAATGAGTTCAGCTTATGTAGTGTAGACATTTGGCCAGTACACGCAATATGTGATGCTTTAAAAGCTATTAAAAAAAAGATAATAACCTTCCCTTTTCAATTTAAATTCTTTCACAATCTTAGTGATGTTTTTCTTGCATGAAATCATGTGTGTATCCTTCTGAATGATGGCAAAATTATGGACTGTGTCATTTTCATTAATATACGGGTAAAATACTCAAAAGGTGTCATCTCAGCAGAGATGATAATGTACATGTAGTACTGAATTTGATGTCTTACAAACTCGATGGCACTAAAACTTGATCAAATGGATACATTTGTTCACTTGGGTGGATTCAGCTTTTCAGTATTACAGTGGTAAAAATACAATGGTATACTGGGTAATGACTTCTATATTTTTCTTATACATTAAAATCTAAATCATGGCATCTAAATGATATTTCATAAGGTTGATAAGGATTATGCAATGAAAAAGATTTTTTAAAAGGGTATTTTTAGGATGAGTAATAGTTTATTTTCTGTCTCCAACCTAATTGTCATTTGTTGGATAGCTGCAGATCAGTAGACATCCATGGTTTTTGCAGAAAGTCAAAGAATGGATTAACTCATGGAGTTAACACCTGCTGGAGTCATGGTCACTCAGGAGTTTTCTATTGGTCGGGGGGGGGGGGGGGGCATTTCATGAAGTGTTTTGTCTGACAAACTTGTTAGCTAGTCAGATGCAAGGATTTCAGTAGCTTATAACTGTCAGAAAAAAATATCTGACAAAATGCTTCATAAAATGCCCCCCAGGTTTGAATTTTTTTTTCTTATGTTTCTGTCACTTTTCCACTTTTTTTTCAGTACTTGTGCCTTGCTGCTAGTCTTTCATTCCATCTATATTCGTTTGTCTTTGTGTTTGTCTATCTCTAGCTCTCTCTTATCTCTCTCTCTCTCATAGAAACATGCACACAAACACACAAGGTAGTCATTATGCTTTATCACATAAATGTGGCAAAAAGAATTGGTACAAGAGCTTTGGACATTGAATGTTTGTAATTAAACATGTTTTGCACTATGTATTCTTTAAGAAAGAATTGAAACGTTTGAATGAAGGTCTTCTAAATGAAAATGAATGGAATTGAAGTTGTGGAATGAATGAATAAATTCTTTAAAGAACTTTGATCAGCATATGTTTACATTTGTGTTTATTTCAATCATAGGTGTGGATCTCAGTTTTTTGGCTCATTTTATGCTTATTTGCAGATTTGTTGTGTAAGTCACAATTCAGATATAATTGGTTTCTGTGGTCTATATAAACAAGAGCACAGCAACCATATTTTATCCAATAAAACTTGTAGTTTAAATTGACAGGTTAGTACCTGTCATCCTTAAGATCGGCCTTAGGCACTAGGAAAAATATTGATTATGTATGTATATATATATATATGAAGAGTTTGTTTGCAAAAACCGATAAGTCCATATTTACCAAATGGAGATATTTGCGATTAAAGGTCAAGAAAAATAAAGAGAATAATAAGAAATGTTTTGCTTCTTTTGACCATAACTTAAGAAATATACCTTTATATGTAGTGATCAATATATCATTTAGAAGGTATTATTTTGTACTTTATGACAGAGATCGTACTTCAAAATCTTCAAAAATGGACTTGTCGGTTTTGCAAACAAACTCTTCGATTATATATATATATATATATATATATATATATATATATAAACGAATTTGACATCTGATAGCCACATTATGTTTGTATGTGTGTGTGTGTGTGTGTGTAGGGGATAATATTGAGTTTGTGTTTCATTTCAATTCAATTTCTGCAAGTTTAAAACAATGTGAACAGATATTCTTTGAAACATAATTTTGAAAAGAAATACAAAAGTGCAATCCTATTAGATTCCATATAATAAGGAAAGATTGACACATTTTGAACACATTGAGGTCCGACCTCTGTTATCTGGCCATGTCGGGACCAGCGTCCGTCCGGATAAGAGATGGTCGGATAATCGAGGTCAGATTGTAATCGCGATTATTGCTCCTTAAAAAAAAAAAAAAAAAAAAGCAAATGGAAGAATATCAGTCAAATAACTGCAGGAGACTGGCATTTCTTCTTTGTTTTTGCTTGATCTTGATGTCGGCCTCTTGAAACAAACGGGGTCTTGCCAAGCATTATGAAATGATAAGGCATCCATTTTCTTCAGTTAGAGCATGTAGCCTCATGGTTGCAGCAGCTCTGTCTTTCCCTCTTTGCTAATTTTCTCGTCACTTTTTGTCTGTACCCCATGCTCCAATAAGAGTTTACTCAGTCAGAATTATGATAACAGCTATCTGGGATCGATATGCGTGTAAGTGAGAATTACGGCGGCAGCGGATTCTTTCTTCTTTTTCTTCTTCTTCTTTCGGCGGGGTAATCAAGAATTGGGGTCTCAATTCCCGGATGAGCGCTAACAGGTGCAGATCAACTCCAGGCAATAATAAGGGTTTAACTCGTGTCGATGGAGATGATGAGGGATGGGACAGGATTAGAGAGTAAGAAAAAATATATTAAGGGATGATGAGAAAAGGGACTCGAAGATGTTTATGAGAAAGGAAAACGTGAACCAAGACAATGAAGACAATTGTTATGTTCATCTGCTGCTCAAAATAAGAAGACATCAGAGTGTAGGGAAAATATTTAAGAAAATAAATGTGATGTGAAATATTATAAAAATGGAAAGGAAAGGGGTAAAAGATGAGATGATGATGAAGAGGAAGAGGGGAAAGAAAAGAAGTAACAATGATGTTGTCATGAGGATATTGAATTGAGAGAAAGGGGCATAATGAACTAAAGTATCGCTACAGAAGGCGTTGTCAGATGCTATGGATTCAATATTTAATTCATAAAACAAGCAATTACAAACAAGAGTGCAGTTGCATTCCTCTTGCTGATTGTATCCCAAGGACTTTGATCGTCTCCATCCGTGGATTTTAGGTTTAGTCTTCGCCTCTCTACGGGTATTGATTGACATGATAACAACTAAAAGTACAGTAGTGATAACATGATAAAATGTGCAGATTTTTGTAATATTTCATGATGAGTTAACTACTGAATATTGTAGTGGGCTATGCGGTCAAAGTTAAGAATACACACACACACACACACACACACACACACACACAAACACACACACATACACATACTGATACATACATACATACATATAATAACCGCAACAGGAGTTGTGGAGGTGTGACTGACTGACGTTATGTGACATTCATTGTTTTCGCGACAGAGCACTGTCTTTCGTATAGTGCATTCGAGATCATGTCCTACAATTATGTATTCGTATATTTCGTGATACGTACTCTTGTTTCCCTTGAGTAAAATAGGGATATAAATATAAAGACATTAGGTTTTGGAAAGGATATAACTGCATTATATTTAAACAGTAGGGAATGATCATGCTGAGGTTTCATTAAATGTGGTTTGTACCTCACGTATACACGTTATGTTGCTATGGCATTATTGGCGGTTTTGTGGAGTATCATTACGAGCATTGCATGCACATGCATCACACAGTTTGACTCTCTACCGTTTTATGTGTGTATGTTAGTGTGTGTTAGTGTTGCAGCAGTACCAGTTTATAATATTGCCTTTGTAATATTTGAATGGTAATGAATGAACACCATTTGGGAAGTGTGTATGTGTGTGTATGTGTATATGTGAGAGAGTGCTTATGTAGACTGTTGGTAAAAGAACCTTTCCAGATTTAATGCAGAAATAGATATGACGGTTTATATTAAAAGTTTATGCACGCGGATGAGTAACATTATTGTGGCCAAGTGTTTATTTACACGATTGAATCATTGTTAGGCCCTATACAAATACATAGATTCATTACCAAATGCAATTTCTGGAAATAGTGGTAAGCATCATATTAATCATGTTTATGTGTTTAGTAACACAGACTCATGCCAAGTGAACATTACAGAAACAACAGAGAGAGAGAGAGAGGAATCAGCGATTCCGACATGCCAGTCGTCACGCCCTATGTTGCTTAAATAAGTTTCTCGTACCAGTAGCATTAATATTTTATCAAAACAGCGTCAATAAAAAACAACAACAAATCATTAATTTTATGCAATTATTTGTCACCGCGCCATCAACACATGCCCATTCAAAGTTTCGAAGTTTGCACGACAGGACATCAAACATATCATTGATTAGAACTATATTTGGAACGTCTGTACAGGAAGATTACGTCACGCCGTGGTCACATGAATAATTGAAACTCGTCATTCGAATGCATGCCTCTTGCAATGACGTCAGTGACCTCGTGTTTGATTGCAGCGAACACGTGAAGAAATTAATAAATATCAGACTGACGAAATTTCCCAGACCAGACACACACATACAAAATCTTGATTTCTCTTGACATCATATAACCAAAAAAAAAAATAAAAAAATAAAAAAATCAGTGCAACAAGTGCAACAGTGCGAGAACAATAAAGATCCAAATTGATGACATGAACTAGCTCGTGAAGTTCGGGAGCACTTCAGTTTGTTTTATCTTTGTTTGTACACTGGTACACATATACACCAATGATGAATAATTGCTGATTTCTAAGAGACTAGATTGTCTTTTAAGTTGTAATAATGGCCGCACACTCAACACATACTTAATACTGAACATGACGTCAAGTCAATGAAAAAACAACAACTAAACAAAACGAAATTTGTGTAAACGAGGTGGGGTGTTTTAGGTCTTTGAAGGGATTCAACTAAATGAAAACTGGTTTTTTTTTGTAGCACAGTCTCCCCATAGATTCGAGTCCAGTTGTATTAGGCCTACATTGTATTCAGGACTCATCATATTTCCTCTCTTTGTTAGCAGTCCAGTGCTCTAACAACCTGATTAACAAAACTTCTGTCAGTATAATGTAAAAGAGATAGACATATTTACCGCGTTACAAGATTTCAACTCGCAGAACAGCACCAGATTATAACCTGAACACGAGTTTTCAGCTCAATTAGCACTACTACAGTATAGTGTCATAACTTCGACATTTCTCAATCAGTTTAGGTCAATGAATAACTTAGGGAGATGGGGGGGGGGGGAGGACTCAGATGCAGTCGCGCATGAATAAGTCTAAAACATATCTCGAATATATTTGCTCGATGAAAGCCCCAACAGCTTTAGTACTCAACAATCTGAGTCATGTGTCCAGAGTGTAGGATAGGCGTATGTATTCAAATGGAATTGTCTATATCAATTTAATCACCGACGTCTCGACAGCTTTCCGCCTTTCCGCCAGGACTTTAACGCCGCTAATAAACTCGACATCGATTTCAGTTTGGACGATGAGGATGGCGATAACGAATGCGTCTCGAGCCCGTCGGCCGCGTATGTGTCTCGCCCCCACGATTTCAGGGGGCCGTCGGGCAAGCCAAGTTTGGCCGGGCACGCGCCCCGGTACATGACCTCCAGGGTGGTATCGCCAGTGGTGCAGCGGACGACTTTGAGCACGCACTCATTCGCGTACGTTTGCCCATCCGAGCCGCAGACGAAATCCGTGACCACCGGACACGATGACGGGCAGTAAGGCGGAGTGGGTGTCTCCGAAGTCTCCGTGGTCATTGAGGTGGTCATTTCTGACGTCGTAGTTCGAGGTTTTGGTGGTGGCGTCGAGGCAGGTATTGTACCACCTTTGGTCGGCAACACAGGAGCTGTATATTGAAAAAAAAAAACACAACAAAGTATTAGACAAAATGTTTTTCTTTTCTTTTCAATCTGCATAGCGTTACATTAAATCCATTTAAACATGAAGGATCAAATATCATGTTATAAAAAAGTATTCAGCCATGACGACGAAGGTACACAATCACTATTATCTAAAAAGCAATTTTTTATTCAAAAAGCAAATTGAAAGTTGATTGACATGACGCTATTGAAGACACAACATTGGAAATCTTAAGATCATACTACGGTGTAATACTTTCAATAGATTACTTACGTATTTTTTGATAGGACATGAGGTAAGAAAATATTTGCGAGATCATAATTACAATTTTTCTCTCTGCATGGTATTTTCTATATAGACAGAGCATTGAATAGTCAGGTCTTTTCATTAGTTCAACAAAAACATTGATAGATGCAGTATAGCATATCGGAAACTGTAGCAATGTGAAGTACAACGTCCATGAACAACGCCACATTAGTTTGCTTTGATGTACATGCACAGTGAACTGAAAATAATTTCTTTACCCGACGTTCCAGGATTCACGCCTCCGCCGGAGTCTCCAGCTCCAGACGACCCACCAGTACCTCCTGACCCTCCCTGGCCACCGCCTGCTCCTCCGCTGCCTCCAGATCCACCTCCTGGGCCTCCTCCCGTACCACCACCACCACCACCACTGCCACCACTACCACCACTGCTGGTTCCGTCTGTGCCACCTGTCCCACTACCGCCCTCTCCTCCTCCTGCTCCTCCTGCTCCTGTGCCACCACCTGTTCCGCCACTACCCCCTCCTCCAGTCCCTCCTCCAGCGCTTCCACCCTCTCCGTTCCCTCCAGAGCCGGTGCCTCCTCCAGACTCTCCGCTTCCTCCTCCCCCTCGTCCTTCACTTCCAGTTCCCCCTCCAGAGGTTCCAGATCCTGTACCTGAACCACCTGTCTCACCACTACCTCCACCACCTCCACTAGACCCACCGGTTCCAGCGCCACCACCCGTTCCACTGCCTCCTGTTCCGCCACTGCCTCCAGTACCTCCGCCATTGCCTCCACCACCACTACCACCAGTACCACCAGTACCTCCGCTGCCACCTCCACCCCCTCCTCCAGCACTTCCATCATTGCCCCCTCCACCACCACCGTTTGTTCCCGTTCCTTCTCCAGCCGTTGTTCCCCCTTCGGATTCTCCTCCAGTTGCTTGTCCATCCGAGTCATTTTCTCCACCACTTTCCGAATTTTCCTCCCCATCTTCTATTTCGTCATCATCATCCTGTTCTTCTTCCTCTTCTTCCTCCTCCCCCTCCTCCCCCTCCTCCCCCTCCTCTTCCTCCTCTTCTTCTTCCTCGTGCTCCTCCTCTTCCTCTTCTTCTTCACCACTTTCCGTAACGTCTTCCTCCTCTGTGGGACTGACGGTATTGATTGGCTGGTTTCCTTCGGCCGGTTTTAGGCCCCCAGGTATCGACGATGAAGGCGATAATGTGAACCTGTGACTCCCCACAGTCTCTTCGTCATTGCCTTCATCACCTTCTTCGTTCTCCTCGTCATCTTCCTCCTCTTCGTCATCGTCAGCCTCTACATTAACGATGGTTGTCAACGCCAGTAGCGCGAAGAGAATCCAGGCAGTTGCCTTGGCGAAACGCATGCTGGACTGAAGACTGTTCTGCATGGAGTAGAAGCGATGATACAAACGTGAATTTATAATCAGGCATCACATGCTACATAATGTTTAGAGCAACAACAACAATAACAATAAAAGGACAGAAAGCGGAAAGTCGAAGTATTTATTATTTACTATATCTTCGAGAACTAAGAAATTTCATCACAGAACTGCAATAGATAAAGACTACATGTCATGACTTTAGAAAATGACATTAAAGGGATGGCACAGTATTGATGGAGATGAGAATTGGGCTTTTAACTTTTTACGAGATATCAAGAAAATACTTATGATATAGTACAGAGCATACCATTTTAAGAGGAATTTAAAGTTTATTTGATGAAACTCGGGTTTTGAATGACTGAAAGATCCAAAAACAAAGTAAAACAAAGGGATCGTAATAAAGTATGGGTCCCACACTTTATTAGAATCACACTCTTTTTTTTTTGGATATCTCAATCATTCCAAAACCAATTTTCATCAAATAAACATTGAATTCCTCCTACAATTACATGCTCTATCATAATTTCATAAGAGGTTTCTCATTACCTGATCAAAAAAAAAAAAAAAATGTTAGAAACCAAATTCAATTTAATTCACATGCTAAAAAGAAAACATCACGTTCACAATAAAACAGAAGAGAAAAGTATACAGACATAGCACGTGAGGGATCACTAAAGGCCGTATGAAGCCTATCGAGGCCGATTCCCTTACAAACAGTAAATAGGACGCAATTTCCATCAAATATACATTAACGAACAAAAACAACAAAGAAACATCACAACAATAAAAAGTGGCAAAAAGTGGCAAAATTATTACAATAATTACTCAATTGCACTTTGGATTAAAAACGTTTTGTATTTACGTTGAAAAGATGACAGTGTTGGACTCTCTTTAATAAAAGTTGGTAACTCATTCCAGCATTTTGCTCCAGTGTATCTAATTGTAGTCTTTGAGAACTTATATCTGTAAAATGGTAAACATATCTCGTTGGCACGTCTTGTGTTGTAGGCATGGATTGCACTATTTGGGGTAAACGAATTATGGAACGTGACAGGTAAGACACCTTTAAAGTATGAAAACATAAATGTAGCCACTTGTAATTGCACAATTTGATCAATTTTCAAAATGTTCAATTTCTTAAACAGAACTGCAGTGTGTGCAAACGGATTTACATTACAGATTATTCTTATTGCACGCTTTTGTAACATCAAAACACGATTCAATGAATATAACGAACTGTGACCCCATATTATTTCACAATACGTTAAATGTGGGGAAATCATTGTGTGGTACATGGTCAAAAGAATCTTTAAAGGAAATATACGTTTTAGATAATTCATGACACCAACAATTCTACTTATTTTGATACAAATATCATCAAAATGACCTTTCCATGTTAAACCATCATCAATTGTAACACCAAGAAATTTTACTCTATTGACTTGCTTGATTTTGACATTACCTATATATATTTGTAAAACATCTTCATCTATTACCTTATTCTTTGTCTTAAATACCATATAACATGTTTAATAAATATTCAAAACCAAACGATTTGCAGTAAACCAAGAATACACTTTCTGCATTTCTGAATTAATCATATTGTTAACTTCATGCACATCCTGGCCTGAGAAAAATAAGTTTGTGTCATCTGCAAATAATATAGAATACAAATTAGGGCTTACAAACTGCAAATCAATGACAAATAGCAAAAAGAGAAGAGGACCCAGTACAGAACCTTGTGGAACGCCTGTATTCACATGGCACAACTTTGATTTTGTATTATTTACAACTGTATATTGTATACGATTTGATAAATAACTTTTAAACCAGTTCAAAACATTTCCTCTTATTCCATAATATTCCAATTTCATAATAAGTATTCTATGATCTATACAATCAAATGCTTTTGTTAAATCTAAAAATATTCCGACCAAAAATTCATGATTTTCAAATGCATTTGATATTTTTTCCATAAATTTAAGTAACGCCATATACGTAGAATAACCATGTCTAAACCCAAACTGTTTGATGATACAAAATATCATTGCTGTCAATAAATGATATCAATCGAGCATAAACTAATTTTTCAAACAATTTAGTAAAAACTGACAACAATGATATCGGCCTATAATTTTGTAGCTGGTGTTTGTCCCCCTTCTTAAAAACTGGAATTACTTTTGCTACTTTAAGTTGTCGTGGGAATATCCCACTATCCAGAGATGAATTTAGTATTGCACACAAGGGTTCCATTATAAAACATATTGATTTCTTGAATACATTGACGTGAATATCGTCATCACCAGGACTCTTATTTACTTTCAAATCATTTACAATAGTTAACATTTCGGATATAGTAATAGGCTTAAAAAACATAGATTGGCCATAAGTATTGCGCAGGTAAGTATAAACAGAAGCACATGAATTAGGCACCTGAAACTAGGTCTCAACCAAAACTATACCATCCCTTTAACCCCCACAACCTCTGTGTCGGCTGGTTTCCTCGTCTTTCGTCCTTCCCATTTCCATTGCTTCTCAAAGGCTCTCGTGTAGTCTTCCCTTCCGAACTATGTATGGGGTAAGGGCCTTTACCTGAGGTTATGTGATGGGTTGTGTAGACCGTTGCCGGTATTATCAAGAATGACTCAAAAGAGTTTCGGCCTTTCGTTCTTTACTTTTGCATGTTGATGATATTTCCTCACATGTAAAATGAGCTGACAACAAAATCGGAATTCTCACCTTTGTGGGAATCATTTTACAAATATTAGTCATATTTTTCTTGATCTCGAATTTCCTAAATCGATGACAAGTGGATGGATTATACACGTCATTGCGTCGCCTGCCATGATAATTGATTTTATTTTTACATTTATTTTTATTTCATTTTTAAATTCGGGTTCCGTGCGTGAAAGCTATACACCAAGCTGTTAGACGAGATATTCGAAAGTGTATACAATGGTGAAAATCTGTGTACAGCAGATCGGTATATAGTTGCCTTGATTCTTTGTTTTTTAATCATTCATTCAGTTATTATTCTGAAATCCTTCAGGTAATAAACATTAAGAGAAAACAAAACAACAATTTTCTATTCTTACATTAACTTACTTCGTACTTGATAAGTATGTAAATTACAAATAAAAATAAATCACTGTTATATAATTTGTTATAATATCTGTCTATCTATTTATCATTTTCTAAATCTATTCATTACTATAGTTATCGATTTGCCAGTTGATGCAGTATACGCTTTGTCGATAAAGCACAGAATCAAACAGGATTTCATACTCCTAAAACAATTCCTTTGAAGGCACGAGTTATTCGAGTTATTCATATCAAAGACAAACTTCCTCAGTTTGTGTCAATTCACAAGTATAGGGAGTTACTTTCTCCCTCTCTTTCCATGTCTATATTGAAAGCAAGTATTATCATTAGACGCAACTGAAGTTGCTCTGATATTGAAAGTTGGACTAGTGGGGTCACTGCAGCGAGCCGTTATTAATTTTCTCGTAAATGATGGCCCTTGATGATTCTTCGGAGACGTTGGGTGATCTGAAGCAGATCGCATCATTGCGTCAGTCTGAAATGTCAAGTTATCATCTCTTTCCTCAATTCTAGGTCAGTGCAGGGGGGGGGGGTGTGAGTGTGTGTGCGTGTGTGTGTACGTTGGGGGGAGGGGGTTCGGGGATACTGCTCTAATGATGATGCGATCAGCAGGCGCCGTATAAAGATGAGTTTCTACTTTGCCAGAAACTTTTAGTTAGCTCGCTGTCGAACTCACGACCGGAAGATTTCGGTAATATACTTTTATGAATAATTAAGCGAGAGGACAAGGCTGGGAAGCCGACATAAAATAGAGGAAAATGGTAATGATTTACGCAATCGTTTTTCAACGACTTCATAACAGAGTTCAGGCGCCATCTTGATGGCGGTATACATCGTATATGATTGACCAAGTTGGTGGTGGCTGTGTTTATTTTCGGATGTGATGGTTAGGAAATGTTTTGGAGAGTACGTATCCTTGACAAATCTGTACATCAAGGATAAATAATTTCCGGTGTCTGTCGAGATTCTTGTGAAGTAGTCTTCGTAGATAGGCTCTTGAAAATCAATCAACCCGACTGCTGATGTTATGTTTGAGGACATCATTGATTCTCATTGTAAATTGTGAGAACAATGCTAGCGAGAGCTGGTGAAGATAATTATGTAACATCCTCGGCAATAAACTGTGTTTGAAATTTTATCTATCGAACCCCAATGAACAACAAGAACAACAACAACAACAACAGAATGTTTGACAAGTGGATGGTCATTCTAACGCAGTTTTTCTCAACTTCGCGGAGATGGTCTTCTCACATTAATAGATTATGTTTTCTCCCTTTTTTAACATATATATTTCCCCTTCTATTAATCATAAGTGTGGTATTTGTCCACATCATTTAAGAGTAACAGCATTTTAAGTTACAACTTAATTTACACTCAGGTGAATCCAGCTGTGACGTGAGTAATTCCCATGAGTAATCCAGTAACTCTGATTTGGTTCGTTGGGAATCGAGATTCCCACACAGTCAACCCCAGACGCGACTTGAATCACCAGTCTTACTAATTTGTTCTCTTTTATCACTGCATAATTGTGATAATATGAGTATATATCTTTTCATTTTTGAAGCGCCATGAGCACTGAAAAGTGGACATGTGCGCTATACAAGTAGTCACTATTTTTATTATCATTATTATTATTTTTATTATTATTGTTATTATTGTTATTATTATTATCTACTATTGCCGGGATTTATTTATTTATCTATTTGTTTGGGTTTTTTTTTTTTTTGGGGGGGGGGGGCACTGTGGAATCATAGTGGGTAAAACTCTATAGATTTTGAAACGGAGGTCCCGAGTTCGAGTCTTGACGACTGCTTCCGTCCTTAATTGGAGGACACGATTTTACCCATGATGTTGTTGTCCACCCAGACGTTAAAAAAAATATTTAAAAAATATGATGAGTATCCAGCAATGCTGGGTTAGTAATAATAATGGTAAGGCCTTTAGGAAGAGCAGTGCTAACACTGAGTGAAGGGGCTACCCTGGGTTAATGAGACAATGAATATCATGATGTCATTTTATTGTATCATTCGATCTTGTCTATTGTTTAATCGCGCATCATGTGAAGTAACAGAATACAAATTTGTGGCTTTTTTTTTTTACACGTAACTTTGAACATTATCGGGAAGTCAGAGTTTATACGCCTGGTGAACCAACCTATTCGCAGAATGTTATTGGGACATCCAACATTTTGTCCAACAAAGATTTAGGCTCAAAGTAATCAAAATGCCGACCACCATTTTTTCTACGCCTTTGCTTCATTATTATTTTTTTCCCCTGGCATGGTACAATTCTTCTACGATGAGAAACAACAGTTGAATAATTGGTGCATATAAAAGAAGCATGTTTATGATGTTTCTTGGGATTTTCTCTATAAAAAAAGCGAAAAAAGAGCAGTACGCAAGAAACTTCACATTCTACTTTAATCAGGATTGCTATCAATAATGACCAATAGGTTACCATGGTAAACAATAGACTCGCAGATACACATTATTGTTTTTCTTTTCCTTTTCACGATCTTTGTTTGCTATTTGGTCCATATGGGTAATAATGTTTCTGATTCATTTTTTGTGAAGTGAATCCTAATAAGTGCTATTATTCAAAGTAAACGTAAAATTACTTTCTTGATGTTTCATACGCGGTTGAGACAAATACCACCTTTAAATCTAATTCATGCGACATTAGAAAAGACTCGCATGGTGGCTTCTAAACCTGTATTTTGAAGGGATTGTACAGTTATGGTTGAGACCTAATTTCAGGTTTCTAACATTTTTGGTGAGATAATGAGAAACCTCTTATAAAATGTGAAAGAGCATGTAATTCTATGAGGAATTCAACGTTTATTTGATGAAAATTGGTTTTGAAATGGCTGAGATATCAAAAAAGATCGATTCTAATAAAGTGTGGGACCCACACTTTATTACGATCGCTTTGTTTTACTTTGTTTTTTGATGTTTCAGTCATTCCAAACCCGATCTTCGTCAAATAAACTTTGAATTCCTCTTAAAATGGTATGTTCTGTACTATATCTTAAGTGTTTTCTTGGTATCTCGCAAAAAGTTAAAACCTCAATTCTCATCTCCACCAAAACTGTACTCTCCCTTTGAGCTTTATATTTTGGTGTCTATTCATATTTTGTACCTACACATGTACAGCAATCTGTGAGGTATCGCACATGACGCTTTCCCCTTTTAACGACATGCTGCTCTTATGGCGTTTGTAAGAATTCGAATACCTTTTTAAAACCATATAGGCCCCTCTTCTTGTCATACTTTCCTTTACGTCGATCTGTGTGATGTCCCTACGCAATCCTTTGCATAAAAGGCTTGTCCGTTTACAATTATTTATCATCCTATATATCTAAACCATTAACGAGTCAGCCGCTTACAGAAGCTCTCGCAGTGACTATGCTATGACGTCATAATGGTTAAACCACCTGTATAATCCTGTCTCTGTCATTGAGCGATTCCGTATACCATTGCGCGGCCTGTTCACCTCTCTATCGAAATCGAACCTTCTTTAGAAGTGTTTGTAGGGTATAGTGAATATGTGAATTGATAATCTTCGGCACAGTGGTTCTCGGGATAACTCTGCTAATACGTCATTGAAAGACAATAACAAAGAATTTTCAAGGGAAGTGTTCTTACGTCTTCCAGAGTGAAGTCTGAGTCATTGTGAGCCCGAACAAAATTTGATTGTGAAACTCATCAAATAAATATCATGCAGGATGTATTCAGGATGATGAGTACAAATAGACGTGTTGAAGTACTGACAAATATAATATATTGCAGCACTCGTTTCAGACTGTAAAATGGTTGTCATTCAAGCGTCTATTCATCACTACCAGAAAATTGCATTTCGTTCTATCACAGTGGATAACCACAAGTGCATAACTCATTGACCCCGCTTTACACTGCAGACAGGAAGGTTTATCGTAATGTTTTCATGCTTCATGCAGTGTCACCCTCACCTATTAATCGAAGTAATTAGATAGTAAATACAGCCTTTATAAATTATGACATGATTTGATTTTCAAGCTTATGTCAGCCTATAAGCCTTTCATTTTTTTTCTCAAGGAGATACGTAATAGACGAAAGTCACACTTTTACTGTGTTATATGTTTTTCAGTGTCGCAATTCTTAAAGATATTTTGTTAGAGCAGAAATTCCATAGAGAGACAACAGGTACATAGGGAGAAACAATATAAAATCTGATGAATTCTTCTTGTGCTAAACATGTGGCATCTTTCTACATTACAAAAACAGTGTACGTGATTACTCTGAAGTTGTATGTTCTTACACTGTTGGCATACAAAAAGCAAAACCTCCATCGGTCGATTTTTATGCAATTAAAAAGAACAATATAACGGATACTAGTTGGGAGAAAAAAAAGATTAAAAAAAAAAGAAATAATGTTGTATATACTCACTTCTAGGATAATAAATGACCAGTGAACGATCCTAAAAGACTAGTCCGGGTTTCTAAAAATCCTCGACAGAGAAAGACACACAGCGATGGAAGATGAATAGAAGCGGGAAAATGCCGACTGATACACGATCGACTTAAGTTTTGCTCTCAGAGTTCTGCGTGGTAACCGTCGAGAATTATTCAACTTCCTCTCGTGCTAATCCAATTCGAAGTGATAGAATCTTGCGAGGACGATCGAGATGACAAAAGAAGACAGTTCGAATTCTCTCGACGAAGCCACGAAACGGAATCACAAACTTCTTGCTCGTGTATGTGCTGGCTAGTTCCCGCCCGAACTCGAATGGCAGTCCACCCGTCAACCATGAGAGCCTCGATTCCAAACGTATAGGAATAGGACTGTTTTATTTTTCCTTCGATACCGGATAGACAAAACAAAGAATCCCTGAGTATTAGGTAGATATTGGTTCCGGTATTGAGCCCACAATTTTCCTGCTCTCTTTTTGAAGTCCACTGCTGCCGCGCCTGGATTTCGACTACAGATATTTGTCACTTCCTAAAACAGATACAAACGTTGTGTCACGTGGCCAGGTGATGAGTATAATAATCCCAGCGCTCTGGCTGTGTTCTGATTCACGTTTGTGGAGGGAATGTGATAAAAATACCAGGGAAAAGACACCTTGAGGAAAATTTCTATTGTTGTGCGTCCACCCTGAACAAGGTTGAGCTCAGTAGATTGTACACCCCTGGTTTTCAGTAATCCACGTCTAGATTCAAACCAGTACAAGAAAATCAACCCCCCCCCCCCCCAAAAAAAAAAAAAAAAAACCAACCAAAACAACAACAACAACAACAACACACACAAAAAAAAAAAAACCACCACAACAACAGAAAAAAAAAACTGTGTCAGCCCACTGTCTTTGACTACAAGTATTCTTTTAGTCTGGAATTGCGTTGAAAAGCATAATCTGAATAAGAAAAAGTGTTCTGTCGACAAAACTGTCTCGGTCCTGTATTAAATTTAGTAACTATTATTCACAGGGGCGTCACCAGCTTTTTTTCAAGGGGGGTGCGTTTTGACACTAAATGTTTTTTTTGGACAGACATCTGTAATATAGGAAGCTCTCAATCCCTAGACTTTTACTGTTTTTTTAGGGAAACCAAGCGGGGAAAGGGCACCGGCGCACAGTGGGCCAGAATGAGCTCAAAGTGCGCCAAAATTATATGCCGTGGTTTCTTTTTACCCAAATTTGGTGTCTAAGGAAAATTCGGGGCGTAGAATTGATTGAACATAATTTCAAACTCATATGACGTCACTGTGATGCTGTTTTTTCATTGGCTACCAAAAATCTGTCTGTAAATGACAAAGAAAGCAATGCAAATCTTAGGCGTTATTTTTTTTTCTTTAAAGATTAATTTATCTTTTCACATTCACTGACACTGCTTTTATACTACCATTGAATACACGATGCTTACATGTCATAGAGAGTGTATACTCTCTTAATTTCTAGGATTTATTTTTAAGTCCTAAGGATTTATTGCTTTAAGTCCTAGCGGACTGTAAATACAGACAAAACCTTAGGACTTAAAAGTAAGTCTTAGCTAGGATTTAAAAATTTAAGTCTATGTTCGACTTAAATTTCAAGTCTATAGGATTTATTTTTTAAGTCTTATTAGATTACATTTAAATCTTTCTTAGACTTGTTTTTAGAATAAATCCAGCTTGGATTTAAACGACGAAAGACTTATTTTAAGCCTTCCTTGGATTTATTTCAAATAAATCCATCATGGATTTAAACTCAGACTACTGAAAATGACAGCCAATTGATGCACTTTCTTCACATGTAAAGGTCTATTTATTTTAACAAAATCAAACTGATGCATTTTTCACAAACAACGATAAGTTACAAAATATACAGATGATTGTCATACACATGTAGGCTCCAGAAAAAATGAAATACCACATGATGAAAACAGAGCATATTTTGCAATAGTCTCAGATGGTCACATCTTCACATTCATGTTACTGATGCTTCTTTCACTGTGTTCTGTAAACAAGTTACTAGACGACTGGAACCTTCATTGCCAAATAGATTACTTTTTTTCACTTTTTTTTTAAATCTTGCAAGATGACTCCATACGACTCGATTCACTTTCATTTTATGTATTTCTTTCCCTGGTGAGCATCGTTAAGTCGTAAGATGGAAACTATGAACAAATATAAGATTATATATGAATTCTAATAACTTAAATTTTAGAAATGATGCCGTGTAATAAATAATACAGCCTCCATTAAGTTGACGTTTAGATTTACACGCTTTGTACGTCCCATGCATGCAATTTAAAGAATTATTTGATTTTTTGGAATGATGCATAGTATAAATTTAATCAAGAGGGAAGTAAAGGCCAAAATTAGTGTAATCACATTAGAAAAGTGAAGAAATTTCCCTACACAGAATGGTGTAAAGACTATGAAAATCAGCTACGAAATAAGGAAGATATGCCTCTTTTCAATTTCACACATTTCCAGAAAACAGATCTTGTCCAGTCTTTATGAACGTCCAAATGAGGGAATTGATGATGTCATTCCTTCAAAATATTTTTACACTTTTCACCTGCATGTATTTGCATATTCATACGGACTAGTCAAGAAATGTTTTCTGAAAACGTGTTACATTTCCTTATTTCTTACCAGACTTCCCTAATTTTTCCACTATTCCATAGGGAAAATTTACAATTGAATCCAAACTGTATTACATACAACAGTAGGGAGCAAGATCTATGTAAACTCTGAAGTAAATTCACCTTAAAACATTAAGAAGCTCAAATAACAATTAACATTCTAAACTTACTTCTAAAATTCCTTGAATATCGATTGTCTGAAATGGATTTACATAAGTACATTTCCATACTGCATTTTGGTAGACAAAATGTTTGACAAAAGAATATACAAATTCCTGCTTAATCTATTGATATTTAAGAATCCATCTCAACTGATGACAGGGAACCATCTCAAGAGACTGTTCAAGTGAGATGGACCACTAGTTTCTTAATTACTTTGATGTCATATCTCGTAACAAAGCACTATGTTGAAGTGATGCAATCTGAATTTTTAACTAGAATTATCACTCATTGTGATTAATATACCCCCAACCACAACTGAGGGAATTAGCTCAACCAGGATTATTTTTTCTTACTTTTTAATAAAGAAAAAAAATTACCATGGCAATGCACTGTTCCACCTCTCAAATCAAGTGCTCAAAAAATGAGTGAGCAAGATAAATAAACTGACGATTTCTATGGTTTTTACTAAAAATTGTGTAACCATGGCAACACAATGTTGGACATTAAGAAAAAAATGAAGTTTGCACAACTATAGGCCCTATATCATAGCCGTCATATGTGCCAAATTTCAAGCTAAATGCTAAAAGGGTGAGGGGTTTAGTTGAATTCACATTAGTGTATCATTTTCATGCAAAATATACTGTTACCATGGCAACACATTTTCCACACTGACAAAAGATTTTTTGCACATCTAGGTAATGTAGAGGTAACATGTGCCAAATTTGAAGCCAAAATGCTCTAAACAGAGACAGGAGAATCGAAATGTTTGTATGGTTTTCATTAAAAATGCACCGTTACCATGGCAACACATTGTTTAACAATGATGAAATATGAAGTTTGCATATTTCTGAACTACAATGGTTGCATGTGCCAAATTTCAAGCCAAATGCTCAAAGACTGAGGGAGTTACCTGAATCCAAAATATTTTTGTATGATTTTCATTCAAACTATGTTGTTACCATGGCAACACAATGATCAACAATGACGAAAGGTTAAGTTTGCACATGTACGTACCATAGTGGTCAGGTGTGCCAAATTTCAAGCTAAATGCTCAAAGACTGAGGTTGTTACATGAATCCACAATATCTTTGTATGCATTTTAGTGAAAAGATGCTGTTACCATGGCAACGCATTGTTCACCATTGATGAAAGATTAAGTTTGCACATCTATATGCTAAAGTTGTTGCATGTGCCAAATGTCAAGCCAATTACTCAAAGAGTGAGGGAGTTAACTGAATCCACAATATTTTTGTATGATTTTCATTCAAAATATGCCGTTACCATGGCAACACATTGATCGACACTTACGAAAGAATACGTTTACACATCTACATACCACAGTGGTCTTTTGTGCCAAATTTCTAGCTAAATGCTCGAAGTCTAAAGGAAGTTAGCTGAATCCACAATATTTTTGTATGTTTTTTGGTTTAAAAAAAGCTGTTACCATGGCAACGCATTGCTCACCACATTGTTTCCATATCTATATACCATAGTGGTCATGTGTGCCAAATTTCAAGTCAAATGCTCTAAATTTGTTTAAGGTGCCCATCTGCGCTGAATCTATCCTTCCTCGTGGGTTCAAGCACATATTTTGGCTGGAAAACCAAAGTTTATTTCTTTATAAATAGAGAGTTTCATATTAAAGTGTTTAGCCACAACGTCATAATGAAAATAGCAACAAATCAGCGCTCAATAAATGTGATGGACAATGGCTCAACAACACTGTGGGAGTGATGAAAATTAGCTAATCGTTGAACAATTACAAAAGTGTTCAGGGAACTTTCTTCTTTCAATTTAAATCAATGCGGATCTGGCATTACTTTTTTTTTTCATCATCAACCAGACATAATATACAGAAAACAAGCCAAAGATGAACAGTAAATAAATTGAAACTGGACATGTATAAAAACTTGAAATATTGCAAAAGTTAGGCACACACATACATGATAGCACCTCTAAAGGAAACATTGCGGCATTAACTTTCCTTATTGTGTTATTTTCATTTAAAAATGTACACAAAAAAAATTACAAGGAAACTTTACTACAACCAGGGCATGACAGACATGCTTCTTGTGTGCATGGATTTGTAGCTCAATATAAATGGAAAAGTGAGGCACACATAACATAACTCAATATCCATGAGTCAAACATTATGCATGATAGTATCTTCAAAGGAAACATTGCAGCATTTTACCTGTGTTACTTTGATTGAAGAATTCACCGAAAATTAAGAAAACTTTGCTGCACATCAGGGCAAGTCAGATATGCTTCTTGTGTGCATGGGTTTATGGCACAATGTCGAAAAATCTTACTAGCATCATACACTGACGTGTTCTTGAAGTTCGTGGCTAATGCCCAGAACGAAGCCCTCACTTGGGATTGTAGCAGTACATGAATATGCCGCCACAAAATCAAAGAATGCTTCAAGCACCCAAGCATATTTGACGATGAAGACACAGTGGGCTTTAAAGAGTCTGTCAAATTCTTGCTTCCGGTCATCTCCAGCCTGGACTTAGTATGGTCTTGTCCAGGATGAGAAAATACTGGATGTACGTCTAGTCACTCCCTTATCTGACTAAGCAGGGCTGGCTGAAGGTGGCATCTTTAGCATCACTGAACTTCGCGCTTCTCGCTCGTGATGTATACGTTTCGCGCGGATCAACTTGGCGTTTCCCGTTTGCTAGGGCTTTCAGGTGGGAGAATCTCCAGATCAGAAGATGCTTTGGGCTGGGGTTGGAGTCTCTGCATCAGCAATGCCATGAACATTGGTTCCTACCTGAAAAGAGATTAAACATGTATAGCACTACTGATATTTCGAACTAAATTTCACTTGAATCGTTTCAGCAAATGACAAAGGCTACAATTATTATCAAATAAACTTTGCATCACATAGAGGGAAGTTAAGTTCTCAGTGAGAGGGCACTCTGGAGGGAAAAAATATTAAGATATAATTTTACATATTGATCTTAAATACAATGTACTAATAACATATTCATCACATAACTTTTAGTTTGTGATGTACAAGTAAATATTTCTGATATATTTCGGAACATATTATTTTAAAACATTTTGTCTCATCTGGTAAACCTCAAAGCCTTGAAAAAAGTTCCCAGAAATCAGATTACTTTTTGCCATCATCGGGGTGGGGCCTACTTGATATTTACATGTTCCAGACTCATAAGATATTTGATGTACATATTATTACAAATCAATAGAAGTCAGCATGCATTTTTAATCCGTAATTTAATGAATTTAAAAGAAAACTGTCTAAACACGGTAGATACCCCTACACAATACTCATTGCTGAATGTTCTAAAGTTTTTTTGAGAAGAATCGCTTCAAAAACACTGATATATCAGAGAAGAAAACTTTGTATTTCTCACGACAGCATGAGAAATTCAGATTTTTAAATTCCACCTGTTACTGAGTACATGCAGATTCTACACGAGTCTTGCTTTGTAAGATACGAAGCTCAAATATTCTTCTCTAAACATGAGCTGGTACTTAAAAGCCCAATGAAACATGCATATTGATAATTCTCAAAATTGGAAGCTCAATGATTTGATCATAAACTGATTTCAAGTCTATAAACATTAAGCATATATTGTACTTACAGGCACATAGTCATTCTGCACCAGGTACTGCTGGGCATCCCTCGGGAGCATGAGAGGTCCTCTCCCTTTCTTCTACATGGGGATGTTGGGTCTGTGAAGCATCGCTGCAAGTAGTGACATTCAACAAAATTCCTATAGAATGGAACACAATACAATTTTTTTTTTCAACTTGAAGTATTTCACCCATTCTCTTTAACATATTAGATATGACGTATTGTATCAGCTCTGACAATCCCTAACATTCAGTTTTCGACTTATTATCAATATCAGTCTATGAAGAGCAAACTCGTACACATTCACTTTCCTGAAAGGTGTAATAGCAATGAAGCATAAACAAATGAGTAAGTTTTACTCTCACACTTTGGACAGAAATTGTTCCAGTAATTATAATCAATGCCACAAGATCTATGAGGATTGGCGGAAGGACTTACTGTCTCCATCCATGTCTTCACATCTTCTTACGATGTCTTGCAACTAAGGGTGGTTTCGCTTGGCAAGTGCAAGATTCTATAGACGTAAAATGGCCCCCATCTGTTCACCATCTCCTGCACTTTTCTCGGTACAACTGGGCAAAGTCCGCATTGATGTGAAAATAAACACAAAAACTGTGAAATATCAGTGATCAGGAAGTGGAAAATGAAAAGCAGAAACGCTTGACAAAAAAAAAAAAAGGAAGAAAACAAATATGCTTCGGGGGTATAAACGGTCGCCATAGCCACATTTCTAGATTTTTATGTAATTAATTATTTCTTATTGGTCTCGAGGGTTGTATTTCATGCTGGAGGAAAAAATGAGACCGATATCTCTGATTTTTGTTTCAGATGTTATCGTTAAAATCAATTTTTAGAAATACCAGGGATGTCTTGCATATCTAAACACCAAGAAGGGATAGTCCTGACAGAGTACTCCTTGGAGTACAAATTATACAAATAACAGGTAATTTGCATTCCCTTTATCTTAAAAAATATTAAAAGTAAAAAATTAAAAAAGGCCTCATATATTGTAAAACTTCACTACATTCTCTCACTGATGTATGTGATGCTTAATGCATACATCTCAGCCAGAAGTGTAGATCTGTAGAATTTTTAAGTCTAGATCCTTCTACTCAAACACAGATCACCACATTGATTACTGTAGTATGCTACAAAGAGAAAGACTGGAGTAGAATACCTTTATCCAGGTGCGAAATCTTGTTCCATTGCACGAGTTAATCCCATACATTATTTGTTTCACACAACGCCTTCAACAATAACACTAACAGACTTACTAGTTCAAGAAAGAGTCTTGAATTCAGTGCAGAAATGGCAACCATAAGGCCTAGGTGTCCAGGCCTACTACTGAGTGGTAGTAATAATAGTAGAAGTATTTTCACGGAATGCAAATCAGTAGCACATTCACATTTCTATACACATGTACGCAGCCGAGTGCAAGTAGCATTGAAGTTGATTATTCCAGTAAAATGAGTGACATGATGCACGCTTGATAGTAAGAGTGTTGAGTGCACACGCCCAAGGTAATTGTTTATTGTGACATCAGATTCAGTAGACCTAGTCATGCAATGGAACAGAAACTGTTTATTAATTGTAGACCCCCATTGGGAGTCAATGGAAATTGGTGATGTCAGCCAATATGGCCCATGCGATAGAAGATTTTACAGTTCAGAGCTTGACGCCACTGCACTGGCATTGCAACATTGGCGCCCTAAACCCTGGGGCGCTCATCACACAGGGGGCTTCGTGTTTGGGCTGGTCGCAGTTCTATTGTAGCGCCCATAGGGTCTACGTACTATTGGTGGCCTAAACACAACGTTAAAAATAAAACCCATCTAACAGCATATGCCCTACATTTTATCACAGCATAGTGGGGCATGATAAGGCCTAGAACTGTGCCTTTCTACGTAGAAATTGATAAATTAAACCTTACAAGAGTGTAAGAAGGGGTGAACTGACACTAACTTGTTACTGTTACTCAGTGTTAGACGACAGTTAGGCCTACGCTACAGTAGCCTGTTATGCCCATAGCTTTACCTTTCAGTCAAGACACCAACATCGTAAATCATTGGGTAGAATGGGCGCTTTATAAGAGTCCCTGTATTATTACACTTGTACTTGCAGTTTCACCGAAATAGAGCCCCCACAATACTAGTATAACGTTAGCCTACATGTAACTTGTTACAATGTTTGGATAGACACATTAGCCATGAACAGCTAACGTTAGCACTGGCGCTTCAGGGATGGACAGCGCTGTATACAGCGGCAAGGCTTAAACTCTCCAAAAATGTAGGGCGGTTAGTGCACATCTTAACATCTTTTGTCTTTGGTTACTGAGTCCCAGAGTTATCAAACACATTCTTAAGCACTCATACAGTAATATGCTCACCTTTAAGCAACTTGGTCAAGCTTCCGTCAGATCATGCCCTCAAAAAACTCCGGCCTGCATGACTTCTGCCTTCAAGACCAACTCAACTGCTCGAGTCAATAGCGTTTGTTTGCAAATGGTCGATGGTAGGTACAAGTACTACAGTACATGTACAATGTACATATTGTGCACTGAATGTGTGTGTATGACTACGCTATCTAGCATCGCATGAAGCAAAGTGACGGCCGGCCAGCGCCAATTCCGGTTTTAGGCGGTTCAAGATAGCGCATGACGTCATTTACAAGTCATCTGATTGGCTGAAAGTTTAAGTCCTTGTTAGATTTAGATTGCGAACAGCTTCGACACTCAACTTTTAATCGAAGCCACCTAAAATAAGTCTTAAAGACTTAAAATATTTTAAGTCGTAAGAAAGATTTAAAATTTAAGTCCTAGAAATTAAGAGAGTATACATTCTGGTTTCGTTAAAAGAATCGAATTTATGCTGAAAGTTCCATATTACACACGTACTGCAAAATGATACTGTTGTCCTTGTAAACTAGTTAAAATATAAGTTTATGATGTACGCTGTACGTTTGGGTGAATTTATTCACTTTATTCTAGCAGGACATAAATGTGCGCTATAAAATCAATTTCCGATATAGTTCTTATCTCTCTACTTCATATTTAACCTTAGGCCTATGCAATATCAATTCATACAAGCGCAAAAACCATTTTGTCTAATTTTAATGGAAAGATAACAAATCGTGAAGTCAGTAATCAGGAAAATGAAAGGTTATGACTTAGCAGCTAAGAATGAGTCTGCCGTGTATGAAAGTTTACTTGGAAAAGCTAAAATAAAAAGATTTTTTTTTTTGAATGAAAAATTCATCGGAATCACTATCATATGAAATTATTAATTCATCCACGTTCCACAATGATTTTTTTTTCTCATCAGTCGTTTTTTTTTTTTTTTTTTTTTTTTGCTTCCGACAACCCACAAAGTGTATGGGATCACAGTCTGATGAATCCGACTTGTATTGGTCGCCTATCAGGTCAATGTCAGACAGGTCAGGCATGATCCGATGAAGCAAGATTGTCCGATGAGGATCACGCGAGCAATGTCTGACATTGACCTGCAATCGGATTCACAAACTGCGATCCTATACACTTCGCTGAGCGGCCGGAAAGCAACAGACTTTGCTTCCAACGAGTAACCGATGATAACAAAATCTCTGTGTTTTGGTGTATAACGTTCTATCTGCATATGTCAAGAGTAGGATCGATGTATTTAGGTGTCCACACAATATGTATCGCAGTGGGAATAGCTATGTTTACAGTAGTAGCTATGACAATTATGGACAATATGGCTATATGGCCTTGGCTATGTGCAATTATGTACTCTTTTATCTTCGGAGGAGGGGTCTTTTAGGTGCCGGACTAGCCCTATACATGTATTTTATAACTCTGTTTGCCTCTTATTCAGTGTTATTCATGTTTCTGTGCCTTTAACGTGCGAGAAAGAAATAATAAATTAAAAAAAAAAATGCCGCCCTCATGCGGCCCCGTATGATATAACAGCATTCCTAAGCGGCTGCAAGATCCAAAATGGACGTAATGTGTCGCGGAAAATCGGCTCTAACACAAAAAGTGGCAAAAGGTGGCAGCCAAATCCGGTATCAGCTTAAAGCTGAGACATCAGGAAATGTTGTGGTAATAGAATTTAGTTGGAAATCCGTGGCAATCTAAACTTTTCATTAGGGTATATTAAAAAGACAAATAATTAGCCTCTTTTCCAGGATATTTAGCATAGAATATTCATGAACATTAAGTTTCTTTGCATTTTTATGGCATTCGTAACGTAAAATGAACTCTGAGAAATATGTGGGAGAAATTACAGGTTGATATCTCAAAAACTACATGTTGAAATTACTTATTTATTAAAGAGGGTACAATTTGCTTTGAAACTCTTAAAATATTGTATTTTGCTACTTCAGGTGGGAAATATACCCCTTTAATGTACATACCTGATTTAAATATTTTCATGATATGCGTTTCTTTAAAGTATTGCCTCTCAAGAGTGCATGTCAAAAATTAGAAAATCCCAAGTGCCCAAAGTGACTTTTGGCGCACTTTGGTACCTCTCTGGCCCACTGTGCGGCGTAGCTAGGATTTCATCTTGGGGGGAGGGGGAGGGGCGGGGGGGGGGGGTGTTAGTATGCGAGGGAGCGAGCAAGGGTGGGGGGAGGGTGTGGAAGTGCCGGATGGGCTTGTACCCCCTATGAATGGATTATGGAATGACGGTGTGAAACGATAACTGGCAGCGATTTCAGGAGAATGGCATAACGACTACATGCGAGCGAGCGGAGCGAGCGAGCTTGAATATTTTGTCATTTTACAGTCCAAAAACTGCCGTTTGTAGCCATATTTTTTTGCTTTGTAAATTAAGGGGAGGGGGGCGCACCAGGCGCAACTACTGGCAATTACTGGCAGCAACATCAGGCGAATGGCATAAAAATTAAATGCGAGCGAGCAAAGAGAGTGAGCTTGGAAATTTTGACATTTTACAGTCCAAAAACTGCCATTTGGAGCCATATTTTTTCGCTTTGGAAATAAAGGAGGGGTTGGGGGCGCAACGGGCGCAACTGCCGGTAATTACTGGCAGCAACATCAGGAGAATTGCATAACAATTAATGCGAGCGAGCGAGTGAGCTTGGAAATTTTGACATTTTACAGTCCCAAAACTGCCATTTGGAGCCATATTTTTTCGCTTTGGAAATAAAGGAGGGGTTGGGGGAGCACCGGGCGCAACTGCTGGCAATTACTGGCAGCAACATCCGGTGAATGGCATAAAATTTAAATGCGAGCGAGCGAAGAGAGCGAGCTTGAAAATTTTGACACTTTACAGTCCAAAAACTGCAATTTGGAGCCATTATTTTTTCGCTTTGGAAATAAAGGGGGGGGGGGGAGCACCGGGCGCAACTGGTGGCAATAACTTGCAGCAACATCAGGAGAACTGCATAACAATTAAATGCGAACGAGCTTGAAAATTTTGACATTTTGCAGTAAAAAACAAACAAACTGCTGTTTGTAGCTATGTTTCTTCGCTTTAGAATCTAAGGGGGCGCATCGGGCGCAACTGCTGGCAAATACTGGCAGCAATATCAGGGGAGCATAATGACTACATTCGAGCGAGCGGAACGAGCGAGCTTGAAAATGTCACATTTTACAGCCCAAAAACTGCCGTTCTTAGCCATATTTTTTTCGCGTTGGAAATTAAGAGGGAGGTGCACCGGGCGGAACTGCTGACAATTACTGGCAGCAACATCAGGTGAATTGCATAACGATGAAATGTGAGCGAGCGAAGAGAACGAGCATGAAAATTTTACATTTTACAGCCCAAAAACTGCCGTTCTTAGCCATATTTTTTTCGCGTTGGAAATTAAGAGGGAGGTGCACCGGGCGGAACTGCTGACAATTACTGGCAGCAACATCAGGTGAATTGCATAACGATGAAATGTGAGCGAGCGAAGAGAACGAGCATGAAAATTTTACATTTTACAGTCCAAAAACTGCCGTTCTTAACCATATATTTTCGCTTTGGAAATTAAGGGGGGGGGGGCGCACCGGGCGCAACTCACTAACTGCTGACAATTACTGGCAGTAACATCAGAAGAATTGCATAAAGATTAAATGCGAGCGAGCTTGAAAATTTTGACATTCTGTACAGTCCCAAAACTGCTATTTGAAGCTATAGCTTTTTTGCTTTCCAAATTAAGGGGGAGCACCGGGCGCAACTGCTGGCAATTACTGGCAGCAATATCAGGAGAATTTAAGTGCGAGCGAGCTTGAAAATTTTGACATTTTACAGTCCCCAAACTGCCGTTTGTAGCTATATTTTTTCGCTTTGGAAATTAAGGGGGGCGCACCAGGAGCAACTGCGGGCAATTACTGGCAGCAACTTCAGGAAAATGGCATTACGACTAAATGCGAGCGAGCGGAGCGAGCGAGCTTGAAAATTTTGACATTTTACTGTCCAAAAACTGCCGTTTGAAGCTATATTATTTTTTTTCGCTTTGGAAATTAAAGGGGGGAGGGATGCCCGGTGCACCCCTCTCCCTGGATCCGCCACTGGTAGTCAAGGGTGTGGGTTTATGTTCATGACTGGGGGAGGTATGACCAGCGAGGTGGCGTCGAAGTGACCAAGCGGGGGAAGGATGTCCAAAATCTGCACTTTAGAGCATCCCCTAAACTAATGTGCGTGTTTGTTTGTGTTTGTGTATTATATACATGGAAAAGTTAGGAATCAGCCCAGGTCAAGTCTTTTTATTGGCAATGTAAGACATCTTATATAGACTAGTATGTAAAGCAACGCTGCAAAATCAATGATCTAGCTTTGATATTACGAAGCGTAAGGTATACAAAGGTGTACATTCTACATCACATTGCGCAACATTGTAGCGACTCTTCGTTCGGATGTTCTGAGTACACTGCGCACATCCTGCTTATAATATGCAGAATGCCAACCAGGAATCACGCTGAATCACAATCTTTTGTCAGGTCCGGGCTTTTTGAACAATGTTTCACACTATATACCTATTTAATTATGGTTAAAAGAAATCATAGAAAAATATCTTATTTCTTGATCACCCTTTCATTCAAAAGCAGTTTACTAACACTTGAATTACTATTTCGGTAAGTCTTTTTTTTTTTTTTACCAGCGGATTGCGAGGGGGGCGCACCCCCCTCCGTAGTTACGCCACTGCTTTTGGGTGAAATAATTGGACAGATTTCTTGAATTCTAACAAAAAATCAAGAAAATCGCGGGAATTATGATTATGTGGGGTGGGGCAAATGGTGCGCTTGCCTTTTAATACTTTTATGGGGGCAACATTTTTGTTTTCTTTCAAAAGCAAGAAAATCTTCTCATTTCGGGAATTATTAATTATTGGGGGGGGGGGGGGGACAAAATTAAAATATGCCTGCCCCTCCATTGTTTTTACGGGGGTACTTTTTGTTTTTCTGTCAAAAAAAAAAAAAAGAAAATCTTCTCGTCTCTGGAATTATGGAGGGGGGGGGGGGTGGGCAAAATGATTCGCGTGCCCCTCCATTTTTTTTTTTTTTTTTTTTTTAAATGAGGCTAAGGCTCGCTCTTGGGCTGGCAATATGGATTGGTCAGAAGCAACGTACATAGACCCTACATACTTGTAAGTAGCACACGTACATGCAAACGTGTATATAAGTGCTCCGTATCTATGGCAAGCCATACGGCTCACTGCGTCAGGTCACTACACGTACCTCGAAACACCTACGCGTGCCTGACCACACGTAACGCGTGGGTACACGTCACGTTACGTGTACCCACACGTCGCGTAACGCGTGCCCACGCCACACGTAACGTGTAGTGTGGGCACGCGTAACGCCAGGTCAGGCTTCACTGTACAAATTCCATAGGCGAGCCCGACCTGGCGTTACGCGTGCCCCCACCACACGTTACGTGTGGTGGGGGCACGCGTTACGCGACGCGTGGGTACACGTAACGTGACGTGTACCCACGCGTTACGTGTGGTCAGGCACGCGTAAGGTTTTGGAAGTACGTGAGGTTTCTCAAACACCTCGTGTGGTCCAAAACAACTACACGTGCCTAACCTGACGTTACGTGTACCCACGCGTCACGTTACGCGTACCCACACGTCACGTAACGCGTGGTCAAGCACGCGTAACGCGACGCGTGGGTACACGTTACGCGACGTGTACCCTGGCGTAACGCGTGGTTGTACCTGGCGCTACGCGTAGTCCACCACGCGTTACGCGTGGGGTAGGCACACGTAACGTCAGGTTGACTACACGTAGTCAAGTGTACACAACGCCACGCCAGGCGCCTGAAAAATTAGCCTTGTTTCAGGATATGTTTTTGTTTTTTAATCTGCTATAGTCGATACGTGTCTAAATATTTTTGATGAGCTGAGATAACTTGTGTAGGGGAAAAATACGTGTCTAAATAATTTTGATGAGCTGAGATATCTTGTGTAGGGGATGAATATCTAAGTTATTGAATTATGATTTCATTATTTCATTTGGAATGAGAGTGTTTTGCTTTTTTACTTTGTGTCTTCTAAAATGAAATCGATACTTTTTAGTGTAGTCTGTTGAATTTTAATGAATAGGCCTATGGCGTTGATTTCACAGATTATGATTTTTGTGATTGTTTCTTATTTTTTATGTTATATATCCTATATGTGTAGGCATTTGTTTCATGTTACTTTCATTTGTTTTTACCGCTTCTTCAGTATACTGTTCTTCAGTATTACTTTGCACTGTTCCTTACAGTACCTGTACAGTATTTGGTCTACATAATGGTGATGAACATAGATGCCAGTTACGTTATTGTTTAATTTAGGTCGTTGGCTGAGCAATTGAATTTTTCCGTTTTAACCACAACTGGAAACTGATTGTTTGAGGAGAAAATGAAACAACCGGAGAGGGTCAGTTTAGCCACAGAGAGACTGAGAAAAAAAGAGCAGGAAAAAGAAAGGGAGAGGGAGATCGGAACGGAGAGGAGAGAAGAGAGCTTGTGGAGCAGAGAAAGGCAGAGAAAATTTGAGCTGCTACACACTGATGGACACAGTCACTCACACCTTACATACACACATAAACACACACACACACACACACACACACACACACACAAACGATCACATACATACAATTCAGTTTTTTATATTACTTGATTACTACTTTCACTTTAACTTGTGGATCTAAGGAATATGGAATCTATCAGAAAAATTTGCCAGTTTCCAAGATTCCCCCTTTTATCACAATCACATGCATCAGATAACCATCACTGTCTTTCATGCAATCATTTCAACTCACAACAACAAAACAATTGTTCTCCTATCAAATTTTACAATGCTTTTTTAATCATATTTTTAATGAAATCCCCATTTTAATTATGTAATGCACATATCAATAAAATACAGTAATGCAATTACTGCCATGGTCCATATACTCATGCCACTTCTAGTATGTACCAATGAACATGCTTCTGATTCTTGGTCCAATTTCAGTTATATGTATTACAATGTGTACTTGAAATGTTGGTTTTGTTGCAATAACCTAATACAAGGCTGAACATTATCCTTGGTCTAGGGACAACAGTAATAGATGAACGGCCGGGTCACTGAAAATTTGTGAGTATTTCCATTGTTCTTACATGTCTTCCTTGCCTAGAAAATGGAAGTAGATCTCACGGCTCACTAATTGCGTGTATTTGAGCTATCGTCAAGTGTTGGCAGATCACTATTACTATTCACAGTTATTGAAAGTTATTTCTAAATTGCTTTGTTACAGTCATTGTGTGCATGTCGCAGTCTGTAAACAGTGAAGGATAAACATGTCACTCAAGGAACCTGGCACACCATTGCATTGTTCCCCAAAATCATCCAATTGGAAACAATGAAAACAAACATATATTTGGAGAATGAAACTATTCATTAGCACCACCAAACAAAATCTGGTGAAATTTTGTCACAGCTCTTAACCTTGCGACGAATGTCCATATCTGCGACAACTTTTACTCATTAATCAAACTGCTATACTTCTGCATTGAAAATCTTTTTATTAGTATTTTTGCAGTGGTTGTTTACTTTTCTTTTAAAGATTGAATGTATCCGACATAAGCTATCTATACACACACACACACACACACACACACATGTATATATATATATATATATATATATATATGTGGATGTATAACACATGTACACAAAATATAGATATATGCAGTGGCAGATCCAGGGTGCGCAACTGGCCTACACCACCCCCCCCCTTTATTTTTCGTTAAAAACACAAGATGTAAAAAGAAAAAAATGAAATGAAACCTGAAATTGGCACCAGGAATATTAGTTGTGCCCCCTCCCCTTTTACAGAATTCCTGGATCCACCCCTGATATGTATATTGACACATACATATCTAACCCTCCTCCCCCCCCCCCCCCCCCCCCCCCCCACAAACCCCAAATTGTGGCAAGGGGGTGACCAATGTTGTACAGAGGCGGATAAATGTTGGTCTGGTCTGTTAGCTTCTCTCTGTACTGGTCGGGGGTTAGGTAATTACATAGACACCAATCATCATCAACTTTCAATCCCAAAATTTTAAAAGGGGCCTAATATTTCTCCACAGGGGTGAGGACAAAATATAAACAAGGGTTCAATTTTATATAATTAACTCTAATGCTTCAAACAGCATATTTATTCACCGGCCTTCCCGTAGGCCTGAAATAATGAATGGCTCACAAACAATTTCCTTTTTACAACTCATGACACATTTTCTGCAAATGTATACGGAACGACATTTTGTCACCCTAGCAACACTAATCAATAATACATAATATAACTGGACCTCTCTCTCGCACTCATCTCTTTAATACTCATTAACAGGAGACTCTTTACGACCATTTTACTCTACGGAAGGGGAAGGGGTTTGGTTAGTTGGGTAAATGAAATGAGTGGGGGTGTGGCCATTTAGCTCGACGTCTGTTTGGTCGACTCATGAAGACCTCCGCATGTCGATCTCGTCATCGTCGATGAGCTGGGGTGTCCAGTCGGAAATCTGCCCTTATCACAAACTCATCAGCCGGTTCATCACCAGGGGCGTGGGGAGTCCAGCATCAACACAGTCGCTGTTACTTTACTTTGCCCATGGACCTACTACAATAGGTCCATGCTTTGCCTCAGTCGGATGGAACGCTCCAACCATCATGACCATGACGCCAACAAACCAGTTGTCGCTCGAGTTCATTACACTCTGACTTTGGGCGAGCCGAATGAAATCATGTGAACAGTCCGATTAACATCATCGTGATGACGCTCACAGTTCTATGTCAGCGAGGTACACAGTGTCAGTGCAGGTTAATAATTAGTTTGGAGAGGACATGGTGGGTGAAGGAAGGGGGTTTCCAACTCTATCTGAGTGGTCTCCAACCAAAAATCTGCTCCTGTCTCCTCAAGCTTCACACAACTCTCAAAGTTCCAAAATTCTCTGACGCTCTTAATTGCTTCTCTACATAATGTGTAGGAGCTCGGTCAAATTTTGCTTGCCACTTCTCTCCTCTCAGCTCAGTCATTCACTAAGCTTGACACTCACCAAGTTTTGACACTCACCAAGTTTTGACACTCACAACTCTCAAACATGCTCTTTTATACCTAATTAACTATTCACATTTTCTTTTCCTACCACTATTTCATTTGGTTAAATCTGATCTTTGGGAGTGGTCTCCACAAAATAATTAAACCCCCATTGGTGACATGTCCCATTAGCTCCTCCCATTATTTTCTATGCAAAATCTTCTGTAGTGTTTCCTGTCAATTTCCGCTTGAATAATTATAATTAACGATATCAAACAAGGGGCAGGAGACAAAGAGCCAGTGCCCGCATTGCTCACCAATGGTCTCTAATTTGTTTGACTACTTCTTAAGACACCGGAATCAGTGCACATGAAAATTAGGGTGTGAGGCGCCTCCTCACACTAGTTACGTTCAGTTATTTGGAGTGGGGCTCTGGTGCTGAAGATTATGGACCTGTTATGGGGGAGTTGATTGCTAAACTCATAAACTGCTGTTAATCACTCTTTTCTTGGGAAGGGGCATTGACGACGAGAAAACAAAGGTAGTCTGACAGGAAGCAAAACAAAGGATTTCATCAGGGACCTCCCTGATTGCATAAACTCAAAGAAGGGGGCTGTATAGGGCTGTGTACTTTTGCGTCACCGGGCAATTTTGTGCGCTAGTAGCCACTGGGCTACACATACATGCACATATAAACATTCTTATTCACATAATTATGTCATTTGTTATCTGTGGCTTTCGCCATGTACAAAGCACAACCACAGTCTGCATATTTGATGCAGTCACATCATTAGTCATAAAAGCACATGATTTCATTACACTACTAGTATATGAGAAATGCATTATGCCCCACTAAAAAAATCTACTTGTTGCCAAACAATCATCTTGTCCTTTCCATGCTGAATGCTTATATACATTTTACACTGTAGACCAAGAACAAAGCTGCGTGCACAATCACCATTTTATACACCGTCCCTTTAGTTAATGCTCTCAAAGTGAAAGAAATCGTCAGTTTTGAGTTATATTAAAGAGTAAATTCCAGAATGAAAGCACATCGTAAATTTGAAAAGGTAGATAATGAGAATGCATGCCTTGCTGAGTTTTGAAGAGACAGTCATATTATGTTACTCCTCAGAGATAATATGAAAGAGTTGTTCAATGTAAAATAGCAGAGCCTGTGAAAAAGTGCTAAAATTGAAATTATTTGCAAGACCTCTAGGACAGTTGGAGTTTCAGAACTGTAGTATACAATTTCACTTGCAGAGACAAACAACAACAACAACAGAAATCGATATTGACCTGCTATTGTGATTAGTTGCATGGTCAGATTATTCAATATAAGGAGCCATTACCGTCACTAAACTCTCAAGAAATGTTGAAACTAAGGCTCCCATTTCTGTGCATCAACATACCCTGGACATAGGGCACAGTTAAGTGATGAGATCATTTCTTGCCACAGAAATGAACAAAGCATGGCGCTGTAACATATATTCTATGTGGATGCTCCACACCATTCCTTGACTACTGGCTTAACCACACAAAGAATGACATTGTGCCTCATCATCTGTGTACTATACAAAGAATGAGCTCTTCCAGAAGGGAAATATCCACAAGATTCTTTGCGTGCTTAAATAGTACCACCTTCCAAGTTCAAGCTTGTCGAGTATGATGATTGAGTCAACTGAGTTATACCTTCAAAAGAGACAAGAAATTTCAAAAAAAAAAGTGGAAAAAGAGAATGAGATTATACTTCACACATAAAACATCTCCCAAGAATCTAACACATGTCTTGTGTTAAGATATATGCACTGAGATGTTAACCTCCCCATATTAAAGAAAAAAAAAACAACAAACAAATAAACAGGAAGATTTGACATAGCAAATATGAAAACTCTTGTGAAGGCCTATTTCATGCATTACAATAGGCCAAAAGATATCTGAATTATGTAGACTGCTGTAGTTGATCATTATCAGAAAATGAAGAACATTTTCATCTTTTAAGCAAAGTGAGACTTAATATGAGATGATGTCTCACCTCTTTATACACAGAATATGAAATAGATTTTTTTAAAAATGTCCTTTCAATGGAGTAAATCATTATTCATAGTCAAACTGCATTGCAAAATTCCTGCATATGAACTGCCATAAAGTGTTATTGTCTCATCATTATGTTATGCATTATTATTCTTATGTATTGTAAATAGTCTGTGCAGCTCTGCATTCATTTGTAGACACGTGTGCATTTCTGCCACCATATATCTGAAATTAAAATTTGCTTACCAGTAATTCATACCTATTGTGAGAATACCAATTGGGAAGTAAAAATTGGTATACACATGTTCTTGTGAGTTGGTTTGTGTGTGAATTCATTAAAATTATGATACATTTCCATAGCGTTGTACACTCATTCAATCATATTTCAACAGTTTAATGTATATGGCTTTCTCAACATCTTTAGATCAATAATAAATAATTACCAAGTGGCTAAATTCTTGTATGCAAGACAAATCCAATGCTCCAATAACCTAATGTTGCTATCAGTGCAAGTTCTTTTTTCTTACCTAATTGGTTAAGACACCAATAGGTCCTTTTAAAAAAAATAATAACTTCAAATGCCAAACTGACACTAGCTCGTGTTCTTGCATGACACAGGTAAGAACCCAGAATATGATATAAAGTATTGGTTTTAACCCTCACTATAAACTGTCAAGGAGGGGGCTAGAAGGTCCCCCTCGGCATTCCTAGCACTGTCGTCTTTGCAGAAAAACTATGGCTGTGATGTTTCACAACTTCTTCATTTCAAGTGTCTGCCGCATTCTCCCTTTAGAGACCAAATTTTAGATACCCAGGAGGAAATTGCATATAAAATATGTACATGCATGTCAGACCAAGATATGCTAAAAAACGTGATACAGTTGGAAAGAAATTTGTGCTTTCAGTCAAATTTCACAACAGCATGATTATTTTTGCTTATCTCGATTAAAATCAATGAATAACATCTTTTCATGCTCCGAATACTGTCAACTACAAATTGCAATCACACTGTTGAGATCTGGAGGGGGGGGGGGGGGGGGGGCCTGGGAGGAGCCTAACTAAGATTACCCCCATCCATCCCTTCCCCCTCTTTTATCTTCCTAAACAGTTGAGGTTAACACAATGATAGTACTTTGGATGAGTTCACGTACTCAATGAAACACTCACCACATAACTCCTTGTTTTTCCAGCTACAGAAGAGCAAATGCACGTCAAGGAGATTGGCACTGTCTTGTTGAAGTATGGCTTGGCAATGGGTGGACTGATAGTCTCCCTCTGAATGTCGATCAATTCCCCAGCTGATGCATTTCTTGAGCTAATTCATAGTAATAAACACAAGAGTCAACCTTTCATAACTTCATTACACTCAACTTCAGCACAGTGGCAGGTGACAGATCACCCCCCCCCCCCACAACAACAACAAATAAAATACTAAACCCAGGACAATGATATTCCCTGAAAGTATGAAATAGTCAACATCCCCAAGCATCTATGACTTGAAAGCCTGAAATTCATCAAACAAATCATATTTGTAGGGGTTTTAGTGCCCTCAAGCACTCAATAAAGGAGCCTGAAGATAGAGTAATGTCTCAACCTCATTCACACACTTTGAGTCATTTCTGTCACGAATATTATTTTCAATGAGGTAATATTCAGTAAACATCACATCACAAAATGTCTGCATATGAAATTTCAGAGTTCATATGCTGATTCATTAAACACTATACATGTACATGAGTACATGAGAATGTAATGTGCATTACATTCTCACGTACTGCAACTATGCCTTAAACCCATAAACTGCACACATGAAATTTGTAAACATGTATGCATTTCTGTCACAAGATTTGGAAATTGGTATTTGCTTAATTCATGCCTAATGAGAGATTACCAACTGGAAAGTGAAAACTTAATGTAAGCATGTACTTGTGTATTTCTTATCATTTTTTATAAATTTTAATTTATTATCATTCATACAACATAAAGTTTTGACTGAATCTTAACACAAGTAATAAACAATACTGAGTGGCTAACTCTTCCACACAAGACAAATCTCATGGTGTAACAACAGTTCATATTTCCAGGGAGATGGGACTCACTATTGCAGGTTTCACTTTTGACCTATTTCTTTGGTAAAGGCGTCAAAAGGTGGTAAAAACAAACGAAGAAAAAAATGTTATCTCAAATGTTAAACTGTTTCTTACACTGTAGCTGTTTGCTCTGAACAGAAATATCCTCCCATATTCCATGTACAAGAACCCTGAACCTCGTGTAAATTTACAGGTTTACTTACTGTATAAATTCATTAGAAATTGTGACTCATAATACATTATATCAGTTGATGTACTTGATGACATACTCACCACTTAGCTACTTGCTTTTCTAGATTTTAATGAGCAAAACACACATGAGGAAGATTGGCAATGTCTGGGTGAAGCATGGACTGACAGTCTTCCTCTCAAGTCATGTCAATACAGTCCCAGGCACTTCTTGAGCTACATCATGGTGATAAGACACAATAGAAACTTTGATAATTCGATTGGACACAACTTCAGGACAGTGGTAAATGACAGATCACAACCCTTTGCCCAAACAAAAAAATAACAATCACTGTGGAAACTGAAATTCCATGAAAGTATGAAATAGTCAACATCCTCAGACAGCAACAACTTGACGTCCAAAAAATCATCAAGGCAAAGGATTTTGAGGAGTTAAGTGATTTAGAATAAGGGTAAAAGATCTAGATTAACCTTACAAAGTAGCATTCAAGGTTTATTGGCTTTGACTTGTGCCTACTGACTTAAGGATCACACACTACTCAGTCAACCTGAATGAAAAAGAAAAGCTTGTTTACTTGCCCATAACCGTCTATGATCACCTGTCATATGACATTTTTGTGTGAGTGGGAGAGGGTTGTGGGGAGAAGGAATGATCACAGATTGTTTTGTTACGAGAAATAGGAATGGGAAAGTGAAATTTGATGACCAAGAGGAGTATGATATTAGTTACTGACCAATGATAAACTTCCAATTGGGACACACATACATAATACGTCTACATTCATATCCACATTAGATATTCTGCAGACACAACATACTGTTTATAGTTTAAGAACTGATTCAGCCAGCAAAGTGAAGAAAAATAAAACATGTTACAAATATGCCACCTGACAGAAATTTGAACACCTCAAGATCCAATTTCATCATCTTGTGAGTAAATGCAGTTCACTGTATATTTTGATTTTCTGATTTTTCCTTTTTAATGGCATACATATTGGTAACACACTAACAACTGTTGTCAGCCCAAGATATCTTTAACATTTATCTTATCTTTTCTGACATGACGTACTGCTGCTATGGTCCAGGCTAACATCACAATCTTCTTTGACTTTATTACAGCAAAGTGGTTCCCAACCCTTTCTAATGTATTGATTTTAACTTCACATTTTTTTAAATGTGATCATACACAGCCATGTCGCTGTAAATGAAGTTGCGATGCCATATAATGCTTTGCACGGCGTCTGTTCAGGCTAGTGATCAGTAAAATAGTCTAGTCTAGGAAGATTACAGTGCTTATCAATAGATATTCTTTGCCTAAGAATTCAAAACATAAGTGAACTGGGGGGGGGGGGAGTAACGTGGCCCATGTGCATTGTATGTCATTAATTATGTGAAAATAAGCAATGTGTGAAGAATTTAAAAAAACAAAATATTATGCCTTTGCTAGTAATACAGTATGCTGGGGAAATACTCCATGTCTATTACATTCGTGTTCCACGAATCTCCAACGTACTGTTCAACATACCTATATCATACATATTTACATATATGTATATATATATACATGGATTCTATGATTCCAAAATATTACAGAATGACTATCCCAGTGACCTGTCATTAGCCAATTTTCCATGTCCAACCATAGATACGGCCAACATAATTTGTACTGGTGCCTCTGTTCCTTTTCATCATTGTTTAGCCTTGCATTGACTATAATTTTCAAGTCTCACCTTAAATATGCACTTTACAAATTTGATAATTTTCAGAATTATGAGGGTAAATACTACGTATAGATTCTACTGTACTGTCCAATTAGTCTTTTGCATACTCTTATACTGTATGAGTGTAACGTTAAACAGAATAGACTCTAGCAATATTTAGGCATATTCCTAGTCCTACTTGTTCACAATAAGTAGGTCTAACGCTAGGTCTACTAGTCTATTCATAGGAGCCTACTATTAGTACAAAATAAGGCGCTAATGTAGTTTGGTTCTGTGTAATTATTGAGATTTGGTCATGGATACGACGGTAGATCATCAGCGTCTATAGTATAAACCCACAAGGTCACATATTCATTCATGGCAATCACGACGGGCGCGCTCCCCCAGAGCTTCGGCGGGCCACTCCGTCAGGAAAAGTGAAAGTACAACTACTACAAGGCTGGAACTTGGAAGACGGACAAGTCGAGTAATTTTGGAGTGTATTTTCTAATCGTGTACCTACAGTTTTCCTATTAACTGCAGTTCTGTATGACATGAGACCACATTAGTGTAGTAGACAAATAGTTTGTATTGCTATTAATCAATATCAAAAAATCAAATGAACTTACTGTCACAGAGGGGTGCAATTCAATGTCGAGTACATTCAGAGTAGGCCTAGCTAGGTCGGATACTTCGCGTGCGGGTGGTGCGGTACAGGGTACGTCTACATTCTTCAATGGGCATGCCAGTCTGCCACAGCCAACGTTAGCTTACTGTATATCATATGAAAGGTAATTTATTGTCAATGGTGATGAAAATTATAAAAAGGCACGATTTGTAACAATGATAGATAAAAGATAATGATAATGTACTGTAGTCTGTAGACTGACTACTAAAGTATAGACCTGTATTACAATTTTTATTTTATTATTTTTTAAAGGATATAAAAGCCTTGCGCACGGCTAACTTTCACAGTAGCCTGGCGGCCCCTTAGGGTACACTTGACTACGTGTAGTAACAAGCCGTTACGTGTGCCTACACCTCGGCGTAACGCGTGGTGGAGTACGTGTAGTGCCAGGTACAACCACACGTTACGCCAGGGTACGCGTTCGCGTAACGTGTACCCACCACGTCGCGTAACGCGTGCCTCATCACACGTAACGTGTGGTATGGGTACGCGTAACGCCCAGGTCGAGGCTCGCCTATGGGCTTTTGCACCAGTGAAGCCTGACCTGGCGTTACGCGTGCCCCACCACCACACGTTACGTGTGGTGAGGCACGCGTTACCGCGACGTCGTGGGTACACGTTACGCGACGTGTACCCTGGCGTAAACGTGTGGTTGTACCTGGCACTACACGTACTCCACCACGCGTTACGCGAGGTGTAGGCACACGTAACGTCTGGTTACTACACACGTAGTTAACGTGTACATTAACGCCACGCCAGGTTACTGGAAAGTTAGCCTTGTTTCCAGGCTAAAAGTCTCAGTGCATATCTATTTAAAATAATGTTTTCACCAGAGCAGATATTCTGTCGGATAGGGGTGATATGATTGCTGGAAATCTGTTCATTCCGATTATGGCATGGTAACGGCAGGCCTCAGGGGCATAAAGAAAGGATGGGGGGCCGGGGTGTTTTTATGAAAATCTGTTGATCCATGATCTATAAATAATAGGAAAACTTAAAAACAGTTTAACAAAAGCAATACCAGTTTGCCATGGTGACTTGTATATTGTCATTTAATTGTTTTAACAGACTGCAATTCTCCCACAGTAGTAATTACCAAGTAAATGAGAAATAATTCTACCACAAACATTTATTTATAAAAGTATCATACTTTACAAAGCTTCCTGAATTCCCATGCACAATAAATACTGACAAGTCGTCTTTGTTATAGGCCCTATATACCTCCTTGCTTTATATGACAAAGTAATGCCTACCACAAGCCCTATGCTATCACAGTGTGATTGTAGTTCCTTTATCGAAGTGAGTAAAAAAAAAAAGGAAAATGAACATAAAATGACATAATATTAAATGAAAAGTAAGAATTTAGGCTAAGCTTCTGCCCGCGGTCTATACAATCGGGATCGGAAATTATACAGGATTACTCTCTAAAAAAAAATCGAGTGAAAATATTCACTCTTAAAGGAGTGAATACAAAAAAAAGAGTGAATTTAGAGTGAAATTGGAGTGAATTTTGAGTGAAAATGTTCATTTTCACTCATTTTGGAGTGACCACAGGGATCACTCGAAGATTTTGGAGTGATCCCTGACGTCACTCTAAAACGAGTGAAAATGAACGTTTTCACTCAAAATTCACTCCAATTTCACTCTCAATTCACTCATTTTTGTATTCACTCCTTTAAGAGTGAATATTTTCACTCGATTTTTTTTAGAGAGTAAATGGGGAAACTAGATATAACCAGACATAATATATGCCATGACAATGTAAAGGGCTCGTGCTTATTACACCATGATCAGGGCGTGGACAGAAGGCTTGCACTCAAACATACACTAGGCAGGGATGCCAAGTTAAAAAAAAAAAAAAACCAAAAAATTATGAGTGAGATATTCATTAATCGGCATCTCGGCATGCGAATATGCGCGCGAGCAAGGGTGTGGGAGGGGATTTGCCCCGGCCCCTCTGTGGCCAGAGTAGGGAGCTTTTTCAATTTCATCAGCTAGGTGCATACTTATAAGTGACTATCTTTTACTTATTTTGAAAGACAAAAGGGAAAATATACCTTCATTTGCAACTATCACTTTAATCTTTTGAGCTATACTCATTATTATAGGCCCAAGTTCCAGACTTGGCCCGATGCGTGAGAAAAATGGGTGCCATGCGTGAGATTGTGAGATTGCCCCCTAAATGATTGAGTCTCACGCATAGCTTGAGACTTGATGGTAGCTCTGCATATAGGCCTAACATAACCGCATTATTCAAGATGGCACAACCAAAGAGTTTAGTCAGGAGAGATTACACATTACATTCGTATATGGAATCAGAGTGTATACTCTTTGGGCACAATTTAACACACTGATTCCATGTACGAATGCAATGTGTATGCGTTAGGCTGCGTTCACATAGAACTATTCGGTATTCGATATTCGCTATTCGCTATTCGCTATTCGCTATTCGAGCACCGAATATACACCATCACCCGCACCGTCAACTCACCATCCCATGTAGTGAGGATTTCTTCCTCCTACATCGCAGCAAATCTTATTAACAATTTCTAAACTGCATCAGAATGTCAGTCTACATGCTTATTTTTGCTAAAGGGCAAATCCAGACCAAAACTGTCATTATTTTATAAACGAGAGACGGTATACGCTGCAAGAAAATCGAACAAGCTCGATTCCCACTTTGCTATACTTTTCGCAGCTATTCGTACTTTCGAATAGTGCCCTCTTATGTGAACCGGTGTGAGGAAATCCTATCGTTGGATTCAAGCTATTCGCGTGCCCTCGAAAAAAGAGCCCGAATACCGGAATAGTATACTTCTATGTGAACGCAGCCTTAGACCTGACTGCCCATAGCAGATCACAATACAGTAATACAACGTAACGTCTTGTGAATAGCACCCCTCTTGTGGCCACAGACGCATGATTGTACGCATACGGACTGTTATGCCATGAACCAGACACAGGCAGTGCAGTAAGGATATGCATAACCTTTCCAAAACATCACATTCTGGACACATGGACAATCGCACAACATCCGCTATTGACCTGGACATACAAATAAAAACTTTACATATGGCTTTATTCCTATATACTTTCACCACCTGTTGTGGGTATATTAAATTACTAATAATTGGGGAATTCATCAGAATAATATGCCTGTATTCGAAATTCTCCCTCTCATCTACCTCACGCTTAGATTATCAGAACTGGGATGTAATAAATCACCATAATCACGTGCATCATAATTATATCAGTAGCTATCTGTCTTTTTTCTTCTTTTTTTTTTGTTGCATATCACATCCGCTCACAGCAAACAACACTAAAACGAAAGATTTTTTTCTCTCAACACTGACAACGTATAGTTTTACTTTGAAGGCGTTTATGTGTGAGAATGTACTTGAGAAATGCAATATGTGGTACACGTCCTAAGAATAGAGTAATACAATAATTACCTGAAAGTTCATAATGCTAAATGACAGTAGTTGCATGCTGGAGCCCATCCTTAAACTGCAGTCTAACTATTGTTGGTCCAACTTTATCTATTTTATTCTTCTAAACTGGTGCAACGCGTCATACAAGGCTGGGACATTACATTTTCGCCGTGGCCCCGGTACAACAGAGAAAGGTGATCGGGTCACAGGAATCTGTGAGAGTGTATTTGCACATCTTCCTTGCAAAGAAAAAGTGAAGAACAACACATAGGTCACATACTGCATGCATTCCAGCTAGATGCTTCTCGACAAGACCAATGTTACCAGAGCACCATTAGTCTCCCATGGCCAACCTCGGTCTGTTGTGATACAGCCAAACCCGCTATTCCCTTTTTTTCTCTAATGGCCAAATTGGACAATAAAATTATCTATTAATGACAAAAATGGACGTATGTATACCCCCAACGTTAATAATTTTCATGAACATAATGTGTCATGGGGGAAAAAAACTGTTCATATCTCAGTTCATCATATTGATGTGGTATGACTTTATGAACTTTGTCAAAGTGCATGTTATTCGAATTATGTTAATGACGCCATTTAAGCACTTTTTCATAGTAATATACTTATACCCATGGTACCTGCCAAATTTGACATTATTATCATGGTCCATAAATTGCATTATTTCTTCATGAATTTCACTTCGTAGGTATGGCTTTCTTTCTATCTTCAAACTCACAAAACATTTATGAAACCCTTTGCTATACCTGCAGTCTCTTCACCTAATTTTTATGACTTTTGACTGTTATTGACCCGATATTTGATGACATTTTTGTTTTCTTCCTGTTTAGGGGCATTCAAAATATTAAATTTGATGCAACAAGAAAACATTTATGTTCAGCCTTCCCTAATGGACGCACAGTCATTGTGTACTGTGTACTTGTAGAAAATAAAATGATGTGACCGTGCATCACAAAACCAACAAAAGGTCGCAACCCTTAATTTTACATTAGGACTCAATGAAACGCTCATCTGTTTCACCATTCAGTGCTGAAACATGCAGGCAAACCAGATCAATCTTAAGTCTTTCACATACACTATTTCTCATAAGTTTGGGGTCATTATACATGCATGGTAAAGTGTGTTTTCAGCAGTTTTTCTACAACCTCTTTTTTTGTTGTAAAGTGAGGGAGATCATTTAGTATGTTTCAGCATGGAAATCCCATAGCATCTTCCAAACCCTTAGACACACTCTTCGCTTTGAACTGTAACAAGGAATGCTACTGCTTGTAAAGTTGGCATCAATATACAATAGCCTGGACAGAATATGTTACTAGAGCATGCTCTATTTCAGCTTAATCTGATAATGCCTTCGTTGTTGTTGATCCTGTGGTTTAGATCCCGTTTTGTCCCATTCCACGGCACAGCTATGTATACTGTTTGGTGAAGATTTAAAAAGCGCATGAATACACCCATTACTTCAGATCTTCTTTCCTCAGTTCACACTTTTCAACAATGTGTGATTTCTTTCCAATAGTTAGATTAGTTAGGAGAGTCCATTTGAATTGAATACATCATTTAAAGCTCAGAGTGTGTTCTTTTAGAATTTGCCCTAAACCTAAGAAATTCATGTCTTGTGACTTTTTGTCGGTTTTGAGATTCAGGGTCTCAAAAAGATAAATGAAAGAGAAACACAAAAGAAAACCGATATCATTATCTATGTCTCGTATTTATCGCATTTGAATTGTGCTTCGATATCGTATATCATTCCTGCTTAATGAAAATAAAGAATATGTCATTGTTTTTCTTCGATGGATAGATTCATGTTTGGTAGACATGCCGATATCAATGTACACAGGAGCGGATCCAAGAATTCCATAAAAAGGGGGGTCCATTGGCTGACGTTGTCTTTTCATTTCTATCGTTTTAAACAAAAACAAAATAAAAGAGGCGGGACACGCTCGGTGCGCCCACCTCTGCTGGATCCCTAACAGGTACATTAATGTAGATTGAATTGATGAAAATGTTCGGTTCTTTCCAAGTGCTAGTAGAAAACTGCAAGGGCTTCAATCTCTTTGGGCCTGTTTTTACAAAGCTAAAGCCCTCACTATGATAATACAACTGCTATACAGATGACATAAGCAGATGCCACTGTCGGCATCTAATGACAAGAATTCGCCATGATAGGATGGAGTGGTATGAAAGAAGCTTTCTGAATAGCCAGCATCAACGCAGACTCTGTTATGGTGCGTGTGTTAAAAACGGAAGACTGAGTGATTTTTCAGCACCATCGTCGAAATTATGGATTGTTTTGTCCACTTTTTTTTTTCGTATATACGGAGCCCAGGGAGAGACATGTGAAAAAATATTTCTATTTCATCAAAGCAAGATATAATTATCTCTTAATCAGATGAGATATTGTGTCATTTTGATGAGATATTTTCTTAATTTCATGAGAGTAGCAAGTCAGTTCTTTTTAAATGCGATTATTGACAATACCGGTATTAAGCTACACAGAAATTGAGTAGTTCCATGACATGGGTCCAAAAAGAAAGAATTTCGACCTTCTGCCGGAATTAAACTGACCTGAAAGAAAAACAACAATAACTAGCAATCTGCCAAATAGAGATTCAAATTGGCAAGTGTTTATTATGTTAGTTATGATTAGGACGTATACAGAAAACTTCAGTTGATTGTTGTTCACATGTATACCACATAATACATGTACATGACGGCACAACTCAAATTTATTACCAAAAAATATACACAAAAATGAACGAATGCAAATCATAATCTCTGCAGGCAGCACATGCAGCATACATAATAATATTACAACTTGAATTTCTACAGTGCATTTAGAATAAAACTTTCATGTTATCATTTTCATCAACAAATATTTGTGGAAGAAGAATTTGTAAATGGCTTTATAATTATTATTGTGCGTGAATTACAATCCAAAAATACTGAATGATAGACGTGCCACTCCATGGTACCGTTTCATGAAAGTTGTCAGAGCTGACAAGTTGTTAAGTCTAACTAAATTGATGAAACATCCCCCAGGAACCCATACCATAATTATGTTTTTTTTTTTCTTTATCATCCAATTAGAAACAATAATACAAAATTAAATGGTTCAAAGACAGAATCTCCCGCATCACATCACCTACACAGGATATCTCAGCTCATGAAAAATAATTAGACACGTATAGTCTATAGCAAATAAAAAAAAAAGACATGTCCTGAAACAAGGCTAATTTTTCAGGAGCCTGGCGTGGCGAAGTGTACACTTGACTACGTGTAGTCAACTTGACGTTACGTGTGCCTACACCTCGCGTAACGCGTGGTGGGACTACGTGTAGTGCCAGGTACAACCACACGTTACGCCAGGGTACACGTCGCGTAACGTGTACCCACACGTCGCGTAACGCGTGCCCACACCACACGTAACGTGTGATGTGGGTACGCGTAACGCCAGGTCGGGCTCGCCTATGGGTTTTGCACAGTGAAGCCTGATCTGGCGTTACGCGTACCCACACCACACGTTACGTGTGGTGTGGGCACGCGTTACGCGACGTGTGGGTACACGTTACGCGACGTGTACCCTGGCGTAACGTGTGGTTGTACCTGGCGCTACACGTAGTCCACCACGCGTTACGCGAGGTGCAGGCACACGTAACGTCAGGTTAACTACACGTAGTCAAGTGTACACGACGCCACGCCAGGCTACTGGAAAGTTAGCCGTGCGTAAGGCTTATAGCCTTTTAAAAAATAATAAAATGAAAATTGTAATACAGGTCTTATACTTTAGTAGTCAGTCTACAGACAACAGTACATTATCATAATCTTTTATCTATCATTCTTACAAATCGTGCCTTATTATCATTTTTATCACCATTGACAAATTACCTTTCATATGAAATAAGCTAACGTTGGCTGTGGCGGACTAGACTGCCGATTGAAGACACGTATAACGTAACTACAGACAGACGTATGGCAGGATTGTACCGCACGAATTGCGAAGTAACGGATCTACTCTGGGCAGTGTACTCGACATTGCACCCTTCTGTGACAGTAAGTTCATTTGATTATTTTTCGCCCATGATATTTATTAATAGCAATACAAACTATTGGTCTACCACACTAATGTGTCTCATGTCATACAGAATTGCAGTTAATACGAAAACTGTAGGTACACGATTAGAAAATGCACTCCAAAATTACTCGACTTGTCCGTCTTCCAGCCCTGTACTTTCACTTTTCCTGACTGTGTAGCCCGCCGAAGCTCTGGGGGAGCACGCCCGTCGTGATTGCCATGAATGGATATGTGGCCTTGTGGGTTGTGTATAGGTAGCCTATAGGCGCTGATGATGTACCGTCGTATCCATGACCAAATCTCAATAATTACACAGAACCAAACTACATCAGCGCCTTATTTTGTACTAGTACTGTAGTAGGCTCCTATATAAATAGACCTAGACCTACTTATTGTGAACAAGTAGGAATAGGCCTAAATATTGTTATTCTGTTTTCAGCAAGTGTAATACAATGTAACGTTAGATCTACATGTTTGACGTACGACAGTATGCAAAAGACAAATTAGACAGTACAGTAGAATCTATACCTAGTATTTACCCTCATAATTCTCAAAATTATCAAATTTGTAAAGTGCATATTAAGGTGAGACTTGAAAATTATAGTCAATGCAAGGCCAAACAATGATGAAAAGGAACAGAGGCACCGGTACAGATTATGTTGGCCATCTATGGTTGGACATGGAAAATTGACAGGTCATTGGGATAGTCATTCTGTGATTTTTTTTTCTTTTTTGGTAATTTCCATGATCATGGAATCCATGCATATATATGTATATATGTATGATATAGAGTTCTAGGTAATGTATGTTGATCAGTACGTTGGGGATTCTTGGAACAGCAGAACAATTTACTTATCAACTGATAGACATGGAGTATTTCCCCAGCATACTAGCAAAGGCATAATATTTTGCTTTTTTTTTAAATTCTTCACACATTGCTTATCTTCACATAATGACATACAATGCACATGGGGCATGTTACTTTTTCCCCCCAGTTCACTTATGTTTTGAATTCTTAGGCAAAGAATATCTATTGATAAGTACTGTAATCTTCCTAGACTTATTTTACTGATCACTAGCCTGAACAGACGCCGTGCAAGAATGCAAAGCATATGGCATCGCAACTTCATTTACAGCGGCATGGCTGTGTATGATCACATTAAAAAAATGTGAAGTTAAATTCAATACAGTAGAAAGGGTTGGGAACCACTTTGCTGTAATAAAGTCAAAGAAAGATTGTGATGTCAGCCTGGACCATAGCAGCAGTATATCATTTCAGAAAAGATAAGATAAATATAATGATATCTTGGGCTGACAACAGTTATTAGTGTATTGCCAATATGTATGCCATTAAAAAGGAAAAATCAAAAAATTAAAATATACAGTGAACTGCATTTACTCAAAGATGAGGAAATTTGATCTTGAGGTGTTCAAATTTCTGTCAGGTGGCATATATGTAACATGTTTTATTTTTCTTCACTTTGCTGACTGAATCAGTTCTTAAACTATAAACAGTATGTTGTGTCTGCAGAATATCTAATGTGGATATGAATGTAGAGGTATTATGTATGTGTGTCCCAATTGGAAGTTTATCATTGGTCAGTAACTAATATCATACTCCTCTTGGTCATCACATTTCACTTTCCCATTCCTATTTCTCGTAACAAAACAATATGTGATCATTCCTTCTCCCCACAACCCTCTCCCATCACTCACACAAAAATGTCATATGACAGGTGATCATAGACGGTTATGGGCAAGTAAACAAGCTTTTCTTTTTAATTCAGGTTGACTGAGTAGTGTGTGATCCTTAAGTCAGTGGGCACAAGTCAAAGCCAATAAACCTTGAATGCTACTTTGTAAGGTTAATCTAGATCTTTTACCCTTATTCTAAATTACTTAACTCCTCAAAATCCTTTGCCTTGATGAATTTTTTGGACGTCAAGTTATTGCTGTCTGAGGATCTTGACTTTTTCATATTTTCATTGAATTTCAGTTTCCACAGTGATTGTTGTTGTTGTTGTTGTTGTTTTTTTTTTTTGGGGGGGGGGGGGGCAAAGGGTTGTGATCTGCCATTTACCACTGTCCTGAAGTTGTGTACAATCAAATTATCAAAGTTACTGTTGTGTCTTATCACCATGATGTAGCTCAAGAAGTGACTGGGACTGTATTGACATGAATTGAGAGGAAGACTGTCAGTCCATGCTTCACCCAGACAGTGCCAATCTTACCGATGTGTGTTTTGCTCATTAAAATCTGGAAAAGCAAGTGATAGCTTAGTGGTGAGTATATCATCAAGTACATCAACCGCTATAATGTATTATGAATCACAATTTCTAATGAAGTTATACAGTAGGTAAAACTGTATTTTTACGAGGTTCAGGGTTCTTGTACATGGAATATGGGAGGATGTTTCTGTTCAGAGCAAACAGCTACAGTGTAAGAATCAGTTTAACATTTGAGATAATTTTTTTTTTATTTCTTTTTTTTTAGCACCTTTTGGTGCCTTTACCAAAGAAATGGATCAAAAGCCAAGCCTGCAATACTGAGTCCCACCTCCCTGGAAATGTCAACTGTAGGTTGTTACACCATGAGATTTGTCTTGTGTGGGAGAGTTAGCCACTCAGTATTGTTTGTGACTTGTGTAAGGATTCAGTCAAAACTTTATGTTGTAGGAATAATAATAAATTAAAATATAAGAAATAATAAGGAATACATAAGTATATGCCTACATTAAGTTTTCACTTTCCAGTTGGTAATCTTGCAGTAGGCATGAATTAAGCAAATATCAATTTGCAAATCTGGTGACAGAAATGCACACATATTTACAAATTTCATGTGCGCAGTTTAAATGGGTTTAAGGCATAGTTGCAGTACATGAGAATGAAATGCACATTACATTCTCATGTACTCATGCACATGCATTGTGTGGAATGAATCAGCATATGAACTTTATGAAAGTTCATACGCAGACATTTTGTGATGTGATGTTTACTGAATATCAACTTACCTCGTTTAAAATGATATTCTTGACAGTAATGAATCATAGTGTGTGAATGAGGTTGAGACATTACTACATCTTCAGGCTCCTTTTCATGTTCAGGCTCCTTTATTGAGTGCTTGAGTGCACTAAAACCCCTACAAATATGATTTGTTTGATGAATTTCAGGCCTTCAAGTCATAGATGCTTGGGGATGTTGACTATTTCATACTTTCAGGGAATTTCATTGTCCTGGGTTTAGTATTTTATTTGTTGTTGCTGTGGGGGGGGGGGGGGGGGAGGGGAAGGGGGTTGATCTGTCACCTGCCACTGTACAATCAAGTTATGAAAGGTTGACTCTTGTGTTTATTACCATGAATTAGCTGAAGAAATGCATCAGCTGGGGAATTGATCGACATTAAGAGGGAGACTATCAGTCCACCCATTGCCAAGCTACGCTGCAACAAGACAGTGCCAATCTCCTTGACATGCATTTTGCTCTTCTGTAGCTGGAAAAACAAGGAGTTATGTGGTGAGTGTTTCACTGAGTACGTGAACTCATCCAAACTACTATCATTGTATTAACCTCAACTGTTTAGGAAGATAAAAGATAGGGAAGGGAGGGATGGAGGTAATCTTAGTTAGGCTCCTCCCAGGCCCCCTCCCCCTTCCAGATCTCAACAGTGCGATTGCAATTTGTAGTTGACAGTATTCGGAGCATGAAAAGATGTTATTCATTGATTTTAATCAAGAAAAGAAAAAATAATCATGCTGTTGTAAAATTTGACTGAAAGCACAAATTTCATTGCAACTGTACCACGTTTTCGAGCATATCTTGGTCTGACATGCATGTACATATATTTTATATGCAATTTCCTCCTGGGTGTCTAAAATTTGGTCTCTATAGGGAGAATGCGGCAGACACTTGAAATGAAGAAGTTGTGAAACATCACAGCCATAGTTTTTTTGCGAAGACGACATTGCTAGGAATGCCGAGGGGGACCTTCCAGCCCCCTCCTCGACAGCTTATAGTGAGGGTTAAAAGCAATGCTTTATATCATATTCTGGGTTCTTGTGTATGTCATGCAAGAACACCAGCTAGTGTCAGTTTGACATTTGAAATTATTATTTTTTTAAAAGCAGCTATTGGTGTCTTAACCAATTAAGAAATAAAAAACTTGCACTGATATCAACATTATGTTATTGGAGCACTGGACATGTCTTGCATACAAGAATTTAACCACTTAGTAATTGTTTATTATTGATCGTAAGATATTGTGAAAGCCATATATACATTAAACTGTTGAAATATGATTGAATGATTGTACAACGCTTAATAGAAATGTATCACACAATTTTAATGAATTCACACACAAACAAACTCACAAGAACATGTGTATGCCGATTTTTACTTCCCAATTGGTATTCTCACAATAGGTATTGGTAAGCAAATATTAATTACAGATATATGGTGGCAGAAATGCACACGTGTCTACAAATGAATGCAGAGCTGCACAGACATATTTACAATACATAAGAATAATAATGCATAACATAATGATGAGAACATAAAACTTTATGGCAGTTCATAGGCAGGAATTTTGCAATGCAGTTTGATTATAGATAATAATTCACTCCAATGAAAGGACATTTTTTTTAAATTTCATATTCTGTGTATAAAGAGGTCAGACATCATCTCATATTAAGTCTCACTTTCCTTAAAAAATGGAAATTTTCTTCATTTTCTGATAATGATCGATTACAGCAGTCTACATAATTCAGATGTCTTTTGGCGTATTGTAATGCATGAAATTGGCCTTCACAAGAGTCTTCATGTTTGCTATGTCAAATCTTCCTGTTTGTTTGTTTGTTTGTTTGTTTGTTTGTTTTCTTTAATATGGGGAGGTTAACATCTCAGTGCATATATCTTAACACAAGACACATGTTAGATTCTTGGGAGATGTTTTATGTGTGAAGTATAATCTCATTTTCTTTGTCCACTTTCTTTTTCTGAAATTTCTTGTCTCTTATGAAGGTATAACTCAGTTGACTCAATCATCATACTCGGCAAGCTTGAAGTTGGAAGATGGTACTATTTAAGCACGCAAAGGATGAGTAGCTCGCTGTCGACAGTCAGTGGAGATAAAAGAAGGCAGTAATCTTTCTGAAGACATTTCATCAGGCTGCCGGGGTCATCACTCTCTGCAAGCAAGGGAAGAAAGTCATGAGCAGACAGTGGTCACAGGCTGCAACACTCACAAATTCATCACAACTCATCGAAGTATTGGTGCTTGACTATGATTTCAATTAGAAACTTGTGGATATTTCCCTTCTGGAAGAGCTCATTCTTTGTACAGTACACAGATGATGAGGCACAATGTCATTCTTTGTGTGGTTAAGCCAGTAGTCAAGCACTGGTGTGGAGCATCCACATAGAATATATGTTACAGAGCCATGCTTTGTTCATTTCTGTGGCAAGAAATGATCTCATCACTTAACCGTGCCCTATGTCCACGGCATCTTGATGCACAGAAATGGGAGCCTTAGTTTCAACATTTCTTGAGAGTTTAGTGACAGTAATGGCTCCTTATATTGAATAATCTGACCATGCAACTCATCACAATAGCAGGTCAATATCGATTTCTGTTGTTGTTGTTGTTGTTGTTGGTCTCTGCAACTGAAATCGTGTACTGCAGTTCTGAAATTCCAACTGTCCTAGAGGTATTGCAAATAATCTCATTTTTAGCACTTATTCACATGCTCTGCTATTTTACATTAAACAACTCTTTCATGTTATCTCTGAGGAGTAAGATAAGATGACTGGCTCTTCAAAACTCAGCAAGGCATGCATTTTCAATATCTGCCTTTTCAAATTTACAATGTGCTTTCATTCTGGAATTTACTCTTTAGCATAACTCAAAACTGACAATTTCTTTCACTTTGAGAGCATTAACTAAAGGGACGGTGTATAAAATGGTGACTGTGCACGGAGCTTTGTTCTTGGTCTACAGTGTAAAATGTATACAAGCATTCAGTATGAAAAGGACAAGATGATTGTTTTGCAACAAGTAGATTTTAGTGGGGCATAATGCATTTCTCATATAGTATATGAAATCATGTGCTTTTATGATTAATGGTGTGACCGCATCAAATATGCAGACCGTGAAAGTGTTTTTTACATGGTGAAAGCCACAGATAACAAATGACATATGTGAATAAGAATGTTTACTAGTATATGTGCGTGTATGTATGTGTCAATATACATATCAGGGGTGGATCCAGAAATTCTGTAAAGGGGGGGGGGGGGGCAACTAATATTCCTGGTGCCACTTCCAGGTTTCATTTCATTTTTTTCTTTTTATATCTATTGTTTTTAACCTAAAATAAAGGGGGGGGGGGTGGTGTGGGCCATTTGCGCCCCCCTAGATCCGCCACTGCATATCTATATTTCGTGTACATATATATATATTATATATATATGTATATATATATATATATATATATATATATATATATATATATGTATATGTGTGTGTGTGTGTATATAGATAGCTTATGTCGGATACATTCAAACTTTAAAAGAAAGGTAAACAACCACTGCACAAATACTAGTAAAAAGATTTTCAATGCAGAAGTATAGCAGTTTGATTAATGAGTAAAAGTTGTCGCAGATATGGACATTTGTCGCAAGGTTAAGAGCTGTGACAAAATTTCACCAGATTTTGTTTGGTGGTGCTTATGAATACTTTCATTCTCAAAATATGTTTGTTTTCATTGTTTCCAATTGGATGATTTTGGGGAACAATGCAATGGTGTGCCAGGTTCCTTGAGTGATATGTTTATCCTTCACTGTTTACAGACTGCGATATGCACACAATGACTGTAACAAAGCAATTTAGAAATAAATTTCAATAGCTGTGAAGAGTAATGGTGATCTGCCATCACGTGACGATAGCTCAAATACATGCAATTAGTGAGCCGTGAGATCTTCTTCCATTTTCTAGGCAAGGAAGACATGTAAGAACAATGGAAATGCTCACAAATTTTCAGTGACCCGTTCATCTCTTACTGTTGTCCCTAGACCAAGGATAATGTTCAGCCTTGTATTAGGTTATTGTAACAAAACCAACATTTCAAGTACACACTGTAATACATATAACTGAAATTGGACCAAGAATCAGAAGCATGTTCATTGGTACATACTAGAAGTGGCATGAGCATATGGACCATGGCGGCAATTGCATTACTGTATTTTATTGATATGTGCATTACATAATTAAAATTGTGATTTCATTGAAAATATGATTCTCAAAACAAAAGATTGTAAAATTTGATGGGAAAACAATTGTTTTGTTGTTGTGAGCCGAAATGATTGCATGAATGACAGATGATGGTTATCTGATGCTTGTGATTGTGATAAAGAGCAAGGTAGATAAAAAGGGGGAATCTTTAAAAACTGGCAAATTATTCTGATAAATTCCATATTCCATAGATCCACAAGTTAAAAGTGAAAGTAGTAATAAAGTTATAGAAAAAACTGAATTGTATGTATGTGATCGTTTGTGCGTGTGTGTGTGTGTTTATGTGTGTATGTAAGGTGTGAGTGACTGTGTCCATCAGTGTTTAGCAGCTCAAATTTTCTCTGCCTTTTTCTGCTCCACAAGCTCTCTTCTCTCCTCTCCTTTCCGATCTCCCTCTCCCTTTCTTTTTCCTGTTTTTTTTTTCTCTCTCTCTGTGGCTAAACTGACCCTCTCCGGTTGTTTCATTTTCTCCTCAAATAATCAGTTTCCAGTTGTGGTTGAAAAGGAAGAATTTAATTGCTCAGCCAACGACCTAAATTAAACAATAACGTAACTGGCATCTATGTTCATCACCATTATGTAGACCAAATACTGTACAGGTACTGTAAGGATCAGTGCAAAGTAATACTGAAGAACAGTATACTGAAGAAGCGGTAAAAACAAATGAAAGTAACATGAAACAAATGCCTACACATATAGGATATATAACATAAGAAAAAATAAGAAACAATCACAAAAATCATAATCCGTGAAATCAACGCCATAGGCCTATTCATTAAAAGTCAACAGACTGTACTAAAAAGTATCGATTTCATTTTAGCAGACACAAAGTAAACAAACAAAACACTCTCATTCCAAATGAAATAATGAAATCATAATTCCGTAACTTAGATATTCTTCCCCTACACAAGATATCTCAGCTCATCAAAATTATTTAGACACGTATTTTTCCCCTACACAAGATATCTCAGCTCATTAAAAATATTTAGACACGGATCGACTATAGCAGATTAAAAAACAAAAACATATCCTGAAACAAGGCTAATTTTTCAGGAGCCTGGCGTGGCGTCGTGTACACTTGACTACGTGTAGTCAACCTGACGTTACGTGTGCCTACCCCACGCGTAACGCGTGGTGGACTACGTGTAGCGCCAGGTACAACCACGCGTTACGCCAGGGTACACGTCGCGTAACGCGTACCCACACGTCGCGTTACGCGTGCTTAAGTACACGTTACGTGACGTGTGGGTACACGTAACGTGACGTGTACCCACGCGTTACGTGTGGTCAGGCACGCGTAGGTGTTTCGAGGTACGTGTAGTGACCTGACGCATTGACCCGAACGGCTTGCCATACGCGACGTGTGGGTACACGTTACGCGACGCGTACCCTGGCGTAACGTGTGGTTGTACCTGGCACTACACGTACTCCACCACGCGTTACGCGAGGTGTAGGCACACGTAACGTCAGGTTGACTACACGTAGTCAAGTGTACACGACGCCACGCCAGGCTCATGAAAAGTTAGCCTTGTTTCAGGATATGTTTTTGTTTTTAATCTGCTACAGTCTATACCTGTCTAAATATTTTTGATGACCTAAGATATCTTGTGTAGGGGATAAATACGTGTCTAAATAATTTTGATGAGCTGATATATCTTGTGTAGGGAATGAATGTCCAAGTTATGGAATTATGATTTCATTATTTCATTTGGAATGAGAGTGTTTTGTTTTTTTACTTTGTGTCTGCTAAAATGAAATCGATACTTTTTAGTGTATAGTCTGTTGACTTTGAATGAATAGGCGTATAGTATGATGCTGATTTCACAGATTATGATTTTTTGTGATTGTTTCTTATTTTTTTCTTATGTTATATATTCTGTATGTGAAGACTGTTCTTTCATGTTACTTTCTTTTGTTTTTTACCACTTCTTCAGTACTGTTCTTCAGTCATACTTTACACTTACCATTACAAGTACCACTTTGGTCTACGTAATAGTGATGAAAACGAATACCATTTACGTTATTACCTAATGTAGGTCGTTCGCTGAGCAATTAAATTCTTCTCTTTTTAACCAAAGTTGGAAACCGATTGTTTGAAGAGAAAATGAAACAACCGGAGAGGGTCAGTTTAGCCACAGTGAAAGAGAGAAAAAAACCAGGAAAAATAAAGGGAGAGGGAGATCGGAAAGGAGAGGAGAAAAGAGAGCTTGTGGAGCAGAGAAAGGCAGAGAAAATTTGAGCTGCTAAACACTGATGGACACTGAGTCACTCACACCTTACATACACATACACACACACGCGCACACACACACACACAAAGGATCACATACATACAATTCAGTTTATCTATAGCTTTATTACCACTTTCAGTGATAGCTTGTGGATCTACACTGCAAAAAGTCCAGTGTTAAATAGTGAACACCGAGCTGGTGTTAAATTTTCGGTGCTCATTTATGGTGTTAAATTAACACCTACGGGTGTCATTTCCAAATTTTAAACTGTTTTTTTTTAAGAGTTTCTTAGTAACTGCACTTCTTGTTGATTTTTAATATAAACAAGACGATCAAGAATCTTACATTAAAATACTAGATTTTTGAAAAAATGTGAAAATAAATTTACACCAAAGTAACACCAGCTGGTGTGGTCCCTTATTGAAGCTGGACGGGTGTTAAACCATTGATATTAACACCAGCAAATATCAAATCAACACCATGTGGTGTCAATTTTTAATTAACACCAGTACAGTGTCAAAATAGCACCAGGTACAGTGTCAAATTAACACCACGAAGTGTCAGGTGAACACTTTTCAACACCATCACAGTGCATTTTTAACACCTGTGGGTGTGGTCCTTTATTGAAGTTTGATCGGTGTTAGATTTAACACCCGTGGTGTTAAATCTAACACCGATGTTTTTACAGTGTATGGAATATGGAATTTATCAGAAAAATTTGCCAGTTTCCAAGATTATCCTTTTTATCAAACTTGATCTTTATTACAATCACATGCATCAGATAACCATCATCTGTCTTTCATGCAAATATTTTGGCTCACAACAACAAAACAATTGTTCTCCCATCAATTTTTACATTTTTTTTGTCTTTGAGAATCATCATTCAATGAAATCACCATTTCGATTATGTAATGTATCATATCAATGAAATACAGTAATGCAATTACCAGCATGGTCGATATGCTCATGCGACTAGTAACATGTACTCATGAGCATGCTAGTGATTCTTGGTCCAATTTCAGTTATGTTTATTACAGTGTGTACTTTAAATGTTGGTTTTGTCGCAATCACGTAATACAAGGCTGAACATTATCCTTGGTCTAGGGACAACATAGATGAATGGGTTACTGACAATTTGTGAGCATTTCCTTTGTCCTTATATGTCTTCATTGCCAAGAAAATGGAAGAAGATCTCACGGCTCACTAATTGCATGTATTTGAGCTATCGTCAAGTGTTGGCAGATCACCATTACTCTTCACAGTTGTTGAAAGTTATTTGGAAATTGCTTTGTTACAGTCATTGTGTGCATATCGCAGTCTGTAAACAGTGAAGAATAAACATGTCACTCAAGGAACCTGGCATACCATTGCATTGTTCCCCAAAATCATCCAATTGGAAACAATGAAAACAAACAGATTTTGAGAATGAAAGTATTCATTTGCACCACCAAACAAAATCTGGTGAAATTTTGCCCGCTGCTAGTTGTGGCGGTCTTTCCCGATTAGCTATAACGCTCTCTGTAGCTAAATAACAGAGACAGCTTGTGGCTTAATATGCGGATAGTGAACACAAGAGGGCGACTAATGATACGACACTGATACGGACTAGAGCCTGACACACACCACAGAACTACACACACACAAACGCACACAAACGCACACACACACACACACACACACACACACGCGCGTACTAGTATATAAAAAAATACAAACGCACCCAATACACACCCTCACTGGCGAGCTAGATTATGTACAATTGTAGATTGTATCATTGATGAAAACATACAAGAAAATCTCACCCTCTCCTCTGTCACGTCTGTATGTCCCAATACGCTCTTATCTACAACATCATTATGATGAGTCATGCATGGCGTAGAAACAACCATCAAACAAAGAGGCCGCCCAAAGGCAAAAAACAAACAAACAAACAAAAACTATGGTTCTGATTTATTCTTCCCCTTGGTAACACTTGCAACATGAGTGAGTGACCAACCCCCCCCCCCCCATAAATCACTGAGACATAACCCTGTTTGAACTAAAATCCTTAAAGGACAAGTTCACCTTCATAAACATAAGGATTGAGAGAAAGTAGCAATATTAGTAGAACACATCAGTGAAAGTTTGAGGAAAATCAGACAATCCGTTCAAAAGTTATGAATTTTTCAAGTTTTTGTGCAGTAACCGCTGGATGAGAAGACTACTGCAGTGTATGAATAACTTAGATGTCACATGCGTACAACAATATAAGGAAAATATAAAAAGAATTTAACAAAATTCCATCTTTTGAAAAAAAGGTGTACATTCCCCTGACTCGTTACCGACAAATGTTATGGGTAATATCATTCCCCCTGCCTTTAGAAAGAGGCAAGTCAAGTGCTCTTTTATTATGCGAAAAAAGTGAAAATATGTTGAATTTTCTTTTACATTTTCTTTATACTGTTGTACGCATATGACTCACAAGCTGTAGTAGTCTCCTCATCCAGCGGTTCCAACACAAAAATTTTAAAAATTCATAACTTTTGCATCGATTGTCCAATTTTCCTCAAACTTCACTGATGTGTTCTACTAATATTGTTGCATTCTCTCAATCCTTATGTTTGTGAAGGTGAATTTGTCCTTTAAAGTAAGGGTGACGAAATCAGTTTCGTCCAGTATACTAACACTTATGCTAGATTGCATCCATCTTAATATCTTACGGTTCTGAAAGTGCGTTTCAAATACACACACACGCACACACACACACACACACACACACACACACACACACACACACAAGTTGATAATATGATATTACGGTGACGAAACAGTTTATTTTGCCCTGGGTATGCCTATTAAAAGCATTAAGAAGTCATTTCATAACGTTTGTCAATGTGCGATTTCTATAGAGTTTCTTTAAAGAGTCATGAAGTTTACAGGTTAGAAATTTGAATATAAATTTCCGACCAAAATAATATTCCCAAAATATGGCGAAGCAGAGGAGTACAGTGTTGATCTAGGTCTGTGGATATACGGTTTTTAAGGGATGGTACAGAATTGGTTGAGATGAGAATTGGGCTTTTAACTTTTTGCGAGATACCAGGAAACCACTTATAGTACAGAGCATTCCATTTTAAGAGAAAAGTTTATTTGATGAAAATCGGGTTTGGAATAACTGAAATATCCACAAACAAAGTAAAACAAAGCGATAGTAATAAAGTGTGCGTCCCACACTTTATTAGAGATGTATGTTTTTTTATTACACATATCTTTTTGGGATATCTCAGCCATTTCAAAACCAATTTTCATAAAATAAACGTTAAAATCCTCATAGAACTACATGCTCTTTCATATTTCATAAGAGGTTTCTCATTACCTCTCCAACAAAAAATGTTAGAAACCTGCAATTAGGTCTCAACCAAACCTGTACGATCCCTCTAAATACGGAATAACAAGGGGGAATCTCATTTTCATAAATCCTTTGATTAACATACCGAATTGCATTTCAAATGTAGTCGAAGGGCAACTGTAGACTTTCCAAAGCAGGCTGTAAGGATGAAAAAACAAAACATTTTCACGTATGAAATTGGTAAAATTCTAAGTAGATTAGATTCGAACTGTTCTAATGGGGATTATTACCCCCTCCCCCCCGAAAAAAAAAAACACCTCCAATTAACATGTCATTAATTTTGTGCAATGGTTCTTAACGTCACTGTTGTCACCTTTTTCGTCACCGTTTATTTACAACTGTCTTCCGTATTGATTCCGCTAACCCAAAGAACACAATAGCCACGTATCTTAATGGAAACTTCCTGATTCAGGACTGAATCAATGGTTGCCATGGGCTTCTTTTTGTTCGTCATCCCTTATTTACAACCTTTTATTTTTCACCCCTCTGATAAAACGCATATGTGACCCTGCACCTCAAAACAAACAAAAAGTCGCCAGACATGAATTCTTAGTTAAGACCATATTCTGAAAGAACAGACTTTAAGCTTTAAAATGATATATAACTCAAATCAAATGGACTCTCCTAACCTATCTAAATATTGGAAAGAAAGCACAAACTCAGGAAAAGTGTGAACTGAGAAAAGAGGCTCTGAAGTACAGTGTCTATTCAAGCGCTTAATCTTTACCAAACTGTGCTGGCTGTGCGATGAATGGGACAAAAAACAGGAAGTAAACCACCAGAGTAACAACAATGAAGGAATTATCAGATTAAACTGAAATTAAAGATGCCTCATTAACACATTCTGTCCATAATTAATGCCAACTTTCAAAGCAGTAGCACTATTCTTTCAAAAGTTATTAGAGTTGAAAGTGAAGAGTGTGGACAAGGTTTTTCAGAAATGGAAAAGGGATTCTAAAGACACACCTAATCACACTATTCTACCAAAAATGTTCGAGATAAACTGCTAAAAAACACACTTTCCTGCCCGTTTTATGATACCAAATTTTAGCATAATGTAAAAGATGACCCGCTCTTTCAGAAAATATGAAAAAGTCAAGTTCGGCAAGGTTGACCCATTTCACGTATTTTCAGTCCTCACGCATAATCAGTGTGTGCGACTTTATGTTCATTTTGAGGTGCACAGTCACATATTATGTCTCCTGGAGGAAACCGCTCGATATTTCACATAGAGAAACGTGCAACTCTAAGCAAACTGATAAGATAAAGATTTGGCGCATTATACCTATAGCCAAAGTCGGTGCGTATAAATTTTGTCACCGTTGCCGCCCCTTTTTGTCAGCCCTTCATTTTTTTTACAACTTTCTTATATATTTGAGACCCCATAACACAAAGCACATACCTCAGGAGGAAACTACGTGACACCCCACATTTAGAAGTATGCAGTTCTTCCCAAAGTGGTATGAGTTCATGCATATTATAACCAACCATTATCATTTTGACCGGAATGATTTTGTCACCCTTGCAGTTTTGTTTTGTTTGTTTGTTTATTTGTTTGTTTGCTTGTTTGTTTCTTGACCAAAATTCTTGAATTCTCTGTATAGTAGTATCAAAGAAGCCATATATATTACTACTGTTTCCTTAAAGTCATAGAGTTAATTTACAAATTCTTATGCAATACAGTAAGTTACTCTTTTGTTACTTTTGATTTGCAAAATTGTTGTTGATCCGGTTTCATTGTACTACTCTTTTTTTGTACCTCTGCGAGCCCAAGTTTCCTGAGCCTCAAGATCCCCGGCTGTGACCCACCATTTCCTTCTCCCCCCCCCCCCCCATTTTTGTCCACCTCGGAATCTTCGTGGCCATACCTTCCTCACTAATCTTCTTGTCTCTTCTTCCCTTACAAGAGAGCTGCCTCGTAATGGTTGATGTGCGTCTGTGTGCATGTATGTTCGTGTGTTCTATACTCTGTCTATTTTTTTGAATAACATAGACAAATTATCCTTTTTGTGTAATTTGACTCTTTCTCCCTTTTTTTAAGAGGGTACTGCACACTAAAAGCTCTCCATTTCCATCAATTTTGATTCTGAGTTCATCATAATGATATAACATTTATTTGTATCTCTGATAATAATTTACCTGTGTCCTACTGATTTCGTGACATTACTTACTGTATAAGCCAGGGCTCCACGCTAACTTTAATTTTTGGTGGCCCGATCGGGCCACCAAAGTCATTGATTTCCATTTTTTTGGTGGCCCGAAAAAACAACAACATAAAGACTAATTCTGTCCTACTAAACATAGAAAAATAAATATTAAGTATGACTGAAGTGATACAGGTACCCATGTCTAGAATATATGAATAGAAAATTTAATCATCTAACCGGTATTCTGAGTTCTAAGATTTAGCAAATAGGCTTATAGATTATTATAAAAGTTGGTTGATGCCTATTTAGGTGGTCAAAACTTACTTTGAAATGAGAAAGTGGGAGCATTTGCAGACATTTGTAAACATCCGGCATTTGTTTTAGCATTGTAAACAGCCGAAAGTTATCGCTATTCATTTTTTATTGTGAAAGCAATCATCCAACATTTTACTAGTATTTTAACACCTTACGGAGCCGAATGCTAACGTTAATCATTTGAAATGTAAAAGCAAACAACCGACATTCATTTCAGCATCTTACGGAGCTGAATGTTATCCTTATTCATTTCCGAACTTGAAAGTAAACATCCGCTGTTTATTTTAGCATCTAACTGAGCCGATTGATACCGTTAATCATTTCCAAATGTTAAAGCAGCAATCTGCTTTTATTTTAGCATCGTACGGAGCAGAATATTACCGTTATTTATTACCAAATTTAAAAGCAAACATGTATCTTATTATCGTACTGAGCCGAATGCTACTGCTGTCCACTTCCGAAAGTGAAATGAATCATCTGACAATTACTTTAGCATCGTACGGAGCCGAATGTTACTGTTTTTCATTTTTGAACGTCAAGGCAGACATCAGACATATACTTTACTATCAAACGCAGCTGAATGTTACTGTTATTCATTTCGAAATATAATAGCGAATATCCGACATTTATTTTAGTTTCATAATTATGAAGCAGAATGTTCCTTCTATTCACTTCCAAACGTAAAAGCAATCATCTGACATTTATTTTGGCATCTTCCGGAGCCGAATGTTATTGCTATTTACTTTCGGAAGTGAAACAAACATCCGACATTTATTTAATCATAGTACGGGGTTGAATATTATTGTTATTCATTTCCGAACGTCAAAGGGATCATTGGACATTTACTTTTGCATCTTCCGGAGCTGAATGTTATTGTTATTTACTTTCGAACATAAAGACAAACATCCGGCATTTATTTTATCGTCGTACGGAGTTGAATATTATTATTATTATCCATTTCGAACGTCAAAGCAAACATTCGACATATATTTCAGCATCTTCCAGAGCCGAATGTTATCCTTATTCATTTCTGACATTTATTTTAGCACCGTACGGAGCTGAATCTCTCCGTAATTAATTTCCAAAATTAAAAGCAAACATCTGACATTTATTGTAGTATCTTACGGAGCCGATTGTTACCGCTGTTCATTTCCAAAAGTAAGGGCAAACATCCGACTTTTTTTGGTGGCCCGACGTGCGTTTTTGGTGGCCCCGGGCCACCGGGCCACCGTTAGTGTTCGAGCCCTGTATAAGCGAACATCCATTGTATCCCTCATTATTTTGTTGTTGATGAAGTAAATCAACTTGAACTTGAATCGACGTTTAATCGATTTTGTCGTGACCGTTGCCGTCTTTTTGTTTTCGTCATCCTAGTACCATAATTCTCTCTTTCTCTCTGTGGCTAAACTGACCCTCTCTGGTTGTTTCATTTTCTCCTCAATCAGTTTCCAGTTGTGGTTAAGAAGGAAGAGTTTGATTGCTCAGCCAACGACCTAAATTAGATAATAACGTAACTGCTATCTGTTTTCATCACCATTACGTAGACCAAATACTGTACTTGTAATGGTAAGTGTAAAGTATGACAGAAGAGCAGTACTGAAGAAGTGGTAAAAAACAAATGAAAATAACATGAAACAACAGTCTGCACATAAAGGATATACAACATGAGAAAAAATAAGAAACAATGACAAAAATCTTACTGTAATCTGTAAAACCAACGCCATGAGCCTATTCATTAAAAGTCAACAGACTTCAATACAAAGTATTGATTTCATTTTATCAGACACAAAGTAACACAAAAAATGCTATCATTCCAAGTGAAATTATAAAATCATAATTCCATAACTTAGGCAGTCATCCCCATACACAAGGTATCTCAGCACATCAAAAATATTAATTAGACACGTATCGACTATAGCAGATTAAAAAAACAAAAACGTATCCTGAAACAAGGCTAATTTCTCAGTACCCTGGCGTGCCGGAGTGGCCACTTGACTACGTGTAGTAAACCTAACGTTACGTGTGCCTACCCCACGCGTAACGCGTGGTGGACTACGTGTAGCGTCAGGTACAACCACGCGTTACGCCAGGGTACACGTCGCGTAACGTGTACCCACACGTCGCGTAACGCGTGCTTGACCACGCGTTACGTGACGTGTGGGTACGCGTAACGTGACGCGTGGGTACACGTAACGTCAGGTTAGGCACGTGCAGTTGTTTTGGACCACACGAGGTGTTTGAGAAACCTCACGTACTTCCAAAACCTTACGCGTGCCTGACCACACGTAACGCGTGGGTACACGTCACGTTACGTGTACCCACGCGTCGCGTAACGCGTGCCCCCACCACACGTAACGTGTGGTGGGGGCACGCGTAACGCCAGGTCGGGCTCGCCTATGGAATTTGCACATTGAAGCCTGACCTGGCGTTACGCGTGCCCACACCACACGTTACGTGTGGTGTGGGCACGCGTTACGCGACGTGTGGGTACACGTAACGTGACGTGTACCCACGCGTTACGTGTGGTCAGGCACGCGTAGGTGTTTCGAAGTACGTGTAGTGACCTGACGCAATGACCCGAACGGCTTGCCATAGTACAACAAATTGTACAGCTAGCGAACAGCATGTCCAACAGCATGCTTGACGCGTATAACGTGGTCAATTTGTGGGCGTGGCGTGTTATCGAGGTTTATGACGTCTTGCGCGAACTGTTATATGACGCAATAATATCCGTTATAGGGTTACGTTTACGTCACACATCTTTACCCTTCTTAATACACCCACGTGGCCATCCCCCCTTTAGTGATACAAACACAAACTTAGAAAGAGTGTCAGAGAGCAGAGGTTGTGTGATGTTGACGCCGGTTGACATATGACAGACTCGCAGTCCCTCATGTTTAGTTACATAATAAAATAGCAACCAAACAGGAAAAGGTAAAAAAGAAAGGAAGACAGAGTACAACTATAACCGTCGACAGCAAGCATCTTTTGGCCCTTAACTTTCGACAACAAGAATCGAAATTATGTTTGATTTGCACTCCACTCCTATGAACTTCTTACAATCAGACAGATTTCGGGCCAAACCGACAATTTCTGAAATAGTTTGTCTTCGCGAACCGGTGCGACCACCGACGTACGTGCAAATGACATGGGTACACCCCAACGATCCACTGGTTCTCTCCGGGGTTCGGAAGCGGAAGTCGAGACCATCGCATCCGGGGGAGCACATCGAGATCGAATCGGTGGACGGCTCTGAAGGTTAATTTTAGAAACATCAGAAATAATCATTCTAGAATACCTTTGCTCGTGTGTGTGTGTGTGTGTGTGTGTGTGTGTGTGTGTGTGTGTGACGGTGTGTGTATCGTATTTATGCGAGTGTCTTTGTTTGATTGTTTGCTTTTTTTTTGCTTTAGAAATTGTTATACGATATACGAAATTGTCCTTAGGCACGGACTTGTTCGTCTTGAGTTTTGATAATTCCTCTACGTGCAGCCTTCTTGTATAGACGGAGAATCTGCAACAATATATGATGTATTGATGTATAGAACGATAGTGTATTTGAAAATGATACTTGGCAGTAGCAGCAACTTGATGTTTAAAGCAAAGTACACACCCCATCTACATGTTACTAAAATACAGAAGACAAACATTCTTCATTTCGTCTGGATGAGCTTTTGAAATGCTCTTATTGATGTCAAGACTCAAAGATAATAGAGTTTTTGTGGAAATCTGTTTAACCCGCAGAATATTCTACAAAGACAGTTCGGCCGGTCAACACCTACAAATGCTATCGGCGGGAAAATATTTGTACCGCTCTGGCCGACAGCGCTATGTCTACAAATGTCACCCCAAAGCTGATGGATGGATCCGACAACGAAATCATCATCGATGACGAGATCAATCTCGAGCTGAAAATCTTCGAGCACGGTCCGGTGTTCCTCGCCAACATAACAACTCCCAGTCCGAGCCGCAGTCACACGAGAAGCAGGAGGACGTCGCACTATCGCCCGACATCGGCATCGAGCGTGCGATGCGCGACTCCCGTAGACGTCGATGACAATGGGATGAATATCACACATCCAAACTCTCTACCGGACGCGCACCGAGTAAAAGTAGACGAACTTGACGACACAGAAAAGGACGAACAGAATGACGAAAAGCAGACAGGCGTGATTCGAATCAACAACAATATCTCGGTTGAGGACGAGGTCGAACCGACATACGATGTCATACCGGTTGTATCTGATTCGAGGAAACCCACTAAGAAGCTTTCAGCAATCTACGTCAGACCCGCCATGGCGTGTTTCGACTTTACAAACGTCCCTCCAGGAGTTTATTGATACCGACAAAATTACGATTATTGACGACCAGTTCGCTGGATGCAATTCTTCTTCATGATCGAGTCCATCCATTATAGACACTCAAAATGTATCAGGTAATATTACAATACATCATGGTATTGTGTATGGCGGCCGCAAAGAGACACATGCTGAATGCCACTTCAGTTTGGCAGAGAGAAAAAAAATCTGATTCGTTAATTTCTGATGTATTATAAACGATTCCACACTTCCATGCAGCTATTATTATATTGTATTTCTTTGACACCCGCGCGCGCACACACACACACACACACCCCACCCATACCATTGCCCATTGCCTGGTGTTCATTTTTCATACATCATCGCGCAGACATAACATTACACTATAAATCAAAGCAGTGGCGCATCGGGGGGGGGGGGGGGGGGCAAATAGGAACGGGTTTATAGAATTTCACGTAATTATGAAGTCACAATACCGGGATACCGGTCGCAATCACATGATTTTTTATAATACAAATCAGATGAGACAATTACAAAAAATGCAAGCCATTTTGGTTTGCGATTAGGTCATTACTGTAATCCTCTCCCCCCAAAATAAAAAGAGGAAAATATCACTTATTCGTTGCTACTTAATAGAATTATTTCATGAAGATTTAAATTGATATGATTTCGGAAAAGGAACTTTACAATGAAGATATAACTATGTGTGCAGGTAAACAGGAGTCTTATGATTCAGTCACATGATTAAATAATTATCAAAAATATCATATGAGATAAATTGAATGTTGTGATTGCATCTAGATTTACTGTTTCATCAAAACGTGTGAAACTTACGACTTCTTAGTCCTTAGTCCAATTAAATCCCCAAATTTAATTTTACTCTGCTCTTAAGACGTTAAGAATCTATTTATACTAAACCTTCGGAAAGTCATGGGTGTTGTTAGTTCTTTATACGATTCTTTTTACATTTCTTTCCGTTTTTCCAATTTTTCAAGACCGCAAAAGTCCGGGGGTGGGTGCAGCCCCAGTGCCCCCCCCCCCCCCCCCCCCCCCCCCACCCGTTTCGCGGCCCCGGTAGAGTGACTGCCACATTCTTATGCACTATTCTTATGCACTCACATTTTTCACCGTAATTGGTCTACAATGACAGAACACAGCTTCTCTGCTTCCGGTGCATTTCACATTGTTCTGCATGCCAGGAAGTGCTCCGGTACAGGATACTTGCGGTCCGGATACTTTCTTTTTCTTTTTCTTTTTTTTTTCCTTCTTCTTTTCTTTTTCTTTTCATGGATGTTGACATGCGCGAGCCAGAATTGTCGATGACGCAACTCCGTGAAGCAACCCGCAAAGCCGACTCATCTTGTAGGTTTTAAAGGCCTTTCTTCACTTCACACTTTCAAAAATCATAACGCTGTATAACAAAGGGAACAGCAAGGCCAAGGGCCATCCCATGTCGTCTTATCAACCTCCTCTCCATCAACAAAGAACAGTGAATGAATGAATGAATGAATGAATGAATGAATGAATGAATGAATGAATAAATAAATAAATTTAAAAAAAACCCCTAACAAACAAACGCAAAAGCACCAAATACATGTACAACTACTGTATCATGATCGTATGTACTATGCATGTAATATTGACTATAACTTGCCCAATAATCAACATATCTGTCTGGTCACGCATGCAAACATTACGACGTCGTCTGTAGCCCATTTCACGCGACAACCCTTGCAATAGACAAAATAAACGAAAGGCACAAACTAATGAGGCTTACCTCCAGAGGACACTTACCCATGATTTATTGTTTTGCACATGCTTTCCTTTGGACATGTAAAACATCAAGACAGAAGTCTTTCATCATATTTTATCTACCATTCCTCTTGTGTAGCAAGATGATTTTTTGTTTTTAATTTCATTGAGATGGTCGTTATCTATTCATTGTTTTATTGTTTATTTTGTTCTGTCTCATCCTATTGCATTTTCCATTTCTTTTTAACTCAGATTCGTGTTTTTCTTTTTGTTTGTTTGTTTGTTTGTTTTTTTCCCTGAAAGACTGTTCATTTCCAGATGACTGTGTCAGGCCCGGTAAATAATTACATATGTATTATACAGACTCAAGCACACTACATACGTGTACTTGCTCTCATCGATTCTCGAGCCCACTGCAAAACACATTTTGCAGGCCAATGATGGATATGAATAAGCAGATCAGCTGCACACACAACACTTGATGGGTCACTTCTAGCTATTATGACACGATTGTTTGCATGGAGAGAAACAAATGAAAACAAGAATCTGTCTTTTTGGCTTCTTCCTGCAAGCCCTGTTTATGTGATTAACTCTTTTTATCGTCAAGGAGACTTAATCCTAACAAGACAACAAGTTGGAAAAGGAAAGGCATCCACTGGAGCATACAGGATTTGGTCACAATTAGACAGAGTGACACACTACATCTAATAAAAGTCTTAGCGTTGGCAGATAAAGAGCAACATGATTTAAACAACCACATTGTCGTTCACACGTTTTTGGGAGCACACAGACACACTGACGGTGCTTAAGACACATGGACAACATGTTCACATTAGAATTAATTGCTTTATTTCAATGCAATATGTATGGATAGTACTACACTACAGCTTTATTAGAGAAATTATGCCAACAGATTAATTTACGTTGGAGTGACAGCCATTTTAAATTGAGAACTGGATAAAAGAAAACATTTGTCACTGTCGAGATACCAATATGAAAAGTGTGATATCACTTATGCTCACATAGACTATAAGCTCAACCTCACAATTTCCTACAAACAGCTACCAATCAATTTGTGCAATCCACAAACATTTATGTATTAAACTCATAACACATCTGCTTTGTTTTTTTATAAATAACCATAATGATTAATATTCAAGAGTCTAATAGAACAATATATAATCAACCCTAGCTTTTTCTTTTGACCTGTTCATTACAACAAAATTGTCAGTTACAGCATATCCTTTATGTTGGGAAGTGAAGAGCAAGTGTCTTTGGACAAGCAACTCATGACATAGTGTATTATAACTCCATACTACACTAATAACCCCCTCTATACCTCGAGCATAAGAATCATGATGTCATTCAGATAGTTAGTTTTGTATACCTTGTTAATGTTAAACTGATAGCAATGATATATCTATTCATGCAACATGGAAAATCTTTGTGCATTTTTTTTAAATTCTTTTTGAGCCATCATCAGCTCCACAAACACATGTGAAAAAGAGCTTTATAACAGCTGGCGTATGATTGACTATCATACAGGAAGAAAGAATAAAATATTATTATCATTTTTTTAAAGACATGTATCAGTCATACACAATACATTACAATTGTATAATCACACAAATGTACGAAATCTAGCATTCTGATAAGGGTTCTTTGCAATCATCCTCAGGCAACTGACTTATGCCACACATGACATGTGAAGAGCAAATGACAGTTCCCCTTCCCCCAATTTCGTGCATGCTCACTTTGACTTCCCTGAATAAATCGAAATAAAAATTGTTCATGACTGACTGTGACAATGACACACACTCACCATACAGACCAAATAATAATGATAACAATAATGATAACAACAACATCACCCAAGTTGGTTGTATTGACTTGACAATCACTCTACTTTGGGTACTTGCAGGATTATGCCAAGATCCATGGGTGACAATTATGCAATGTACAACTGCACAGGGCATTGTGTAAACACCATATTTTGGTCTACATCTACAGTCATCTGGTTATTGTAATACATGTATGTACAGAGCAATAATATACAAATCTGTTTTTAGTTGTTTTTTCTCTCTTTTGTCTCTCTCTCCCTCTCTCTCTCTCTCTCTCTCTCTCTTTTATCATACATTGTACATACAACTGATACACAGGAAACTTAAGATGTCAAACAATCACCAATGAGTATATTGTGAATCATATCCATTCTTTTTTGAGTAGTAGCAACACTTTGCCGACTGACAATTTTTCTCTTGCTGATCTCTGGACATCTGTAAAAATCTCGAGGTAAATCAACTCGACTTGATAAGCACATTCATGCTGAATAACTGCTGTTCTGAAGAATTCGCATTAACAGAAGTTGGCAAGAAAATTACGCAAAAATGTAAACCATTTTTTTTTCCTTTTTGTCAGTAAAAGCAAAGAATATGCCATCTTGCACAGGAGCACTTATGTACTTGAAGCATGGGCATGTACAGTGTACTTATGCTTTCAAATGGGATCAAATAGAGTCCAACAGCTTCAAACTAAAACAAAATGAGTTCACTACACAGCAGCTGGATTTGGGCATTGAATAACAGCTCAAGCATTGTTGCCATTGCTTAATTTTCAAACATTACACGTGTACCATGTTACCATCATCATGTTACTGTGAGTGGGTACCCACCTCTGTAAGATACAATCAGAATTCTGAATAGTGGGTGAAATCTAGAGCGGGTTTTGATTTTCCCTTTTCTTCAAGAATGCTTCAAAGTGTTGTCCTCTTTTAGTGCTTTGAAAGAAGAGATGCATCATGCAACAAAGGGATGCAATGTTCAATGACTCTAACAAAGATGCAAAGGACAGCTACCTTTAATGGACACCCTTTAAGCCAGAGGATATTCTCAGGAAACCACAACAAACATGACACAGTTTCATTTCAATTCTGTCATGTGAAAAGAGACTTCAAACAAACTGAGTAGGTAAGGTTTGGATGACAGACAGCAGACAATGAAATCCTGTTTGAATCAAATTTGGATAAGCTTCTATGGACTTCAACTTTTTCAATCCATTTCATGAAAACAAACTGCACCCATAATTGCTAGTCCCACATACTCATATCCATGTAAATCTTTTTCTTTCAATGTTTTATTTATATATGTGCAGCAGAGCGCCTCTCTCTATATTAAGTAGACTTTTGGTTTAGTAGTCCCTAAAATCTAAATATTCCGACAACCGTGTAATCAACTGCCAAGAACAAAATGCTAGAGTTTCTCTAGAGATAGTCTTTTATTAACACAATTACACTGAGGGATTAGGAACCTGACTTGTGCATATTAAACATGTAAAAATTGATGGTGAATGAACACTTTACATCAACAGATATGGCATTAAGGAGGAAGTCCCCTTGTCCCAATCTGTGATACTCAGGGAACAGTTGAGTTAAAGAATGATTACTCTGTTGGTGCCATGAGGTTAAACACATACAGATTACATGAAAAATACATCTTTTCTTTTTAAAGCTATGTGTTATCCTTGACAGTTCTCACTTACTGGTACGAAACCATTTCAACATCTCATGCTGGAGATTGCCATTTGGTAAACAATTGCATTCATCTAGTGTAAACAAAATACAAATCCCTCCAAGATAACCCAAAAATAGCTACAAACCAAGCACGATTATCTATTTGCACTAAGTGATGCGCCAAAGAAAAGGAACAAAATGACCCCCAAAATGAATCAGTTCTGTTGAGATTTTCTGGTCAGCTCGACTTGCTTTAAGAAGAGCAAAAAAGAAAAAGAAAAAAAGAAAAGAACAACAATAAATAAGGTTCATCGAACATGGCCCAGAAACAGAGAAACTGACTTCTCCACAGTCACCCCTCCTTATTTCAATACTATATTCTACAAAGTATACACTGGAGGTCCTGACTGTGAATTGACTCGACCGATCCTGACTCAAACTCATGCTCTCTCTAAAAACGATATCCATGCTATCCTAATCAGCGAGTAACGCATGGTACAGTATATGTCTTCGTGCAAGACAAACAACAGCAACATAAATATCCTGAAGAACTGCGGTGACATACACCACTATGATATAAGAGCATGAAAAGACACTTTTGAAAATAAACAACAAAACAGCAAAAACAAAACAAGACAAAACAAGATTGGATGCACCAGAAAATGCTACAGAGAGGGTAGACAATAGAAGTAATTTTACTGTATATGTTGTAATGTGATCAATTTCATATTTCTTACATCCAAATAACACAAGAACAAAAATATGCTTTTTTGTGGTTCATTTGCACTTCCCCTTCTGATTGGCATGCAGTTTTATACAGTGATGACATATAGAGCTACATTGTAGGTCACTTCATGCCAGCAAGTCATCGTAAACCTACTCAATTTGTAGCTTTCTTACTTTAAGGGTCAACTGGATGGGCCAAAAAATGTCTTCTACCGACTAGGAAGTCATGATTTATATTCACACCACTACATCACATAAGTGGCCCCTTTGAAATATCTGAATAGGACTACTGTATAAAATAAAACCACAATTACCAAGCAATACAGCCACAGATGCAACATACTTACTGAACATCTACCGGTACATAAAAAAAACAAGTACAATAGCAAAGAAATATATTTTGATTTACGAACGAAACAATGGCCACATGCCACAATTAAAATATCGCTACCTTTTCGATTTATTTCTTATTCATTTCCAGCATTGAAAATTGCTTTGATGCATGGCTTCAAACACTATGCATCATGTTTACATGAATATTCATATCTATTTGTGTGTCTGTGTCAGAGTGTGTGTATGTGTGGAAGCCTATACAAAAAAGAAGAAGAAGAAATAAATAAAAATTACATATTATACGTTGCAAAGATAGCAACTCTCAATTTTAGAATACTCCTTTCCCCTTTGTAGTATAATTCACTTTCTACAGGAAAGGGTAATGAATTGGAATGGATTTGCTTTTAAGTCTTCAAACGAGTTCTGTATCAGATTTAGATGCACAACCCCCCTCAAAAAAACAAAACAAAACAAAACCCAAAACAAAACACCATCAACCACATTATACTTGTCATCAATTATAGCATGTGTACGCACAGGCAAAGCTAATCCAGAATAGCTTTTGAACGTGTAGAAGTTAGGAAACAATTTTTTTGGGGTTTTAAAAACTGGTAAAACACAGTGAATATATGACATTTCAGTGGGAGATGCACTGCAGGTCTCATCTTGGTAACTGGAGCATGTAAACTCTGATGCCATTAAAAAAAAAATGTGTGTAGTTATTCATGATTTCTAGAAAATCTGATTATAGCAAGTCACACAACAAAAATGTCACCTTTTGCATGGCTCAAATGAATCCTTGATTTGGGGATGGTGGTTTACTTGCTTGACAAATTCTACTCAATCACAATGTTGAGTTCACACTCTTCAATATAAAAATCACCAGCTTGTCATATAATGATACGACATATCATGATTTTGAAAAATAATGAAATGTGTAGAGCAGGGCACGGGGAGGAGTTGTTAATTAAGGATGACAATGAACAGAGAACAAGTCAAAAATGATGCAGTTTATAGTTTACTGTATCTTACGGGGATTTCTTTTTAAGCCAATATCTCTGCATAACATACCTTGCTTTTATTTAGTAGTTAAATACTGAATACCTTTTCAAAGCATTTTCATTATTTCAAATCACAATTGTCATTTGCAAAGATTAATGAAGAAATAACTATTTTGTTGACTTTGCTCTTTATTTCACTTTATCAGAAATAAACAGTCATACTCTATCAATAATATTAAGAGATGATAATGGAATGAAAAAAAAGGTGAAAATTGTTCAAATAAATGTTTGAAATTCTCTCTCCACTGCAGATACTCATGCTACAGGAGCTTTTAATGCTTGATCCTTGTTTCTATATCTTTCCAGGTACACAAACACATTGGGAATTAGACACTTACATCAGTCCCCTATCAACAAAGTGGTAGTATCTTTGTACATTATACTCTCACAATCGCAACGTGATGTCGGCGTTCTGCAGCAGTCTCCAACTGCAGCACTGCCCTCAGAACAGGTATTTGCCGACGATGAAACCCAGGATGAAGATTACCACGAGTACCACGGTGGAAGGCAGCATGGGTTTTGTCTCCGTGATAGATGGCGTCACAGACGTCATTGGTCGGCTACCCTCGGGCCTTCGCTGCCTTGTACCCTCGGTCTGCGGGTGTGAGCAAATCACAAGACATAACTTATTATTGCAAACTATAAGCAAGAGACTAGACAATCATTAGTTGCCCACTCTTCTTTTCATCTTGACATTCCTTACTCAATGCTGATTTTGAAACACTGTAGCACAATTTTGAATGATTGGCACAGTCATACCTTTAAATCGTCCACTGTTAACGAACCGAAATTTTACCAACTGGAGCAATTCAACTACAGCTAGCAGTCAATTGGGAAGCTTGCACCTTCTCATGTGACCACAGTACTGTAAAACCAGAAACATTTGTGTCATTTAACTTTTGTGAAATGGAGCCAGCAGCCTTTTTGGCAGCATGAAACTCAATTGCCACTAGCATTCAATGCACTGTGTACACAAACCCTTTCATGTGCTTTTTAAAAGTACATGAACATCAGACTTTTAAGCCGAAGTGCTGGCTGTAAAATGACACTCTTGGCCAACAGGCAATGATATCTAACCTTGTCCCTTCAACCCTTCACCAGTATCATTTCATCTTAGCAACTGGATATATGTTTTTCATGCCTACCACATTATATTACTACAGTGATACTCCTCACTGAAGCTGTGCTACAATGAATATGGCCTAAAAAGTGACATTGTCAGCCACATCAATGTAATGTAACCTTTGACCACTGTCATTTACAATAGACTGAATGATTGTTTCAAACACTCTGATCTTGTTAGCACATCTGAATACCAATGCACACTCTTAGCTTAAGTTGTGGCCACAAAAACAAACAAACAAACAAACAAACAAACAAAGAACATCAACAATTTGGCCAAAGTTCTGTGACATTTGCCCATGACCAATGACCTAAAATCCTTGATATATTTAATTGACGAAAGAGCTACTTCCATCGTTCCTACCAAGTTACATTTCAGCACTGAAATTTACTACCAGCAGTTAAAGCTGGAAAAGGACATGCAGCTTCTAAGTTCAGTAACCTTGAAAGATTTGCCAAAAATGTTGCATCACAGACCTACATATAGCATACAATTACAAAGGCCAAGTATAGAGAAAGTCCACCAAATATTTCTTCACAGGGCAATAACAAGATCAGGGTGGGTAGAATGGACAGAAAGACAATCCCCAAAACCATAATGTCTCCAGCATCTTTGAGAAAGACGCATAAAACATTGCTCTCATCTACAATTGTGCAAACCAAAAGTACCAGCTGGATCATCGAAATATAATCAACATCATCTTTCGGTCAAAAATTCAAAGAACTATATACTACCCTTCGTGAAAATACTACAGCTAGACTATTTTACCTCTAGACTGATTTGATGCAAAGACGTTATCTTTCTAAAAAAATCTTTTTGCATTAAGTTTTACGAGAAAAAAAAAAAGCCAAATAAACATGAGATAGAGAGAACTTGAGTGAAGTTTAGCATGCAAGCTGATGTCATGGGGCAATGACATCATGATTCCCATAATTGCCTTGCAGTAGTGACAAAATATCAGTGTTCATAAAAATATGTGAAACCATGAATTTCCATAACTTTTTACTGTGCAATCTCCATAAAATTTCCATCACTCTTATCATCTCACTCTATTCTGTTTATTTTTTATTTTGGAACTTGGTGTAGAGTCTCACTTGGGGGGGGGGGGGGGTATCTAGAGTTTGAATCTCACCTTTAACTTTAAGTTCTCTGCCTGCAAATTGGCCAATTCTCTCCTCATCTGGGCGACTTTAGAATCCCCGTCTCTCGACTCAATTTTCTCCTCACTAACTGGAGCCGACACTGGCTTTGCGGGCTTGGTCTCAGCAGGGGCGCCCTCCTGCAGTACGGACAGAAAGCATATGGATGGAAATGTATGTGGTTCACATTGGATGATGCTGTGTACACTGTGGGACAGATATACTGTATGTCCCCCAAAAAATTACGGTACCTTCCGCAATGATAACTTTAAAAATAGTTAATCAATCCAAACACATCAGGGTATGAAACTATAAGTCATTGCCCACATCTTACAGAAAACCCCATTCAATTTGCTTCAGTGATCAGAGAGAAATGAGGATTTTTGTAGAGCATGTCAGGAATCCCTTCCCTCCAAGTTCTGTCTATTGTGTTTACGCATTACTATGCAGTTCCAAGAGCATCCAAGTGCTAAACTTGGAAGAATCAGACTCATGACATGCTTTACAACAATCCACATTTCTCTGCGACCGCAACCAAATTGAATGGGATTTTCTGCAAAATAGAGCTAAGATGTTATATTTTAAGACCCTGAAGTACATGTACAAATGTAGCATTTAGATGCTTTAATCATATTGGGTGTTATCAATGCAAAAATCTGATTGTAATTTTTTTGAGACATACTGTACAATGTAATGCACACAAAAATATCCACCACATGTGCACAGACTTGTCAGCAAATTTGTTTGATGACATGTCCACTCAATGTGGGTCTCTTTCTGTTCACACAGCATATGGTAGATACTCAGAAGTATGCTGGCATCTACAGTACTACAGAGAAGTGACAATACTACAGAGAAGTGACTGTGGCATAAGTATGCATTTTATCGCTCTACCTGCTTCACTTATATGTCCTAAAACCAGAATGACATGTGCTGAGTGATATTCCTTCCTCCTTTCACTAGTTATTCTATTGAGCTGAAAAATCTCTTTGGGAACTAACACACAATTACCTTGCATATAGACTAAACAATTGCAAAAAAAAAAAAAAATAGTTAGTAAAATGAAATAAAATAAAACAAGGTAGAAATGTCACTGTGGCTACTGGTATGCCTCAGCCGTATCCCATGGTTCTCCCAGTGGGCCTACAGTATGTCTGGCTGATGTGAGATGACAGTTTCATGTAAGTGGCAAAAAACAACAAAAAACTAGAAATGTCGCTAAGGCGACTGGTATGCCTCCGCCATAATGCATGATTCTCCTAATAGGTCTGTAGTACATGTGGACAATGTGTGATTACATTTTCACAAAATTGGCAAAATATTAAAATGACAAGTTTGTCACAAATGTGTTGAATGTTCACCTTCCTTGACCTAGGTTTAATTGGATGAATAGGAGAGCATGTATTTGGGGATTGAAGGACATTAACTTGACTTTGATCCATTCATAAGTTTATGCATTGAGTAATTTTCAAGGTATGGAGAAAAAGTGCAATTTCTGTATTGAAAAGTACATTGTTACCATTTTCATCTGGCCTTTGACCCTAAAATTCATAGGATAATCACTGTCAGGCAGAACATGCATAAATATGTAGTAAGTTTCAAGATAACTTGAGCTGTCACAAATGTACACACTAGTAGTTATGTACACATACATGTATGATGTACTGTATGCCTGGCTGTTTTAATGTGTATGTACACAGGTGGACCAGATTAATGGAGAACATTCTATGTGGTATAGATATAGTACATACAGGCTGACCAGATCAGTGGAGAATTTTCTAGGTGGTATACAATGTAACTACACAAATACATGCATGTAAGAGGAAATACATTATAACTCACTCAATCTAGAATGATTTCACCCTTTCCAGAATTTTCTGGGAAGTGCTTACATATTTGGATGAGTGAGGCACTGTCCCTGAAGCCCAATGTGATTGGTAGTTATTCTTGGCAATGATGTTTTGTACATAGATAGGCAGTGAGTCATCCAGGATTCCTGGAACTTGGACTGGCTAGTAGGTTGGAGAGAGTTATAGAATGTGCTAGAAGGGGTGAATGGATAGTATATAAGCCAGAGAAATTCTGCAGTAGGCAGAGTACCCAACACCTCTGCTCTGAGAGTTACGTCACTTCTGGCTCTGAAGCGACTTGTTATAGTCAGTCCTGTGTTACCTGCTGACCTGTTATGTTTGTGGAGATAAGGCCTGGGAGACATTTTGCCTGCAGATAATTAATTTGCCTACATTGAAGATAGACTCCATATTTTTATGTCAATGGACATTGCTACGGAAAAGCTGTGACGGGCTGGATTCCTAGCTGGACAATATTAAGTGAATCATCATTCAACGCATCAACTGGACGTGGTTGTCACAACATTTGGACTCTGCACGTTTCGCCGTGGACGTATATCGTGGATTTTACCCCGGATCTATACCGTGGACTATCGTAACCTGTACCTCTGGAGTTACGTCAGAGGAATCATTCATCGTGCATCGCGGATCATTCGTTTGTGCATCAAGCATCGTATTTGGACATTTCCAGGGATATTGCGTGTAATGCGTACGTAAGTGATTCCATTACTGACTATATTTGTTTTTATTGATCATTATTGTACTGATGTGAAACCGATTACCAGTCTGTACCCACAATATCACTGTTAATAAACCGCCTGAACATCAGTTGATTGTTTCTTTTGTGCGATCATTCTCAGAGTGATTTTGGTCGTAACAGAGCCACTTCCAAGATATGGACAAAAAAGTTAGTTCAGCACTTTTCCTTGATCTTTGACCTTTTGACCTTTAAGGCAAAAAAAAAAAAAGTTTCCAGAGAATCTTTATTGGGTTATACATGTATGCATACACCAAGTGTTAAAAAAAAAATCCTGCTAGCATTGCATAAATATGAGGGAAATAGTAAAATTCTGAAGTGTTGCCCTTGACTTTTGACCCCTGACCTTTGACCCCATGAACCCTAAATTCTCTAGATAATCACTGCCAGTCAGTACATGTACGGTATATATACTATGTTCCATGAAGATACCTTGAACAATTTCTAAGTTACGGAGAAAAAAGTGAAGTTTTGATATTTTTTACTTGACCTTTTGACCTTTGACCTTTTACCTCATGACCCCAAACTTTCACCGGAGAATCTTAATTGGGTAATACATGTATACACTAAGTTTCAAGAAAATATCTTCAGGCATTGCATAGATATGGTGGAAATAGTGAAATTTTAGGTATTTGACCTTGACCTTTTGACCTTTGACCTTGAGCATGTGCACCCAAAAGTTGATAGGCACAACTTCACTCCCTAATACACATACATGCCAAGTTTCATTAGGATACCTCAAAAGGTTTTTTAGTTACGCTGTCCACAAAATTCATTACGGACGGAAGGACGGACGGACGGACAACCCGAAAACATAATGCCTCCACCACCACTTCCTGGCGGAGGCATAAAAATAAATAAAAAATGACATGACGCTGTTTGTCACAAATGTGTTGGGTGTCTGCTTTCCTAGAACTACCATAGGTTTCATCGGGATGGATGGCTAAATTGTTTAAGAGAGCAAGTATTCAGGAATTTGAGCATCTTTACTTGACCTTTGAACCTTGTCCTTTGACCCCATGACCTACTTTATTCTTCAAATAATCACAAACTGGTAACATCCATTTTCATGACAATATTTTGAGCTTATGGGAAAAATTGTGACATTTTAAAATTCTCATCCAACCTTTGACCCCATGGCCCAAATCTTTCCTTACCAAATCATTGTGCAGTACATGCATGTTAACAGTATGTACCGGTACCTAGTTTGATTAAGTTCATGCACTGAGTAATCTCCAAGGTATGGAGAAAAAGTGTAATTTTAGCATTAAATAAAAGCATTTTAGCATTTTCACCTGACTTTAAACCCTTCACCTTTGACCCCATGACCCTGAAATTCCCAAGAGAATCATTGTCAGGCCATTTCCGAGATATGGAAAAACAGTGAAATTTTAGCATTTTCACTTGACTTTTGACCTTAGACTCCATGACCCAAAACTTTTCCTGGAGAATCCTTATCTTATAATGCATGTTTACACTAAGTTGCAAAAAAATACCTTCAGGTATTATATTACCTAGGTATGGGAGAAATAGCGATTTTACCCTGGCCTTTGACTTTGAGCATGCGCATCCAAAAGTTGATAGGCACAACTTCACTCGTTCATACATGAATATGCTGGACGGAAGGACGGACAGACAAAAGGGCGGACAAACGGATGGACAACCCGAAAATATAATGCCTCCAGTGACACTTCGTGGCGGAGGCATAAAAACGAAACATTTTTTCTGAAATCAATACATATAGATTGCACACAGTGGTGTACTTCTTCTTCTTCTTCCTGTATTGTGCAGACCCTCCTGAGAGTATACTTGCACTCTTTGAACTATTCTGTTTTTGGAATTGGCAACAAATTTCATCTTTGACGAGGTGTACCAGCGGTCAAGCTTTTTTTTTTTTTTGGGGGGGGGGGGGGAGAGCCACTCACAAAATTGCTCTTGGTGAAGAAATACACAGGAGTGAATACATTTTTCTCTTTTATTTAACTAATAACTAATAACATTAGTGACATACAGCTATTATATGTACCTACCTAGGCAATAAGTGAAAAACTAACAATTTAACTATTTGTTGTCCAGCTGTTTTCAAGGCAGTAAGAATCATTGCAAGTTACAGATGTGGTTAGTCACTCCTAAAATGTGGTCAAGGTTATTATTCCAGCATGGAACGATGCAAAATGAACATGTTCTTGTCTAATTTGCGAGCAATAAATCAAAAAATTTCACTAAATGTTCCAGTCAGAAGAGTTCTGCAAAGCTAAAGAAACAACCAGTAACCTCACAGTACATAATTTGTGACTCTTTTCCAGTTCACTTCTACTAATTCTTTAGTGCTGTGGATATTTCATGAAACATCATCTTGACCCGAATGTACCTAATTGGAAATGGCATCTGCTCACCTTTTCTGATGTTGCAGGAGCTGCTGTCTGGCTGGTGGGCCATTCAAATACACATTTGAGTTTGGTATCCATAATACTGCTTGTATCAGATGACTTCCACTGCAAATATACAATTGTAGATAGTTTACAAGTATTAGAGATTTCATTCACATGAAAGGGTTGTAGACTTGCAGAGAAAGAGGATCTGACAGAGAAGGCATACAGAAGCAACGGGTTTTGATCAAATCTAGTAAAAAAAAAAACCCAATCAAACTGACTGTGTAAAGTATTGTCTGTTCAAAGAGTATTCTGCTTCTTATACACTATCAAAAATATGATTTTCCACATCCTTGGTATAATTAACTTTGTGTTCTAATTATCACAGCAAATATAGGTCCTGTAGTTCTAGAAAGAAGTAAATCTTCAAAGCAAAGTCTCTGAAAATATTTCATGACAGGTTTTGCATATATGTACCAGTATTATGGGATTTCTTGAAATTAATGGACTCATTGTAACATTAATTCTACTCTGGTGGAAATCTTGAAAGACACCTAAAAACTGGACTTTATCCACAGGCACTTAGCCAATGCTATTAGGTATTGTTTTCCATGATACCTCTCAGACAAATGTCTTACAAGAAGCAACTACATAGCTAATATGTTAACACATCCATTTCGTGTGATCAACTAGACATGGATAAGATCAAGCAATCAAACTAACTACACAGGATAATAATTACAGTTCATTTGTGGTAAAGAACTTTCAAGCAGCAAATAAGCTCCCTGATGTACTTACTACTGATTCCATATCCACTTCCTGACTGGGTATTATAATGGCCTGAACCATAAATTTGTGCTTATTCTTTTCATTGGGATCGAAGTCAAATGGCTGGAGCATGACTGCACAAGTAAAGAAAGAGGAAACAAAGAAACAAAGAAAACAATCACGCATTCAAATTTCAGCAGGAAAAAAACAATACAAGAAGTTAAATATTCAAAGGGGAACACTTTTAATACTTCTCTTTTTCACTAGGTAAACCTATTTGTTTTCATTATTTTCTTCTAAAGATATATCAAAACTCTTCAATAACCTACCGGTATGTGCAGGTAATCTAACAAGACAGGGTAGGAATGACAAATGGGACAGAGGTATTTGACAGGGCTGCTTACTTCTTTTCCCTACTGGTCCAAACCTTGAAGTTACTGGTCCTGTACTTTTTTCCCAACTGGCCCTGACAATGTAATTTTGTTACTTTGCCCGTCATGTCGGACCAGTAAACCTAGCAACCCCTGAAAAGTTGCAGGTCAGACAGTGATTTTACTGGTCTGGGACCATCGGACCAGTACCAGTGTGCAGCGTTGTATTTGATAATAGATTTGATTTCATTTACAAGATGCACAGTATATAACAAATTAACCAGAAGAAGCAACACTCTTAAGAGAAAATTTATACAGCACTAGCCCATGTACGAATAACTCAAACCTGTGGGACAGCATTAATTATCTTACTTAACATACAAACAGATCTAGTCATCATGACATTTGCTGCTAGCAAATTTTGTGCCCTGCAATGCTCCCTACTAAAGTGTACACCAGAGAGTCTTCCTTACCTTGTACAGTAACGGTTTGCTTGGGCACAATGATTCCACTGTTTGGCCTCACGCAGTACCTCCTGGGAGCAGTTGTCTTGATTTTGAAGCATAGTATCTTATCGGAGGGATTTGATAGTGTCAGCTCAGATGTGACCACATCAGTGAAGGGTCCTGTACATAAGAGAGATTCAGATGTTTATTGTTGACCATGTCCGTTTTATCAATTCTTTCTCACTGTGAGAAACATAACTTTGGAGAGAGCGAGACAGAGAAAAAACAAACAAACGAACACTATAGACAATTGAGGTATGGTCTTGGGTTAAATCTTTCCGACGGACATCAAATGGTAAACCACAGAGTGAAATGGTTGCATGACATTGAGTATTGTCTTGCAAGTGATCTTCCTGACAACTATGGATATTTCACTTGAAGACGGAAAAAGTTTTATTGATCAGTATTACTGGGAAGACATGCTGCTGAAAAAATTGTAATTTTACTTTTCAGTTTGTATTGATCAGTGCTGGGGTAAGGAATGCAAGGCATTGAATTATGAAGTATATAATAGAAAGCTAAACATACAGCCAGTACAGGATACAGACTGCAGACAGTGCATATGAACAGCTTCAAATCTTGTGAATAAACAACACTCTGATTGTTGTCAATACTTCAACTCAATTGGTAAGTCTTCAAATTAAAGAAATTTTTGGATTTTAAGTTGATATTTACCCGCGATACTAAATCTGTCATGATCCTGAATGCTACAATGCGAAGCCCCATTACGCTATGCATATTGGGCTGCTGGTCGCAGTTACATGTAGCTATGCGTATGGGGCTGCACGCTGCTGGTCGCAGTTATCATGCAATAATGGTTTCGTGCAATACGTGTACTACCTCGCCGCCATACGGCGGCGGCTCTGGTATGAAACCATTATTGCATGATTACTAAGACATGAGAGCACTTTGGGGTGAGTAAGTCTCACAGTGCTAGTTATAGGAAAGGTACTTTAACCTGAAACACAAACTAAGACAAGGAAATTCAGGGAAACTTTTGAGGTACCAAAACTTTATATTACCCCCTTTAACACTAAATTTAATGGCAAGAACAGTTCAGTTCGGGAAACCCACTCACAAGGGGGGCCCCTCCTTATAAGTAACCCGTCCCCCTTATAAGTAACCCCGTCCCCCTTATAAGTAACCCCCGGGGCACCACTTATAAGGAGTCTCCACGCTTTTTTGCAATGCAACGCGAAAATGAAAGGACTGCGGCAATTCGCTTGATTATGTCCATAAAGCTTCACAAGTTTCCTAGTTACTCACGAAATTTGAGCAAAATCGGTTCGAGGCATCATATCTAAAATCATGGCTTTAAATGCGATGTCAAACGACCCATGCGAATGCTGAAATGCGAGCGATTACTGGCGTGAGTGTCGCCAGGCGCGGCGGCGCGGCAATGCTTGAGTGCAGACGTGGCGACTGAGTATAAATGCGATGTCAAACGACCCATGCGAATGCTGAAATGCGAGCGATTACTGACGTGAGTGTCGCCAGGCGCGGTGGCGCGGCAATGCTTGAGTGCAGACGTGGCGACTGAGTACAGTAGTCAGTCGCCACGCACGTCTGCACTCAAGCATTGCCGCGCCGCCGCGCCTGGCGACACTCACGCCAGTAATCGCTCGCATTTCAGCATTCGCATGGGTCGTTTGACATCGCATTTAAAGCCATGATTTTAGATATGATGCCTCAAACCGATTTTGCTCAAATTTCGTGGATAACTAGGAAACTTGTGAAGCTTTATGGACATAATCAAGCGAATTGCCGCAGTCCTTTCATTTTCGCGTTGCATTGCAAAAAAGCGTGGAGACTCCTTATAAGGGGTGCCCTGGGGGTTACTTATAAGGGGGACGGGGTTACTTATAAGGGGGACGGGTTACTTATAAGGAGGGGCCCCCCTTGTGAGTGGGTTTCCCGAACTGAGTTACAAGTTTACAACGTCATTTACCATTACAAACATTTGTAACGTTACATTCTACTCTGAAATTAAATTGCAATCAACGGATCATATATTTTTGTAAAGGTCTGAATCAGATTCTACCTAAATACGTCTTACAAGACTCAGAGGGAAGCCACTACTTCAAAACGCTAGACTTTTTTGTACACAAGTGTTTATCGACAACGAAAATGACACATACGACAGAATCGCACCTCTGCACTAACTGTGCAGTGTGCACGGTACCGACGACCGAGTACGAAGTTGTAACGTTACATTCAACACAACTGACTTCCCTACCTCGAAAACGCAGCTCCGTTGGAGGTTTGATTTCTAGTAGTTGATCAGGCTTCGACATCGTTATTTTGAAACGCTGCTTTCCTCCGATATATTACGACCTTACTAACAGCAATTGGGCCTCAGTTTTCGCACAGGTCCTAGAATATGAATCACTGGGAATCACGCCTATACGTTGTGTGTAGTAAACGTCTGTCCAATCCCCACTTATATTACACACAACATGCAATCTATCAAATGTACACGTCGGCCATACACAGTGCAGTGCAGTACATACACAGTACAGTAGAAGCTGCAGCAGCAACCGTATTTTTCTCCGATGCAATGATTTCGCTGTGAAATTTGCAAACTTTGTGTGAGACACAGTAGTGAGCCAGCGAATCAATTATCGGCAATAATGCATTGTGGGTGCAAGGTTGGGTGATGGCGCGGGGTATTTGTCGTGTTCTAATTGCATAATCTGAGATCCGAATTTTGGTGCTGATTGAGGGTAAATGTCCTGACCATAAAAAGTCGTAATAACATCAACCATCTCCTAAGCACAACCCTGCCTCAAAGCTTACTTTTTCATATTCTAACTTCTCATAGCAAGTTCAATGACTAGCGAACGTTCAGTCGCAATGCAATGAGACGCGTTTTGCAAGAATCGATGGACAATTTCATCTTCTGATGAACAGTTACACTCATATTCAAAATTAACTAGAGTCGATCATTAATGTTTCTTTAGAGGAAAGTGGGGTAAAACGGACCACTTGACCATGCCAATGGCTCGTCATATATCTGTAATAAGAATGCCCCAGGGTTTGTTTGCTCGTTTTTGTTTTATAACACGGGATATAGGATTTGGTTGAAAGTACAAAAGCCCTTATAAATTTTCTTTAGAACCCTATAGGCCAAAAGTTTTCTTGGATATGCCGATAGAAATACTTGTATAAGCTAATGTCCGATTTACCCACGGGGTCGGGTAAAACTTACCTAGGCGAATGGGGAAAATGGACCAATGTGGTCCGCCGTCGAATATCGCTTAATTCAATGAAGATTAGACTTTAGCTTTTTTACTGATTTTGTGATTAAAGGGATTGTATAGTTTTGGTTGAGACCTAATTTCAGGTTTCTAACATTTTTTGTTGAGATAATGAGAAACCTCTTATGAAATGTGAAAGAGCATGTAATTTTATGAGGAATTCAACATTTATTTGATGAAAATTGGTTTTTAAATGGCTGAGATATCCCAAAAAGAGCAATTCTAATAAAGTGTGGGACCCACACTTCATTACGATCGCTTTGTTTTACTTTGCTTTTGGATGTTTCAGTAATTCCAATCCTGATTTTCATCAAATAAACTTTGAATTCCTCTTAAAATGGTATGCTCTGTACTATATCATAAGTGTTTTCTTGGTATCTCGCAAACAGTTAAAAACCCAATTCTCATCTCCACCAATACTGCACCATCCCTTTAAGGGACTTTACCTCTTCGAGTGTTGATCAGAATGTGAGGACAGGAGACATTTTGCAGTTTATTTATTTAAATTTCCATTCAGTAATTTTATTTCATCAGTATCAAAATAAGAGCAATTGCAATGGGACCTGACAATCATTATTATTCATTATAGGGTGGCACCATTGATCTTTTTCGCGGCCGCATGTTTTCATGTTATGTGTTGTTAACAAAATTGTCACCTCTTGTAAGCCAACAATCAGAATGATGGAGACTATTTAAAAGCACACTGGAAGAGAGAAAACCGCATGTCCCCCAAAATACAATCGGACTTTCTGCAACGATATCTTTAAAACAGTGAATCAATCCAAATGCAATTTCAAGGTGCGACTGAACTATAACTTTGATACCCCCCCCCCCCCCCCGGGGGGGGGGGGGGGGGCCTGTGGCATATACCATAGTGGATAAGACTCCCGACTTATGTCCCGATCGGAGGACCCGAGTTCGAATCTCGCCCAGTGCTTACGTGCTTACGTCCAGTTGGACAAGATGCTTTCACCCACCATGTCCCTCTCAGTGTATAAATGGGTACCTGGCAACGCTACCTATAGGGTAATAATAATGATGATTGATCTAATAGATTATTATTATTATGATTATTATTATTATTATTATTATTATTATTATTATTATTATTATTATTATTATTATTATCATCATCATCATCATTATTGCATCTTACAGAAAACCCCATCCGATTTGTTTCAGTTGTCAAAGAGAAATGAGGATCTTTTTAGAGCATGTCAGGAATCCCTTCCCCCCAGGTTTTGTCCGTTCACAGTTCCAAGAGCATCTAAGAGCTGAATTTGGAAGACTGAACGGACCCATGACGATGACATGCTTTCCGGGCATGCTTTACAACGGATCCACAATTCTCTGTGACCACTTAACCGAATGAACGGGGTTTTCAGCAAAATGATGGTAAAAGGTTATAATTTCATACCCTGAAATGGCATTCAGATTGTTTAATAATTTTGAAAGTTATCAAGAGAAATTCTGATTAGAACTACAACAAAGCCCGAGGCGCGCGTGACTCAAAGATGCACTAAAACGCCGCGTAACCTCAACGTGTGCACTAAAGGTAAGGGTCGTTACTCCAGTGCCATTCACTTCATGGTGAAGTTTTCCTTTAATAGGCCTAAATAGGCCTAGAGGAGTGACATCCAACATACTAATAAAAATGAATATAAAATAAATGAGTGATATCAAACAAATAAAACTGAGTATATAAGTATGCCGTATGCGATCATCAACCACCACCCCCCCCCCAAAAAAAAAAAATACCCAAGAACATCAGTATACCCTCAACGGTAGGGGGAGGGTGCCTACACCACCCCCTTTATAAGAGCAGGGAGGTTGCTCTCACCTCCCTGATAAGAGTAATTCCACACCGCTATATCTCACGAACAAGCAAAATCTTCAGAGAATTTAATTTTCATTAGAATGAAATTAAAAAGACAGACTGTATAAGCTTGAAGTTATGAAATCATTTGTATGTGTCACAATATAATAATTATAACATATGACTGTTATACTAGGAGCTACTAGGAGTTAGAGGGGTGTTCCCCTTCCAAAACCCCCATCACAACAAAGATCGAGAGGGCGGGGGGGGGGGGGGGGGGGGGGGGCACGGCGGAAACACATCCTATCCTGCATGCATGCAGTGTACATGAGCGAGCGTAGAACTGGCGACGACTAGTGAGTCCATCTAGCAGAATATCCAGCGTGAACAGATTGAAAACGGCCAAAAAATGGCATCTGTGCAGCTCGGTGAAGGGGAAAAGACATTCATAATACATGGCGTAAAAGTGGGTTTGAAAAATTCATTCTTATCGTGTTCTTCCCATTCGTTTTTGTACCATGTGCCATGCCCGAATTCTTTATTGTCATAGTCCCACTAACGTCTTTTTATGTTACCAAGATGTACCGGTATCTCCTCTTCATGAAGCTTTTTTAGTACCGCCGACCGGTATAACTTACTTTAAACGTCTAGTCTAGATCAGATAACTATACACAGCCCAGTCGCTGTATCCCCACGGCGTCTGGTCGGGCTAAGATCAGAGGGTGCGTTCGAGCGCTCTAAAGCGAACCAAAGCGAACTGAACCAAAAAGCGTACCGTACCATGCTGCCACTCCAGTTTTGGAGCGTTCGAGCGCTCTTTTATTTTGAGAAAGCGTACCTCACGAGTTATTTTTAGAAAAGGTCACGCATTTTTGTAGCAAGAATGTCATCCACCTGGTGCTTGAACTACTTACAGCTGTCCCGAACAAAGAGAATGATGTTTTTGCATTGTAACATATTTGCATGATACGCGCATGCTTTACAGTGAATACAGTGAACTTTTGGTACGGTACGCTTTTGCTATTTGGTACGCTTTTCACGGTTTTGGAGTACATCAGGAAGTGGTCGACTTTTGGCTCAATATAGTATGGTACGGTACACTTCAGGAGTGTTCGAGCGCTCCTCTAACGCGGGTACAGTACGGTATGGTACGCTTTTATGTAGGAGAACGCTGGAATGCACCCAAAGAGCTAGTAGGACGTAGGAGAGTGGATCGTAGACACCGGACCCTCTTTTTTTCTTTTCGTGGTTCTGAATTCCAGTCTCAGAGGATAAAATTTCGCCCAAAAGTAACACCAATTATTCACAAAGTCCTGAAAATTACGAATTTAGCAAAATTATGAAATTTAATATTCACTCCGATTTTTTGAAAATTTAGTTAAATTTAGATCTTTAAGTTGTCTTATCTTTCAGGAATAGTGTGGTGTAAAAGCGCATTATAATTCCAGACCCCAGACCCCAGACAAGCTAGTCAAGAAGCATAGTGAGTGTGAATTGTTGAATTTTGTGAATTATTTATCTTTTTTGGAGAAGTTGTAACAGGCATACGAAACTTCGAGATGTGGAGTGAAGGAAGGAGGATATTGGTTGAAAACAGTGTCCATCTTGCATTGCTATGGTGACCCAAGGGGTGACCGGAGGTGAAATTATGTCATTCATGAAGAATTTTAGATTTATACACAATTGTTTGCAACACAGTGGACTAGAGCAGTCATAAAATGTTGCTCCTGATTGTGGAGTGACCATGAGCAGATATGGTCAGAGAATTGACGAAAACAATTCTTAGTAAAGTGTTGCTCTTTAACCTATCCTGCACGGGATATGTTTTGAGAGTTTGCTGTTACAATTAATGACTCTGCTGCTGATAGTGTTGGCTTGATATTTACTCTACAAGTACAAATCTTGATACTTCATTACACAACAGGACAACTTACGATCTGATGGCAGATCCTGCAGATCTTATCGCAACATGGAGCTGGAGTGTGGTGTGGTATCCAACACAAGTGGATCAGCAAGACTGATTCTGTCAGATACTCAGGTAAGATACCATATCACAGGTTTTGATTTCATATACTTTGTCACATCATTTCATTTGTTCTGGTTTTCAATACTATTTGAAACCAGAAAAGATTTGTAAAAAAAGTGACAAAAATTTCCTTTTTTTGTTCTTTTACAAGAAGTACATACTTGTATACATCAAGACATTCAGAACTTGGCAGTCATAAAGCAAGCTTGCACCTCATATTTCTTGGTTGATGAACAGTGATATCAATCATTTAAGCAAATAGGCCTTGGAGATACAGCTACAAGTAAGAATGACATTCATAAGAAATAAATTCAGACAACAGGCTGATATTTGATTTACCCTCTTTTTAAAACTAAATAGGTCTTGTGTGTTGTGTAATGTTATGAATATGTGGGTTCTATTGATAACATGCATGGTAATGAATTAGTGATGTTTTGGGTAAATTTGCTCCAATACTCAGATGAGTAAAGTCAAAATTGAATACTGGTTGTGGTCTTTATGTCCTAGTCCTAATTTGTCCTTTACAAAAGCAACTCAAGACATCTACAGATATTGCTCACTTTCTTGCCTTACTTCCCAGGTAAATCAGCAATAATTGAAAAGAAAGAAAATCTGATCAGTAAGCAAGGATACAAACTTATAACTCGATCATAATTCAAGATTCAAAACTCAGAATAATTGGTTGTCACTTCAGTGCCATGTAGTTCTATGGTATAAATGCATGGTGTCTACTTCACAGGTATTGGTCGGTGTGAAAGCAGAGATGGGACCCCCAGCAGAGTCTTGTCCATACCAGGGTTCCATCGAGTTCTTTGTTGATTTCTCAGCAAATGCCTCACCCAAATTTGAAGGCAGGGGAGGCACTGAGCTGGCCACAGAGATTGCCAATATGCTGGGGATGGTGTACAAGGATGAGAAGGTTAGATATGAATTGAGGTGCATTTGGTCTAATGCTGTGTGAAGGTGACTGCTAGTGTAATTGTTCTTTAAGCACACATTTCAAGAGTAATTCTGGTGTAAATAGAGTAAGTAAGATACAAAGCAACAATTCAGTGAAGTTTTGCAATTTTGGACACATTCATTTAGTATCAGCCGCATTTGAAAGGAAATACTGGGTAAGATGTTATTACAGTTATAGTCATGAGTCAGTGATCGCACATTTGCAGCCTCATCCATATCAAACATGAAAGCCCAAATATAAGATTCAAACTTTCGAAATCCATTTGTATACATGCATAATATATCTACATTCAAGGTATTTTCAACATTATTCATTTACGAAATTGTGCTCATAAATTGGATGATGTTCAAATGAAATTGGTTGAGTTCATTCCAAAGCATAGTCTTGTTTGCAAAAAATGTAGGATTTCTTTTTTTTTTCCTTCCCAGAAATTGGATTACAAGTCTCTCTGTGTGATTCCAAGGCAATGCTGTTGGACGCTATATGTTGACATAGTGGTACTCGAATGTGGAGGCAACTTATTTGATGCCATTGCTCTTGCGGTCAAAGCTGCTCTTTTCAATACAAGGTACTTGAAATGACAGTATCATTTTGTCACTTTGTTGGATATGCTAAACCTGTATCTGAGGAAGGCCTGAATTTTCCTGTCCTCTAAGGGGCACTTTAATACTTTCATGATATTGATCGTTACACTGGTTACAGCACGTTTAGCCCATGACATGCTTTATGTTATGTCCAAGCTGTCAATGAATTATTGTGCAACATTATCGCACAGGTACTTAAAATCCTCATTATACCCCCGCCAAAACGAAGTTTGAAGGGGGTATATAGGAATCAGCGGACGGTCGGGCGGTCGGTCGGGCGGTCGGGCGGTCGGGCGGTCGGTCCGTTGCAAATCTTGCGTCGCAAACTACTTCCTCAGTTTTCAACCGATTCCCATAAAACTTGGCACAGATGTGTGGCCTTGGGTTGTAGATGTGCAAGACGTATTTTTTGACAGTACCCTAAAGTACGTTTGCCATGGTAACGGCATATTATGGGCAAAAATGGGTACAAATCTTGCGTCGCGAACTCCTCCCACAGTTTTTGATCAATTTTTATGAAATTAGGTACAGATGTTCATCTGAATATGTTAATGTGCAAGACACATATTTCCGCAGTGGCAAAAAGTGCGTTGCCATGGTAACGGCATGTTATTGGTAAAATATAGGGCAAAATGCTTCATGGCAAAACTGCTTCATCAGTGTTCTTCCAATTCTCATGGAATTCATATTGAATGTTTGTCTTAGGATATAGGTCAGCATGACACATTTCTTGACAGTGACAAAAAGTATGTTGCCATGGTAACAGCTCACATATTATGAGCCAAAATGATGGAAAATTTTGTGTTGCAAACTACTTCCTCAGTTTTTTGCCCAATTTCCATGAAACTTGGTACAGATGTGTGCCTTTGGTTTTAGATGTGAAAGACGCATTTTTTGACAGTACCCGAAAGTACGTTGCCATGGTAACAGCATATTAATGGCAGAAGATCAAGGAAAGATCTTGCGGATTTAACTACTTCCTCAGTTTTTTGACCAAAGCTTATGAAATGTGGCACACACCTTGATCTTGGTGGGAAGATGTGGAAGACATATTTTTCGGACGTGTCGGAAGCTGCGTTGCCATGGTAACGGCATATAAATGGCAGAAGATCAAGGAAAGATCTTGCGGATTGAACTACTTCCTCTGTATTCGACTGAAGCTCATGAAATGTGGCACACACATTGGTCTTGGTGGGAAGATGTGCAAGACATATAGATTTTTTGGACGTGTCGGAAGCTGCGTTGCCATGGTAACGGCATATTAAGGCGGAAGATCAAGGAAAGATCTTGTGGATTGAACTACTTCCTCAGTTTTTGACAAAAGCTTATGAAATGTGGCACACACAATAGTCTTGGTGGGGAAGATGTGCAAGACATATTTTTCGGACGTGTCGGAAGCTGCATTGCCATGGTAACGGCATTTAAATGGCAGAAGATCAAGGAAAGATCATTCCTTGGGTAAGACTGTCGTCACGGGGTGGGGGTAGTAATCACAATAAGTGATATTTCTAGTTTGTTATGATGCAATAAGACTTTCTGTGTTGGATAGATTTGTAAAAAAAAAGAAGATATTGAATTAAATTTACAGTTGGGATTCATGTTTTGACAAAGTATCCTTTCACCAGTTTGCATTCTGCTCAGGGACGGAAAGTTATGAAAAATTGTCAATGTTACAGTAATTGGTTCCAAATAGCATGCCAGACTTGAATTCAACATAAACACATACTTATCTCTTCTACACTCTGGGTGTCTAGAAGTCTTGAATTTTACATACTCAACCGCACTTACCAAAAAACTACCGGGCAGGTATGTTTTTATTCTAGATAGAATTTGGAGTTATTGGTGCAAAGGTGAAAGGTGTAGTTTTAACTTCTAATGTACCAGTACTTTTTAAACCGCCAAGGACGGGCTGATTTTGCTGCAACATGCAATTCCCATAGACACTTGCCCGAGTATACTCGGGAGTCATCCTCAACAGCTTAATTGAGTGCATGAATGTGGGAAACACAGAGGAGGTATGTATTATTTTCAATTCGCAGTTAAAAAAAAAGAGAAAAGAAAATTGTTACCTGTATTGGCAGTTTTCTCCCATATATACGCTGGTCAAAATTCCATTCCTGATCGAAGGGTTCTCATTGCAAATTACGCACTCTTCTTGGATATGATATAGAATACCAGATGTGCGTGTGCAGAGGGACATGGATGGTACAGAGGACATTGAAGTTTCCGACAATCCTCACGACTACCACAAGCTGGATACCCAGCAGCTTCCCCTCCTGGTAACAGTCAGCAAGGTGAGGAGTGTTGAATATTCCACTTTGTTTATGCAATCACTCAAGATACATGTTGCTGTTTATGATTTTGATAAAAATATGAACAGATACTTATTCATCTCCTGTAAAACCAGAAATATTTGCAGCATGAAATTTCAATGCATGCTGTAATAATTTCTGTCAACTCAATCTCTTTGAATGCCATCAACCAAATGTGGTGGTGGCTTGAATCATTGTTCACCCTGTAAAATAGTTTTCTACTGGTGCATTTGGAAGTCACTTGCATAGCTATTTCATTGCCTTTTCAGAAGCAAACAAAACAAAACAAAACAAAGCTAAGTAAAAAAAAACAACCCACATTTGCCTGTGATGTACACTGTAAGTCAAACAAACCCACTCAGGTGACTGAGGTTTGACAGTTTCCCCATGAAGGACATTGTGATGTACTGTACAGGGAGGATTTTAGGGATTGAATGAGCCCTATGGAAGTAAAGCTATTTTAAATTTAAAGCACCCCAGGGGATATGCAGATTAGTGACCAAAGGATGGCAGGGACTTATACCAGGCAAAGCTGATTCTGTACAGACAGCTGATCAGACACTGTCTTGTCCTGATGTAATCCTAGAGTGTGTCCACTGAGCTCCAACACTACATGTAGAGTTCAGTGAGTGTGTCCCATTGAGTTGAGCATGAATTGCTTGGTTCTCTGTCCCTCCAGGTCGGCCAGGGTCACATCGTCGATGCACCCTCCAAGAGGAAGCCTGCAGCATGGCCTGTCTTGTGGTGGCTGTCACCACAGAGGGCGCTATTGATGGTTGTTGTGAAAAAGGGCTCTGGGAGTTTGGCTGTGGAGAGCATCCATGATATGCTGATGGTGAGGAACCAGTTCTACCCCCCCTTCCCCCTCCCCCCTTCCCCCCCCTCCCCCTCCCCTTCCCCCTCCCCCTTCCCCCTCCCCCCCCCCCAAAAAAAAAAAATGCAATTGCACTCCATGTGCATGTTGACTTTGAAAAATCAAAGTGGGTAAAATCAAGCAAACATAATTGTAGAAATGTTCATTAAAATTGGACACACATGATTAGAAAGTTGTGGAATTTTGAATTTAGCAAAGTGGGTAAAATTAAACAAATGTAATGGTAAAAAATGTTCGTTTAAAATTGGGATCACTTTTCGTGTTACCTAGAACCGTGATATTGGTTTCATGTTAAATGAGGAAACCAACTGAAAATTTATATTCAAGTCAGTGAAGACTTGTAATCACCTCAAAATTACTTTTCATACTAGTTGTAATTAAAATTATTGTGTAATGAAAACATGTATAAAACTGTACTATCCCATGCTCTTCTTTCCTTACCCAGTTTTTATGTAGCTGACAGCAAAATTACCATGTACAGTGTATTTCTATATTGCCTAAAACCAGCAGTAGTAGGAAGTGGAAGTGCACTTTATGCTTTTTCCCCAAAGGTGATGCATGTATAAGCTGGCTTTTGTGCAGTTCCAACTTAATACATGTATTTTTTTTTGTTTTGTGTAGTTTTGTTGTTTGTTTTTTTTTGGAGGGGGGTGTCAAAAATTGTAATGTCATATGTGGTGGCATAGTTGAATGCTGGATGTATTGTAGCCCGATGGAGCACAGCGTCCCTGTGCACCAGCGCGACACTTGTGTACAGTGACAGGGCTGTGTATAGTTAGATGTATTGGAGATGATTGTTGATATTTTAAGGTGTGAAATCTCTGAAATGATTTTGTAAGATTGGTGTGCCCTCACCAGCTCACCTTGGACTATATTATTCTCTTTAGTCTCTTGATGTTTGTAAATCCTCCCTGCAGACAGCAAAACAGATTGGAACTGATCTGAACCAACATCTACAACAGTTTCTCAAGAAGGAAGGGGACAAAACGTCCAGCAAGGGATTTCTGACTTGATGCGGGGCAGTGCAGTGCAAGAGAGCCCTCATTGTCAGTTTATATGGAGTGGTGATCTGTTGACTGATAGGAAGCAGTCATGTGAGGATGTCTTTGATATTGTCGACACCTGGAAGAGACAAGATGGTTTTTGTGATCCTGTGTCAAACTCCAGACTCATCAAAGCTAATCATGGCATCAGATGTGACACGTTATTGCCATTCACTTGCTCCTACAAGACTTTCTCAGATTCGCTGTACACGTACCTGGAAAAACGGGCAATCCAGTACGGGCTGCCGACCAGTTTACCCTGCCCTGCGAGAAAGTTGTGTGCCAGGATTAACAGATCAGCTTGTGGTCACGTGTTCCATGCATTACAGATGTTTTCAGATGCATGTGACGATCATATAGTGGCTTTAAACTTTTTGCTCTGTGGCCCATTATCTTGATGAGCTTCATACGGGGGCACTCTTTCTAATACTGAAGATGCATGAAGTGATCCCTGCTTGTTTACTCTTTTGGAACATGGAAGACACTGGGCAGCAACACCATTATATGGCTGTATAACTTGTAATGTCATCATGTACATTCACTACCTTTATCCAAAGGTGAAAATCTATAATAAATGTAGTGAAATGAAAATATTTTGTAACAAGGCAAAGTTGTGATATTGGTCAATTTCTTTCTGATACATTGTACGACTGTATTATGAATCCTTTGAAGTTAGCATGTGAATGTGAAAATCTTCATTCACTCTGTTGTACTGCTCAATAATGAAACATACATGTAGTACTCTGCTGTCCAATGTCTGAAATTCACTGCAGTCCAACCTGTGAAAACAAAGCACCGAGTGTGCATTATCTGGCTCTGATGTACTTGTGTATCCATGTTGATAACTCGAATTCCACAGAGCCACATTGCACCAAAATTACAGAAAATACTTATTACATATACAGTCAACCTTGCTCAAGTCGACCTTGCGTAAGTCAAATAATCGCCCAAGTCGAAGTCTCTTCCAGTCCTCTTTATATTCTCTTGACTTTAATCCCTCATAAGTCTAAGTTTCTCTAAGTTGAAGCTATTTCTTCAGTCAAAATAGATTCAACTTAGGCAAGGTTGACTGTAGCTTATTTCCAATCACTTACATAAATTCAAACCAAATCGGTTTTCAGGAGGCATTGATATCAACAGCGACTTTCATGTTGTTCCTCCAAACAACTCTTTCTTTATGAGCTAATTTGCAATCGCAGCGTACGCTGCCTGCACAATCCGAAACTTAAGTTACCGTAACCTACTAATTTTTTATTCAAAGGTCTATATTTATGTGAGTGATTTGAAAAATGAGCTCAACTTGAGACACACAAATTGTTGGTTTACCCACCTCATTTTCCTCCCCCTAGACATGCACACACACTTAAACACTCCACCAGATACCAGGTAGTCATATCTTCATGGAACAAGGCCAGTGGAGATATAACCCAGAACCCAGCTCCACGATGTAACAATGTACTGTATACACCGAATATTTCACAAGGTTTTTATTTTTGCGAATTTCGCCAGTCAGGTGCTATTTGCAAATTGAAAGAGTGATACATTTCTCTGTTCAGTACTGTGCTCCACAATCACAAATTTAAACCACTTGTAAAATTTCCAGAAAGACCCGATTTGTGAAAATGTAGACTTGCTAAATATATGGTGTATACAGCGTTTATGAAAACATCACATGCCAAAAGGACACACGATAACCTTTTGTAGAGATTGTTCATTCTTGCTGGGTAATCTTTAATTATACAGATTATTTTACAGTACATACACATTATGTGAGTACATAAATTGTACTCACAGTGGACAAAGTGCTGTCAAATAAATATGTACAACACCCGACCAAACATGTTGCCTGTAGACCATTGTTATCAATTCTTTGTGTGTGTGTGTGTGTGTGTGTGTGTGTGTGTGTGTGTGTGTGTGTGTGTGTGTGTGTGTGTGTGTGTGTATGACGTGGGTACATTGTACAGAATATATGTGGTCTCTTTACATGTCTCTTGTGTATCCAAAGGAGACCAGGATGATACAATTAAACATTGTTATAACAAGGTCGGATATAGGGAGATCCTGATACCAAGGAGGTCGAAGAGATGGAGTAACAACAGAGTTATTCCCTTTGATCCATGTTCGAAGCCACTGCTCAAAAATATTTGAAGCATGTGCCGAACAGGATCTGCCACGCTGATACGAAGACAATTGACTCTTGTCTCATTGCATAATCACCAGCCACTTTCAAAGGAAGATACGTCTTTGTGATGGTAATTACTTTTCGCTATCCCTTCTATTTAAAGCTAGGTGGTACAGACACAAGGATGCGCAAACAGAAATTGAGGAAAAAAATGCTGAAATGAAGATGAAAATTACTCGATTGGGCATATGCGGGCACTAATCTGATATATATATCAATAAAGAATTATACTTGAAGATTATTACATGTTAGTTTCATTTGGGGAAATTAAGTCGAAAAGTGATAAAACCAGCTTTCCAGGATGGTACAGTTTTAAACATTTTCACATAATACAGCTCTGATTTACACTTTTGCTTTACATGCTTTATTATTAAGTGAAATCTCATTTCATTTAATAAATAAATAAGCAAAATACGGCCAACATTTTGGCAACATTCAAAATGAATCTTCAAATTGCTCAGCAAAACGGCGGCTTGGAATATTGATTATCAAAGGCACAAGTGCACCTGTGGAATTCTTTTGCACATCAATAGAAATCTGACATCTGTTTGAATAATTACAGCCAGTTGGAACTCCATGTATAAAACCTTTCTTGCTGATACAAGGCAATTTTGCATGTCCCGGTCCTTTAATATTCTCTTGTTTTTAGACCTGATATGACATGATACCCTATAAACAAGTAAATTTCAATGGTCCAAAGCAGCTTGTCTTTACAAGGTCCCCCTGTACATGCACTAACATTATGTAACAATGCTGTAAGAGCCGACTTGAGTCACAGCACAACTCTTTCTCCCCCATCAAAACCCAATAGTGATTAATTCCTACATAACAAAGGTGTATGATGGAATTGTGGCATGAACACTGTACAATGTATTACTATCACATGATTGAGAATCAACATTTGACTGAACACAGACTGGTGGCAGGTCTTTCAGTTTCTACAAACAGGTGGCCTTAGAAGTGAGTGTACACAAGAAATACTTTGAACTTTGGGTGGACATCATGTCATCTCAATACAACTTAATTCTGCATGAAATACTGTACTACAACCTGAAATATTTTATGTAACAAATAATGATCATTAGCAATCAGTTGTCAGCGGACATCTTCTGACCTTTACAATCCGGGCATACTCTGACAGATGTATAACTTCCTGTTGAGTCTTGTTATATAAGTTAGGGAGTGAATTCTAGAGACAGCCCTCAATAATATGAATTATTTGTACACCAATTCATAAAAGGTTTTCAGAGCATTCCAGAGCACCTCCCACTGTCAGAGTCTGCCTACTATTGAGGGACTGCTGACTGCAGTGTCCCACCTGATGTCATTCACACTACGTATCCTCCAGCCTACTATTCATTTCCTCCCTCCTCCTGACACTGTAACGCTGTCTTCAACATTCTGGTTCACATCCATTGCAGATCACTGCCATCACTTGATAAGGTTTTCCTCACTATCAATCCTGATGGGAAACATTCCATCCTACACAGTGTTTTCTCTTCCCTCCACGACACTGTTCAACTCGACATCATGACTATGGTTGCAAGTCACTGCTTGACGAGGACAGAGGGTAGATTGCATCATGTATCCCCAGCTCTCGCTGACTTGTACCTCTCGATCTCCTCAGGAAACATCTTCCCCAACTCTGTGATGAGTGCCTTCTTGAATTTCTGGAAAAAGAAAGAGATGTGGAAAGGAAATGATGCAAGTTGAAGTGAATGGCAGTGGGAGTCTTTGACATGGTGGCATTACAACGTACGTGCGTTCACAAAGTCTATGTAAGCACACATTTCAGTGAATTAGTAACATATGATGCTTTCAATCATTTACTGCAGTCACAATGCACACAAACACACACACACACATACATTAAAAAAGGAGAGGGAAAGAAATGGATTAACCCTAAAAAGACTGGGCTATTTTGGTAGCTCGAAAGACTGGGGGGGGGGGGGGGGGGGCCTAAAGGGCCCCCCCTTAAGATCTCGGCCGTGGATCGCGCGATCGCCGCGGAAATTTGCACAATGGTAGTGTGCGATGTAATCTACAAGATCGTATATTTAAATGTTCCAAAATAGTCTTCTTTTATTTTATTTTGATTAATTATGCTAATTTATGCGAGAAATCAGACTTTTTTTATCTAAATCAGTAAATAAAGCTCCAAAAGTGCTCATTTTTGGTCTAGATATTCTTTGTAGCATTCTTAGTAAATGTACTTGAAAAAAAATTCGGTATCAAAATTAATTTCTTATTTATTTTATTGTTTTATGAATTTCTTATGTATTTCTTTGTTTTTTCGACCTTTTGTTTTTGTTGTTTTTTTCAGCAAAATTTGTGGCAGACCCTTTTTGAAGCATAATACTACTAAAACAAATTGATTTTAGCCATTGAGAGTAAAAATAAGCATATTTATATGAACCATGTGATAAAACCCAATTTGTATTGACTTTGTACACAAAATCACATTTTGGAGCCATTTTCGGTCTCACGTGCATGTACAAAAAGTTATGTAACTTCAGAACCGTACCCCCGGGCGTCACAAATTTGGTGTCAAAATGTGCGGGAAACTCGAAAGAAAAAAGTCATAGAGCATCGCGGCGAGAGCATTGCGTGTTGCTGAGTAATCGCGCGAAATGTCGAGGGGGGGGGGCCTTTTAGGCCCCCCCCCAGTCTTTTTAGGGTTAAGTCATGCAATAGTCTTGTCTATTCCCAGACACAAAAACATATACCCTTTAATATCTTAGTGATATTTTAATGGGAACACAGCACTAATATGTTTTGTCTGTTTTTATTTCTCTTTTCACGGATTATAACTTGTCATTACAAGTTCAATGAATTAAAACTCATTCTACACCCACGGTGCTTGAGGGTAACAGGCAAAATAATTGCCTCAATTTGACACTTTTCACTGAAATATTACTTTCACACATCTATTTCAAATGGCTGTCTTTAACTTGCTCTCACTCACATGTACTATAGCCAGACCACAAAAATCAGTTTAAATGGAGTTTATATAGAGGGATTTGCTTCATAATTACAATGAGTGAAGACCTGGAACCAAACTCCAGGTGTCTTACCCTAAATGTTTCTATTTTTCCTTTGACAAGCTCGTTCTTTGCCACAGCTCGCTCCATGCAATCTTTGGTGTACAGCTGCGGATTCTTTCCTTGATCAACGTACCTGTGGGAGAGAGATTCCATCAAAAATGTGGCAGATACATATTGACAAAGTGCCTAAAACATAACTACAATATCTGAGCCACACTTTATGACAAACAATACTCATGGATCCTGAAGGTCACAGGAGAAATGTGGAAAAGCTTTATGTACTCTTTTTTTGTACAGAGTGTGAAACACACCACCTCCAGGGTATTCAACTCCAATCTTTGTAAAGAGATCAGTTGGTTCTTTTACATGTATGACCTCCACAAAAAAAAAACAAACAAAAACAAAACTGTTATCATTTCCTTTCGTTGATCCTATGCAAGGGGTGGCGTTTTGCCTCTTACAAAAAGGAGGTGGCATGGCAACACACAACAACAGCTCAGTTTCACTGGTCATCAAACCCAACCAAGACTTCTTCAGAGGCAAACTTACTACTGATTAAGCCAATCCATGACTTCTTTTGCTAATGTTGACATTGCAACCAATAATTTCAGCTAAAACTTGACATTTATATGCCATTCTGATAACCGCTGTGGGCCATTACTGCTAAAATGATAAAAACTTACTCATAGATTAGCTCCAGGGGTACTTGGACATCCTGGACCTGACTCTTATTCTTGTCAAGGTCCTGAAGCACAGTGACCAGTGAGTTCCTAGGATAGGATAGAGGTGTACAAAGAGTTCAGGACAAACACATCAAGGGCGAGGGGCCGCATCATAACAGACAGATGAACAAATCAGGATCACAAATCACCATTTCAAAATATTACCTCCCCCCCCCTGCCATTTTCTGAAGCGCTCTACCAGTAGGTTTTACTATTGCAACTATGCAATTGTGCAATTATGCAATTATGCAATATGCGCCGGACTCGTAGACTAGCCTCACAGAGAGTTGTATGGGCCAAAATCGCCAAAAATGTGACACAAAAATGTAGAAACGCTAAGAAATTCACATTTGGAAGAAGATGTCGATTTATCAAAATGTTCGTGTTAGACCTTTTACCGTACAATACGATGCCTCATGCCTCATTTGCCGATTTTCTCTTTGTCGTCGGCTCAGTACGAATGTCTACAGTGAATCGTGTATGGGTATGAATTGTGATTCTGGTGCATGGACACAATGCGAAAGACGTCAATTATTCCATTACAAAAATTGTGTCCGGAATTATAATAATGTGATTTTACACCGCACTAAAAGAAAATTTTTTGTAGAGGAGTGACCTTGAATTCTATTTTCCATTTATAGGAGTGAATAATTTACATACTGTAATTTTGCAAAATTAACAATTTCAGGACTTCTCCTTTATTATAACAAAGAAGAAAAAAAAAAGATAAAAGCACTCAGAACAGAGAGCACAGACCTCCGCCATTTATGTCATTGCACAGCGCCTTGCCTAAGGAGAGCACGCGTTTTAGTGCGCGCATGTATGTATAAAACATCCATTACGCGCACCTTTGAACCCCAAGTTCGTTGACCTAGAATCTAGTTTAAGTTATAATTATGCCGAAAGACGAAAAATCCCTCAAAAATCCATAAAAATTCCTGGATCACTGCCAAAATTGAATGAGGTGTCCCTTGCTTCAATATCGACATTTTATGCTAGTTTCAGTTTAATCCGTACACAACTTTTTGAGTTATTTTGCAAACAGACAAACCAATGCCGATGATGCATTATCACTTGTCTTGACTTTACCTCCTCCTTTCTTGAATCCTTGCTTTGGCGCAGGTATTATACAACTTACAAGAAACACAAAATAACAAAACAAATGTCATATTTGAGCTGCGCCGGGTATGAACATAAAAAAGTTGTTGAATGGTGAACATCTAACACTGTCAAAAGCATGAAACTAACGTTACACTGCACTGTGGGGGTGTAGAATCTGTTCTAAGTTTAAACACAGCCTGCTTGCTTGAAATAAGCCTGCGCCTGTCTCTGGTCGGGCTACCATACATTGATGTACAAGCATGGGACTGACTGACTCACAGTTTTTGATTCAGAGGAGCTTGCCCCTGTTGCTGAAAGTCGCTGACCGCAACACCAAGCTGGCGAGTGATCTCGATAAATCTCTCCAGGTTCTCTACCAGTGGGTCAAACTTCTCCGACTGGGAGGACGACATAATGAGTGATGAAAAGGCGGAGAGTATAATTATTATTATTAATGCAGGGACCAGGACCTATCGATGTGATCGATGACCTTCGGTGATGATCATGCATGTACACACAACCATATACGCCAGCGCCATGGACCTACAACCCATGTACGCACAAAGCATGCACATTGTATGTACGTGTACGTGAATGGATATATAAATGGGATCATACAGAACTCGTAACTACATGTACACACACAGAACTCTGTCTGTAGAGTTCTGTGAACTCCACACAGAATTCTACGTATGGGACCACGCGCCGTCGCTGATGGCGCTAGACGGCTATACATGTGTTGCACATATGCATAGTCAGTGGAACCTTCTGTACATTTATCTGCTGCAGTCTCATGTTATACACAACAATAGTAAATACTGCTAAATGCTACTAGCTGCATGAACATAAAAGTTATCAGTGGACCAGTGCTAAGAAGAGCTAGCAAAGATGGCCAATCGAGAAAGGCTGGATAATGTTAATCCAACAGTTCATGGGAAACTTAACAACAGACAGGTCTTGCCTTCTGAAGAAGATGACAATGTTGCAGATGCTATCGACACGAGAGAAGTCTTTGATATCCTTTTTGATGTGTAACAGTGTATCACCAAAAGTGACCACACTTTTTTTCTTTTTTCTTTTTCAGTGCTAAAATATTTTGATAATTTTAAGTCTCAATGTAATATTAAATAATCCAGTTCTGTCTAACGTTTAAAGTGTCTATGGATGACTATATAACCAGATAACCAATGTAGGATGTAGAGTAGAAACAACTGAGTATAGTAAGGGTGATGGATACCGGTATAAATTAGTAGGTGTCAAACACCGTGACACTGTACATAGTCTGTACATTGAAAGTCCAACTGCAAAGGACACTGACGCATATCGCGCATGAGACTATGCGCAGTGGTTTTGCATTCTTCACTGGGGATTTGAAGATGTTGAAATATTACTGAAAAACCCGGGTATGAGCTCAACAGCAAAACAATGATACTGTGCGTCATATTACAAAATGGCACATAGGAAAAGTATGAATGAATGTATACATTCATTTCACACGCATTGTCAATGGAGGGTAGGGGTGTTGATTTCAAAACTATGGAGCAACTGAGTGCGTCAAAATAACAACCCACGCGTTCGAAGCCGTTGTCTTGGAGCGTGTACCACAAATAGCATTTTCAATGCGCGCCTAGCCTGTGATTTCAGAGTACCAGTATTTTCTTTACATGTGAGTAAAAAATTTTAGGCAAATTGTGAGATATTTTAAGCATCTGTTGACAGAAAAACATTACACTCATCGGCACCCTGCGTATCATGGCTGTCGGTGTATAGAAAGAATAGGTATGCGTGGGATTAAGCGCCATAAGCAACAAAAATAGTAAAAATGAAGAAACGTAAACAAACTAACAAACTAAACACGGTTCAGTTACACATCTGCTTAGTAGATTACGAACACGACGCATGACTGAAATTCATGTTTATTACTTATTGAGGGGGGGGGGGTGCTGATCTTACGTGTAGCCCCAAGAACTGTGCCTGATACTGGATAGTCTGCCAACGTTGCAGAACTGTATCACCACAAAGCCTTTATAATATGTGGTACTTACTACTTGGAGTTTAATACTTAGATGTAGAGATGTAAAGCAGTTTATATTAGCTCCTCCAGGTATCACTGTTCCTCTGATATGGGCTGTACTTTATGGGATGGATTTTCGAATGTTTGTAAGGATAGCTTTGAACTGAATTAACACTAATTGATGCTGAGTCTAAGTGCTGTGTCTGGTAAGGATACTGTCACCCATTGTTGCAAAACAAATCAAAGATAAAAGGTGTTTATATCAAGGCTGTAGTGCAAGGCTATGTGACTTCTCCCATGCCCAGGTCAAACTGGAGGGTGTGAGTGTGTTCACCACATAGGCCAAGGTCTTCAAATTCTGTCCTCCTTAACACACTTTGTATCCACATTTGATCAGACACATCAATGACCCTGAGCATCCTCTTTCTCTTGAAGAGCTAAATGTTGTTCAACAAGCAGAAGTTGAGGTACCGTAATGTCTAAATCTTTTAACTCTTTATGTGCCACGTTCGCACGTCCGGCTCAGTCAACGGCGTGCCAACTTCGCATATTCTGCTCAACAAACAAAGCCGCCAAAACCGATCGATAAATTGCTAATTACTGCTAATCCCGCGGTACAATCAAAGCGTTTGACATGCTTTTGTTCCTCTCGCATACGGCTTGCATTCTATGTGGTGATTGACTATCAAGCGGTGTTCCTAACTAGATTTGCGTGGTACATTCTAAGTTTCTGTCACTATTTTATGTGCAAATGTCATGCCTTTACAGTAATGTAGCAACTGGTAATTCAAAAGAAAAACTGAAAATAGAATTGTTATGCATTGTATATGGAAGCAAAGTTTGGCATTCCTCTTTAACTTTGCTCACTATTATGTCCAGCTCAGAAATTTGTAGAAGTTAAACAAATTGGATATCAACACAGAATTCTTTCTCAAAGCATGACTACCTTCGTGTCTCAGAATAACGTGGCACATAGGGGGTTTCCACCATGGCACATAAAGAGTTAAAGTCAAAATTGACACAACATCTTTTTGAATTTTGTGAGTAATCATGTTTTCATCAAGGTTTAGGAGCAATGTGCACTCATGACTTTCTGTTTTGTGTTGTATTTATGTTTGTTCCTAGATGTTCTTATGTGTATTGTTTTTTATTAAATATTCAGTCCTTTAATTGTGTGTGCTTCCATGCCCATTTGTCTTTTGTGCATCTCTATACATGGAATCACAATCCTCAAGCCAAGGTTTGGCTTTTTAGCAGTTTCCTCAACATTTAATCATTGTGCATAAAATATGGCTGTATTGCCTCTATGAAATCAATGAATTGAATTGAATTGATTGTATAACATGGATATCATTTTTTTTTTTTTGGCCAAAATCGAAGAGCAACATACTCTTCAGGCCAGCAGCAGATGTATGATATTTGTACGTAATCCAGTCTTTTTTGTCAAATTTGTTGATTGTTACCTCAGGTATGCTGCATGAGATGAGGATTTGCTGAGTAGATGTCGCCACTTTCTACATTTTTTTTGTGCCTCCGCCACGAAGTGTCGCCGGAGGCATTATGTTTTCGGGTTGTCCGTCCGTCCTTCCGTCTGTAATCAATTTTGTGGACAGCGTATCTAAAAAACTGTTAGAGGTATCCTAATGAAACTTGGCATGTATTTGTATGAGTGGGCGAAGTTGTGCCTATCAACTTTTGGGTGCACATGCCAAAGGTCAAAAGGTCAAGGTCAAATGCTCAAAATTTCACTATTTCCCCTATATCTATGCAATGCCTAGAGGTATTTTCCTGAAACTTGGTGTATACATGAACTACCAAATAAATATTTCCCAGATAGAGCTTGGGTCATGAAGTCAAAGGTCAAGTAAAAATGTTAAAATTTCACTTTTTTCTCCATATCTCACAAATATTTCAAGGTATCTTCATGGAACTTATAGCCATGTACTGACTAGCAGTGATCATGTAGAGAATTTAGGGGTCATGGGTCGAAGGACATTGGTCAAAGGTCAAGGTTAACTCATCAAAATGTCATTATTTCTCTCTTATCTATGCAATGCCTGCAGGATTTTTTCTTGAAACTTAGTGTATGCATGTATTACCCAATTAGCAATACAGATTCTCTTGGAAGTTTCTTACCAGAAGGTCAAAGGTCGGTGAAAGTGCTAAATTTCACTTCTTCTTTAAACTCATAAAAGAGTCAAAAGTTAGGTACAAATCCTCAAATCCCCAAATACCTGCACTCTTAGACAGTATAGCCATTCATCCAAATAAACCTAGTTCAAGGAAAGTGAACACTCAATGCATTTGTGACAAACCTGTCATTTTAATATTTTACCAGTTATGTGAAACTGTCATCACACATTGTCAAGACATTGTGCTATAGACCTATTCAGACAACCATGCATTATGGCGGAGGCATACCAGTCGCCATAGCGACATTTCTAGTTTTTCTCAGCATGTCAGTCTGTCAAAACAGCAACAATTGTGGTAAAATTCAGCAATCTGTGGCCATTTTGAGAACACATCATTTTTACTCATACCCATTTGGGTTTGAAGACCTTCAAACCCAACCCAAATGTTCCAATATCCTTTTAGTAATGCTTTTCTTTTTCTTTTGCTATTTTTTTTATTATTATTTATAGTTAAAAACATCATGTTTGTGTTTGCAACAAGTCATTGCTGCAAGGGATAGTAGTCATTTACCGCAGTTTCATGTTCTTTTTTCCCCTTTTCTCTTCTTTGTTTCTCTGTTCTATCTAGGTTGATGATGAGGGGAACACAGTAAAAGTGACCTTCACCCCAACTATTCCACACTGCAGCATGGCTACTCTTATAGGACTTGCAATCAGGGTCAAACTACTCCGCTCCTTGCCATCTAGATTTAAGGTAAAAAAAGAAGAAAATAAATTATCAGTTGGGCACAAGTTACGTGCGATTGAAATATCATGCCAAATTGTGCATTTCATAGAGTTATACTTTACAAGACACTGGAGTTGCATGGAGTTTGCAATTAAACTATCACCACTGATAATGATCCAGTGTTTTCCTCATCCATCAACTTTCTCTGATGTCATGTTTGAAGTGCTTGCCAATGGTTTAAACTACATAATGCATCACTGAACACTGTAACTAATGCAGGCATATAATTTTCACCTGTAGTGGATAAAACCAAATTAATTGGCCATGTTCAGTGTGTTTGAAGAATAGATATGAATGCACCCTACCTTGAAGTATATTCCAAATGTGGATGCAGTTATGAGATTACATTATTTTTATTCTACTGTTTATGAAATCTGACTATTGCTTGTTATTGTCATGGATTGGGTTTTATATAAGAACTGTTGAGATAGATCTCCTTTAAACATAACATGTGTAGCAACATGTCTAATGTATGTTGGCATATTCTACTCCATAAAATAGGTTGATGTCATCATAAAGCCAGGCACCCATGTCTCTGAAAATGCAGGTAAATATGATTTTACTTTGTAACCTTTTACACACATACAATATTTCATTAGAGTGAGCCATTTTTCTTCTCTAGACTTACTCTCACAGAGAACTAGAGTTAAGAAATTGCATGTAAGGTCAGCTGAATCTGTGGTAATAATCATTCCTATTTTATAATTGAAAAAGGAAATAATGCAAGTTACGTGTACATATAATGCCGGTAATTTTTACAGCAAAGTAAAGCCAGAAAGTTGTGTAAATGGACAAGTTTAAATTCCATTTGTTGCTTTTGTTTCAATTCCACAACTCGTCTGAAAGTATCGATGCAAGGAAAGTGTGCAAATTTGGAAGTGCTTAAAAGCTGATGTAATATTCAATGTGTACTTCTGAAACAACAAGAACAAAGAAAAGTCACTGGGTTAAAGCTGTTCAGATTAAGCAGTGGGGAATAGTAATACAGTGCACTCCCATTATAACGAAATGCTCGGGACCGGCAGTTTTCTTTCGTTATAATGAAATTTCGTTATAACCGAACAAATGCAATATATAACGAAAACAGGGAACCACGTATATATATCATATTATGTTTGCTTTAACTCATCAAACACTGGAAAGCTATGTGAAATGTGATGGGATAACTGTATTACAATAATAAACGCAAGTTCCCCTCAGAAACTGTGCGTGACACAAGGAGCGAACACACAGTGGTGTGAAGCGTTCACCCATGCAGAGACACTATAAATGCATGTTCCACTACGTATTTTCGAAAGCAATTCGCATTTTGTTATTACGGAGCACATTTCTTTTGTTTTTCTTTGTCTGTGGCGCTCGGAAAAGACTTCGTTATAACGGAAATTTCGCTATAACCGTGTTTGTTATAAACGAATTTTTTACCATAGACTTTAATGGTGATAATTTTGGGACCAGAAGATTTACTTCGTTAAAACGAAATTTCGTTATAACCGTGTTCGTTGTAACGGGAGTGCACTTTGGTGCAGTGAGAGACGGCTGAGCACCACTCATTTGGCAAAAAGCTGTGCATTCTGTTCCCACTTTTGTCTTGCCTTTTCGATTAGTGAACAAGCAGCTAGCAGACAAGGAGCGTGTAGCAGCTGCCCTTGAGAACAACCATCTCTTGGAAGTCGTCAACCAGTGTTTAACGCAGAGAAACTGAGCTGAGGCAGCACTGAGGTTTTTAATACACACCGGATGTCCAGTCCCGATGTCCCGTCCCAGGTGCTGTGACAGGGGGCCATGATGGCAATCACAGGGGGATAGTAGTGTGATTGTTTGATATGGAGAAAGAGCGCAGATGCACCAGACTGGAGAGAGATCCTACTGTTATGTTTTCTAGCTTGTAAATGAAGGCGGGTAGCAGTTGTGGGTCTGAAGGCTGTCCTTAAATTTCCCAGGTTGTGGTGTGCATTGGTGCTGGAGGAGTCATAAAAAATAGATAAACAAACATAAGTGGCTTTCACTCTCCCAGTGAAAGTCATCTATGTTACAAAGAGAGTGAAATTTGTAAGTGAGAAATCTTTGCACTCAATGTGCAACCACTCCATGCTTCATTGTACAGTAAACTCTAGCAACAAGAATCTGCCTTTTCTAGGGTCAATATTATGACTGGAAACTTACTGTGTTTGCAGTATTTGCAACAAGGAGAGTAATGCTTTCTGCATGAGGTCAAGGTTGTGTTCAGATAAAGATCAGTGACCAAGGCATGCAAAGAGGGATGGAAGGGTAAGATGATGGGATGAAGGATGAAATGATATGAAAATGAATGTAATTACCTAGCTTCCAAACTTTATGTAGACTGATGCATTTTTGCTGAGAGAGGGATAACTGTGATATGCATTATAGAAACCCAGCAATTCACACCTGATTTGCTGTCACTATTTACTGACTCTCTTGAACAATTTTATAGACGAATAAGTAAAAATAGATATGTCACTGTGGAGGAACAAGTAGGATGAGTTCTTGAAGGTTATTTTAGTTTTGCTAGTGATTTCAAATTCTATTCAATTTTATTTCATACTTCTCATTATATGTTATATCAATATTACATCAGAAGTAAAAACACAAGTTCTTGTACCTTGTCAACAGTGTACAAAACAAACAAAAACAATATACAATGTACATACATGGTATATTCAGTAGTTATAATGATAATTGGTGGAAATCTTGGTTTGGGTGAATTAAAGATAACTTACATGTCATATGATTGGCATATTATTACTTTTCATTGCTTGCTCACACAAATGGCAGAGGTACACATTATTTTTCTATGTCTGTATTGTTATTTTGGCAGTATGCATATGCCATAATTTCCTGAATGCACCACAATGACTATGTGTATGACTGATGACAATACATGGTTGAGCAGATGGTCAATTAAAGGCTGCATATCAAGATTAAAGACTCATTCTTTTCATATAGAACTAGAAAAGCACTCAGCGCAGACTTCCACCAAGCAGCTCATTTCCACCCATTCTGTGATTTCTCACTGCGCAATAAAAATTGATTAACGGTCATTGTCATATAGTGTACAATAGAGTGATAGTGATACTAGATAATCCAGTTATTTTCTATTGATGAAGAATTCTTTAAAAAATGAAATAAAAATCCTGGATCCAGACGGTGATCCAGATCACTACCGAATTGAAATTATCTCTTCCTTGTGTCATTGTCAACCTTTCCTGAAAATTTCATCCAAATCCGTTCATAACTTCATGAGTTATTTTGCAAACAAACAAAAAGACAGACAAATCAACACTGGCAAAAACATGACCTCAGTGGTGGAGGTAGCACTAGTTTAAGAGGTATGTCAGTAGGTGCTGTTATGCTTATTAGATTAGCCATAAAGATGCACACCTTTTCGATTGATTGTTAAGACCACTGTTTGAAATCTGAACTTTTTCAATTTTTTCCGTAGCTAGAAAAAGTCAGTTGCTGCACATGTTGTAGTTCTTCAAAGAATTTATTAAAACTTGTGTTGAGTATTAGGAAGGATAGACAATGAACTTGCACATTTTTATGATGAATTATATCTGTGAACCCCAGGGTTAGAAAAATCAATGAAAAATTGCAAGATTTCACAAGAATGTAACAACCTTAGGGTACAATTGTACTACAATTTCATTGAGCAAGTTGTATTTTCAAATGCATCATGATTTATGCCAATAATTGTAGTACAGTGTACACTGTACAACAAGGCAACCAACTTTGTGTGTGTGTGTGTGTGTGTGTGTGTGTGTGTGTGTGTGTGTGTTATAGTGAAATGTGATGCTTAATGTGCCTACACCAATACAGTACAATGTACTTATGTTAGAGACCACATGACATTTTTGATAAACCAGCAAATGCAATGTTTGGGGTCAGGGTGCCTCTAATTCCTCAAAATTTCTTGTTCATAGGTGACACTTTTGGCTTTAAAGACCACCATTCTTATTTCGAGCAGCAATTGAAATACAAGAGGTGATTTTTGTATGATACTTTTGTGTACACACTAAAGTGAGACTTGTGAGGTGAGTAAATGAAACTCTCACCTCATCTTGTATATTTGTGGTTGCAACCATCATAATTGTTCTGTGAAACTGTTTGATACTATGAAATCCCAGAGTTGTATAGCCTCACATCCAATTTTGATGTGGCTGATGCCTGTATGTACCATTCTATAATTACATGTTTGATTATATGGGAGTTTTTTTTTGGTTGTTGTTGTCTGTTTGTGTGTGGGTGCAAGAGTGTGGATGTTCTGTTTGTTTTTGTTTTTACTTCATGCTCTACAAATATTCAAGTCGGGAATGCAGACAGGAGGAGGGAACTTCAGCTGATTTAGTAAACATTGTATGAATAGGTGGATAAGTATTATGTCCGTGTGTGTGTGTTTGTGTGTGTATGCTCTAATATGGGTTATGTAGGGGGGCATTAAAATAAGTGGAAATAAGGAGAGTAAGAGTGACAATGAGTAATTTTAATATGCAGTTTGAATAAGTACAATTATGATACTTGTTTGAGGAAAGGAGAGGAATCTCTGACATTTCTTGTAATAACATTTCATATGTTTAATATATATATATACATATATATATACATGTATATATATATATATATATATATATATATATATATATACACACATACATATTTATGTATATGTACATATATATATATATATATATATATATATATATATATATATGTACATATGAATAACAGCAATAATTAGTTTCTGCTCGGAGTCCTAAGAAAGTATAGATTCACAACAGTAGGTAGGTCAATATAAACTCTGTTTAACGGAGTTTATATTGACCTACTGTTGTGAATATATATATATATGATTCAATGATAATAGATCAATCACCAGAAGATATAAGAGAATACAATCAAATAAATTATTGAAACAAAGCACATGCTCTGTTTCAATAATGATTTACCGATTGTATTCTCTTATATCTACTGAAAATTAATCTATTATCATTGCATCATAGATCCTAAAAATAGACAAATTGTTCATTGATTTATGAGCTGTAAAGATGTACATGTAACTGAACTATGGTATAGGTAGAAGGCTGAACAGTGCCGTTTCCAAAAAAAAATGTAAACCATTCTCTTGAAAACAGCAAGAACATGCTTGCCGAAACGTCAAGAGAGCGTAGGCCCCTTTTCAGGGCCACATCTCTTACCAAAGAAAGAATACATGGTACACGGTTAAGCCTTCTACCACCCATTGTTCCTCCGTCACGGAAGCCTTCAAAGATTTCATGTAACGGAATTCATTTCATGTTTGCAACTGATTGACAAATTGCCCTACATCGACTTGAATAAGCACTGAATTGATCAGTGTTTCAGTACTAGCCATGATAAAAAATCATGGACGTATAAAACATACTCTAGCAGGATTCGAACCTACGACCTCCTGATCTCCGGACAGGCGTCATCTCCACTAGACCGCTGACCGAGCTTCCGCCCGACAGCAAGTGTTGGTTCTTGTCCTCATAGCATGCAGCGGGTACTTTCATGGATTTGAATCATTTGTTTGTTTTTTCTTTTTAACATCACAAATCATTTTCAAATACTAGTATCAGATGCATCTTACAATCATCTTAAAAAAAAACACACACACACACAAAAAAACAGCCAAAACATGGAAATACTGTATCCGAATGGACACAATAGCTCATACAATCTAAATGTCATACTTCAGATGTGATATATAGAATCACAATGTCTTAATTGGTTGTATATGGTATACCAAGGTATGCAGTTACTAAGTATATAAAAAGAGACAAGATTCATACATACTCCTGTCAATGGTGTTCACTGCATGACCACCCTGGCAGAACGCCATCTAGCGTTGGTGAACAAACAGTTACGGGAAGCCACTTATTTATTTTATTTTTTTTCACATGCAGCACTCGCTCCTTTCCGTCATTTCTGGGCGGTGGGAAAGATAAACATGCGCTATAATTATGGCCTTGCAATAAACAATTTTATGACAGTCATTATCAACATCATTGTGACAACCATTACCATACATTGTGTCGTCATTTATAGGGCCTAAAGTAATGATGATGATGATGATGATGATGATGATGATGATGATGATCAGTGTATTGTTGCTTATGATACCATTATGATGAATACATCATTGTTATTATATCTTAACCATTACCATTACCATTTCAATGCAAGAGTATGTTATTTGCGATATATGCTTTCATTTTGCAGAAATGGCCAAACCTGATGTTTATGCCCGACTGAAAAGACTTATTCGAGTATTATCCAGGATCATAATTATTTTCTTTTTACATAAAAAGATGCAGATAATGGACATAGATGTAGAGTTGATGACACTCTATGATCTTCCGTGTGTAGTCTCCTACCGCTCCAAAGTCCCATCATTAATGACTTGTGTATATCAAATAGTACTAATAATGCAAACAAGAATTACAGAAAAAAATATGTTCATGGACTATAACATTATTATGGACATCGCTGAAACGTAGAGTTGGCGATGCCTCGATCAATGATTCATACGTATATATTTCACTTTGGAGGCTGTCTATCAGCTAGCTTAATAATACATTGTAATACAATAAACCTGATTTCTTTAGCGCATATCACAAAAAATAGATTAATGTCCCTATATGCACATAAAAGGAAGAAAAATAGAGAAATAGAGGAAAAGACATGTGTTTGCGTGTGTGTGAGAGAGAGAAGAGGAGATAAAACAAGATGAAAAACTGTGACATACAGGTCCATTGACATGTTATCATAAAGAGATGTTTTAACACAGACACAGACACAGACACACAGATACACAGACACACACACAGACACACACACACACAGACACAGACACACACACTCACAGACAGACAGACAGACAGACACACACACACACACACACACACACGCACACGCACACACACACGCACACACATACACACACACACACACATACACACACACACACACACACACAAACAAACAAAAACGAAACACTTACGCTGTATCCGCCTGCCTGAGATGCGTGGGTAATTTGTTAAAGTCAGCAGCTTTCGGTAAATCCGCAGCTGTATTGCAAATTAAAGGGATAGTAAAGTATTGGTGGAGATGAGAATTGGGCTTTTAACTTTTTGGGAGGTACCAAGAAAACACTTATGAAATAGTACAGAGCATACCATTTTAAGAGGAATTCAAACTTTATTTGATGAAAATCGGGTTTGGAATGACTGAAACATCCAAAAACAAAGTAAAACAAAGCGATCGTAATAAAATGTGGGTCCCACACTTTATTGAATCGCTCTGTTTTGGATATCTCAGCCATTTCAAAACCAATTTTCATCCGAATAAACGTTGAATTCCTCATGGAATTGCATGCTCTTTCATATTTCATAAGAGGTTTCTCATTATCTATCCAAAAAATGTTAGAAACCTGAAATTAGGTCTCAACCAAAACTATACGATCCCTTTAAGGTCCGATAATCTGCTTTACAAATTCGCGCAATGAAACTACGCTCTATTTCATTGAAAAAAAATGTGATAAACGGGGGTAGCTGCAATATAGACAATAACGAGATTTCTACAGCAAAATGGAACTGAGTCACTCACTATTTCATAAAAAAAGACAAAACTGTGATAAACGGAGGTATAAAAAATGAACTTCTTCAGCGTCCTTACATGATATCACGCACTCACGAAATACATTACAACTTGAAAATGAACAACAATTATTTATTAGGTACAGAAGAGTATACCTTCACGCCATCAACCTCTTAACGTTAATTGTCTTGGTTGTATTAACAAGGATGTGCATGGATAGACCTATTAATTAGCATAATGGGCGATTCCCGCTCACGACAATCTGTTAATAATGAACGCAATATACTTAGTACATGTCCACCTGCCCATTTATGTACGAGATAATGATGATTAATAGATTACACACATTGGCCGAAATTGGCTTCGAAAAACTCAATTCCTATTGTTATAACATCGCGCATTTTGTTATTGATAGTTTTATAGTATAAGATTATATAGCCAGCGATGTAAAACCAAGGAATGCCTGGAAAATTGTGTATCATATCATATGAAGGGATCTGTCTCATGTCATCGAGTTTCTTTGACTAAAGCTATCTTTAGATTGTCGATTCCTGCTCTGCTGTCCATCTTTTTTTTTTTTTTTTTTTGAAGTAGGTACATTGATTTTCCATGCTTTCACCATCAAAGAAACTTACTAGGTTTATAGCAAATCGATACGGTCCTTTGTATTAATGTCATTCGTTACAAATGTATCAGATTATGTAAAACATTGTGGTTCATGTTTGTTGTTCGCGTTTCAACATGATTCCCAGCAACTTGGAGACTGCGATTAAAAAAAATGAACACGCGCAGCAAGTGTTACCACTGTGTTGTGCAGCGCAGTGAGTCACAGTGCTTCGATCGTTTCAATTCATAGTTTTCGAACTTTCTGTCGTCTTTCTTTTTCATGGCAATATCTGCAAACTGAACATTTTTACAGAAGATTTTATCTTTCCAAGCAGTTGCGATTCATTTCATTGACCCTGAGATACTAAACAGGCATTTCAACTCGATCAATAGCGTCTTTAGTAATCTCGGCACAGGGAGGGCACTCGGAGCAGGCCCATAGCAGGGTCTGTAAGTTTGGACGAGTTCATTATAGTAGATGGGGGAAAATGTTAACAAATCATTCGATTTGGGATTTGTATGCCTATTGACAAGCTGTTGTATATTAACTTCAAATCAAATTGATCTAATTATATTTATATAGTGCTTGCAAGAATCAATACAAACCCCCAAATTTGTGTGACACCCGAAAGATTACATGATTTAATTTCCCTACCCCTTGTTGAAGTTAACGAATCTATTTGCTTTTGATATGCAAATTTATCGGTTTCGTTGGAGATTGTACACAATCGATTTCAACATGGCGGAGTGAAGTTGGCGAAACTATTTAGAAGAACTGTGTTGAAGAAGTCACAGTTTAAACTCTGCATGACGCTCTTATACCATATAAACTGTGACAGCTGGGTAGAATAGTATTAAGGCACCGACGGTTGCCTACTGTCATAAATCATGGCAGACACCGAGCAGAGTAAAACGTCCTCAAATCGCATAAAAGCCGGGACAAAACGACATGGAGGACCCGGCAGCGCAGACCCGAAGAACAAGACCCGGCTAGCCGCCCTTGCGCCCGGCGAGAACCTGAAGGAGAAACAGGTAACGATAGATATCTACGACAGACAGAAGATCGCGTACTACGTTTACACACGCTGTCGCTAGATCCTACTAACAAACGGTAGTAGTAAAGTTCATTATGATTTGTAGAGCATTTTAGACAACATATTTGAAGTCACTTTTATCTGTATATTAGAATTTACACATTATAGATCTAGATCTATATATCCCGGACCTTGTGGCTTTTATCCTTCATCGCCTTTCAATAAGAAGAGAAAGATGAGGAATGATCGCATCAGTAAAAAAACTAAAAAGACTGATTCCTCCAAGAAGTGAATTGATCAAGATGGCAAATTTTTTTATCTATTCTACATTTGTACATGCAACCTCTCTTCTAGGAAATTGAGTTTAGAGTTTTGTAAAGGTATTGATATGGCAAAACAACGTATTTCATGAAGATCACCTGTAGAGCTTTCTTGAATTCTATACGATTTCTATGTTGTTTTGCCAAGTTCATCATATATGACGCGTGTTGAGAAGGGGCAAGTGTATCGCCGCTTACGTTGTTTTGCCAACAAAATTCTGATTGAGAGGGGGTGTCATAGTACACTGTATCTCAGGAATGGACTGCATTCTGATTTTAAGATTTTTATTTGTTTCACTCAGAGTTAGATTACACTAAAAAAAACTTAATATGTGACTACGTACAACTAAGGCCAAGTAAAAAAAGAAACCAGTTTCTCGTCCTCGCGCGCATCGATTTTGGCCGCCGCATCGATTTTTTTACTATTTACTATTTTCAAAATGGCGCTGAAAATACCAAGAAATTCATAATTCTCGTCCCAGCCCGCTCCCCGCCCGCATCGATTTTCAGTTGCCGCATCGACTTTTTTGATATTTACTATTTTTTCGGCCGCCGAAAAAAAAAGAAAGATCGACAATTCACCTACCAATCGTGACGTCTCATTTCTAATTTTTACGCCTTGCGTCCTCTACTTAGCTGTAGACTGTAGACTGTAGCTGTAGCTTCTGTGTGTAGTGCGTATGTAATAATGCATGCATTTCACACTGCGAGCTCGGCCGATCGGCAAGAAGGAATGACCCACAAAGCAGTCGAACTGCACTGTAGTTGGATGGGCGGCGCGGCGGGCCGGCCTACTGGGCTGTGATGTACAGCGCACTCGGTACGTCGTGAACGCGATAGCGGCAACATTTTTGCGAACAATCGCTGATATTCCACGCGTATTTCGCGCGTTGTTCGTATTTTTCCCCGTTTCTGATATTTTAAGCGGATGATCTGTACTGTACAAATGCTTGTGAGGATTGTACGGTATCGAGTTTGTATACATTTTCATGTCATTGTGACTATGTGCATGTGTGTGCAGTGTCGGAAGGTACGGTGCCAGCAGGGAGGTCCACACCTCCCTTGTGCCAGTGCAGTGGCCGTGCCGCACCGTATACTAGTATCGGCAAAGTGTGCGTGTTTTGTAGCTGTCCAGGGTCCCCATCCCCTGGTCTGTCACGGCGATACATTCTATTTTGAAGAGAAAATGAATGCGCTTTTCCAGCTAATGTAGAATTATTAAATGGGTGTATGTACAAAATAAATAACTTTTCCACGGATTCTGGTTTGTCTCGTATTTCTGCGGGATACTTTTCTTCACGATGTAAATTCACGGACACAGTCGTGAGTGGTATCATCTGTAGTGTGTACTGTTATACAATCATTCATCATCCAAATAATGAGTGATTATCAAATGTCTTTTTAGAACAATGAAGAAACATCTTTAAACGTTTAATGCTAGAATGCCATATCAGTATCATTTTGACATCCATCTGCAATTGTACAAGCCAGTTTCCAGTTGAATGTGCTACAATTGTACTGTGAAGAACTGCAGATATACATACCAGCTGTGTGGACACAAAAAGTCACAAACACCAATAAATAAAGCAGTGTTTTGAATATCATGGAATTTATTTCAGTCGTACATTTGTTGAAAGACATGTTTTATACCTGTTTCAGTTAATAGCACAATACATCAGAATTGCAAGTACACTGGTATCAGAAAAGCCATTACAACACTAAATACCAGTATTAAGATGGTCATTTTCCCTTGACATCAGGGCCCCGTTGCAAGAAAGTTGCAATCAATTGCAAATAATTGCTAATTTTGAAACAACCATTCTGATTGGCTAAGGGTCTGCCCTATTAAGAAGACATGCATGCAACAATGATTTTGATTGGCCAGTGACAATCAGTTGCAAGTTGCGTTTAAACGCAAAGTTTCTTGCAACAGGGCCCTGGGCATAACTCATAACACAGCTACCAGAGTGATTTCATTTCATAAATTGAATATAGAAAATTGTAAAGCCCATTCTCGTTACCTTTCTCAGAATTACTGGACGAGAAACACATATTACACTTTCATTTTGACGATCCTTGAAAAAATAGTAAGATATCAAATAGTAAGGACCTCCCTCATCGCCTTGCTCAAAACACCCGGACGAGAAACTACTTTCTTTTTTTACTTGGCCTAAGTCAATTTTCATGACTTTTTGACATACATTGTTTTGCCATCTCAAGTCTGTGGAACTACCACATTAAAATGCCATTGGGATTCTGTACAACCATCTTGGGCACTAATGTACTTTAGTATCTATGTAGATATCTCAAATACCAAGAAACCACTCTGCATCAAAATTACAGGTAATAATTAGCATACAATAGCTTATTTGCAATCACGCACAAAAATTGGAACCAAATTGGTTATCAGGAAGCGCGATAAAGCATTGATGTCGACATAAAATTTCATGTCGTCGCTTAAAACAAAACAACTCCCTCTTCGTGAGCCTCTAATTTGCAATTGTGGCGTACGCTGCCTGCACTGTAATCTGAAACTGAAGTTAACCGACAAATATTATGCAATGTATCTTTCAAGTACAGTGCTCATGCTCATTGCTTAATCAGGAGGGGTTAGGAAACAAGTATTTCTCCTGTTTAAGCAGTGCTCCCACAACACGAAGCCCAGTATGTGGGCATTACACTGAACCATGCACGGTTGATCAAATCTGCCGATAACCACAGCAACAAGTACACAAGCGCTACGACATGTAGGCATATAATGACCAGATGAGAAAAGACACAGTAGTCTCATAATTTTGGCAATGCATTTTCGGAACAGACCTTCATTTTAATCCACAAAACAACCCTTTTTTTAGTGTTCAAAGTACATGTAGAAGTCACGATGCCTACCCTATCTAAATTCTATGGTAAAGGAGTACTTTTCGCACAACAATATCCTGCCCAAGAATTGTTAAAAAAGGGATCGTGTGTTTTACTTTTCACCCAGGTATTCCTTTTGAAAGGGGAGTGCTTTTTTTTTGTCTTTCTCTTTGGCCTCCTGAGAAATTGAAGAATGAGTTCATAACATAATTATATATCTTGAAAATCATAGAAGGATTGATCAAATCCCCGGATCAAATTCCTGAAATTCCTGCTACCGTAGTTTTGAAAGCTCATTCCTCATTCAGGATTATTTCATTTTGAAAAGTAAAAACATTGACCTCAGTCACCCCTTGACTTGTTTGTAGAATGTTTATTTTTTATCTCTACAGGAACTGTAAAACCAGAAATTTTTGCAAGCATGAAACTTTTTGCAAATTTTGCAAGGAGCCAAGATTCGCAAAACTAAAATGCACATTAAAGTTTTTGTATGCAGTTGTATTATACTCATAATTTTTTCATAGCCAGCAATGCGCGAATTTTTCATGCCACAAAAACGGCTGTTGTCTCCAATTCGCCAAAGTTTCATGTTGTGAATATATAATATATTTCTGGCAATTTTTTGGGCTTGGCAGGATAAGATAAATTTCACATGATGATTTTGATTCTACGGAATCAAGACACTAATCAGTGGAACATATGTCAGGCAAAAATATTTGTGTGCTTTTATTTTTGCGCTGGTTTCTGGTCACGAGAAATGCGCAAAAATTTGCACTGTTACAGTAGTTGTTTAAATCATCATGAATTGGTACCCAGCTGATGTGGGAATTTTAACGAATTTCACACCTGAGAGAACTTTCATCAAAAAGAAAGAAAGAAAGAAAACAACAACACATGAATATTTTAGGAGGTATACTTTTAAACAAATGTGCTCTCGTTCACAAAATTATAAGCGAGTGAAGTTCACAGAAGTTTACTCAGTGCTGAAAATCAATTGTACTAATTTCCTGCATAATAAATTATTAGCGCTATTGGTTGATGGAATACATAAAAGTCAAGTGCTGCTTTTGTAGGGCTGTCATTTTTTGTGTGTGTAAAAAAAAAGGAAAATGTTATTCTTCTATATTCATAATTGTGAGAGGTAGATAGTCTGCTGTAAATCTGTATATATACATACTTGCGAGAGTGGCATTGTCAATCATGCAGTTGAAAGAAATGTTCTGACTGCAATATAGATATTTTTACATTGTCACACTGCAATTTGTACAATCTTTCATTGTACCTCTCCAAAGAACATGATGTAGCAGCATTGACCAATCCTGTGAATACTGATAAGTGGAGGAAGGTCATAGATGTTTGCTCTGTGTCCTAAGTTTATGAAAACATTTAGAAATATCAAAAGATAATCTGTAACATCAAGATTTTGTGTTTGTAAGCTAGTGATTGCCAACATCCTCTACCTCATCAATGTGCAGTCAAATGTAAACTGTTGATTTTGTGTGTGTGTGTGTGTGTGTGTGTGTGCGTGAAACCTATCTGGTGGTGCAACAGATACTGTGTGAAACTATGTTTTCACAGAGGAGTCCAAACTTTAACTCATAATGCACTTAGTTTTGATAAAGTTTTTAGAAATGTAAAATGAGGAATGTTCATGTGCATTTTGATTTGCCAATTTCGTGAGAGCCAAGAGTCACAAAATTAAAATGCAAGCAAAACTTCTTGTGTACGGTACACTATGATGCATTTAATGTTAGAGGCAACTCGCAAAAATTTTATGCCTCGAGAAAGGCTGTTGGCTCCAATCACGAAAATTTCATGCTATGAAACTATTGTGTTTTACAGTAGTTGGTCTTTTTATTTTTTATTTTTACTAAGTGCTGCTTGTATTAGTTTATGCTGTTCAGCTGGTGAGTTCATGGAAAGGCTTTTGCAAAGAAAGAACATGTGGACTGCATACATGGAGATGATAATTGCAAACACGCAACTTTTTATTTTCTGTTGTAAACAGAAATACATTTGTTGTAATACAAGGAACTTATAAACATGAATACTCATATTTGTGGTTCGTAACTTGTTAGGCAAGTTTACAGTTTGACATATGTACCCACACTATATGTGACCGTGCACCTCAAAATGAACATAAAGTTGCACACACTGATATTGCGTGAGGACTGAAAATAAGTGAAATGGGTCAACTTAGCCGAACTTGACTTTTTCATATTTTCTGAAAGAGCGGATCTTCTTTTACATTATGCTAAAATTTGGTATCATAAAATGGGCAGGAAAGTGTGTTTTTTTAGCAGTTTATCTCGAACATTTTTGGTAGAATAGTGTGATTAGGTGTGTCTTTAAAATCCCTTTTTCATTTCTGAAAAACTTTGTCCACACTCTTCACTTTTAACTCTAATAACTTTTGAAAGGATAGTGCTACTGCTTTGAAAGTTGGCATTAATTATGGACAGAATGTGTGAATGAGGCATGCTTAATTTCAGTTTGATCTGATAATCCCTTCATTGTTGTTACTCGGGTGGTTTACTTCCTGTTTTTTGTCCCATTCATTGCACAGCCAGCACGGTTTGGTAAAGATTAAGTGCTTGAATAGACACTGTACTTCAGAGCCTCTTTTCTCAGTTCACACATTTCCTGAGTTTGTGCTTTCTTTCCAATATTTAGATAGGTTAGGAGAGTCCATTTGATTTGAGTTATACACCATTTTAAAGCTTAAAGTCTGCTCAGGATTTCAGAATATGGTCTTAACTAAAAATTCATGTCTGGCGACTTTTTGTTTGTTTTGAGGTGCAGGGTCAGGTATGTAGATCTGTTGAGTATTATAGTGGTAGATGGCTCGGAAAACAGAACTATCACCCTAAACTGTCTTTACGAATTGTGTGCATGTGTCCTCTAGTCATACAGTGACTCATCAAGCGTAACTAATTTTGCTCTTTGCTGAAGCACATTGCATTATGTAAAACCTATAGAGACGTTTGTTTGGAATTGTGCATTATGTACTCAAATCATACACTGAATATGTCCATTACAAAAATCACATATTTTCATTTCTACATCAAATTTCACAATTGCACCCAACATACAATTTCATACTAAGACTATCATTTGTGTGCTGCAAGGAATACACCATGAATCTATACAAATACTCAAATAGGAACATCCAATACTGGAAATGAAGATTGTTAAAAACAATATGTGATATAAGCAGTTTGCCCGTGGCTGCTGTGCACACTATTATTTTATGGAATGACTCTGAGGAAAGTAGCGGACTACCATGCAACCACTTTCAAAGTATTTTAGAGAGTGGTCTAAAATGAAATTGGAATGATGACATAAATGTACGATGTATCATAAAACTTTAGGCATACCGGATAAACAACATAGTCCATAAATCACTTTGAAAGTAAAAAAAAAAAAAGAAAAAAGAAAAAAGAAAAAAAAAGAATCAGTTTTGGCTGTCAGTATATAAAAAGAACAACAATGACAACAAAGAAATAATTGTATTCCTCTTTCTAGTCACTTAAGCCTGCAAAGTGCACTGCTGTGTAAAAATCTGAACCCTATTGTGCAAAGAACTACAATTAGTTGTAGAAAGGACCAACGAGAACAAACTTTATACAGCTGTAATTCAGCCATTCCCCAATTCATCGATCCAACAATCTGTATGGTTATTTTTTTGTTTTCAGTAGTAAGCTGTAGTGTCCCCTTTGTTAAGTTATCTAAGTTAAACCCTGGCATTTAATTCATTTTTTTAAAGGTTATATACACTAAAAATAAAGCATAATTTGACTGGATAATAAAGGGCTAGAAAAGAGAGAGAGAGAGACTCAGAAACTTCGACTTTATACTGAATTATGTCACTTGACAATTGCCGAGATGAAGGGGGAGGGGGGAGGAAGGGGAGGGAATCAGGAATTGTCTGTACACCAAAGGTATTATCTTGTAATCCTGAGTGTTTACTTAGTTTTGTCAGGCAGATTTACATTCCCCACAATGAAGCTGGCGGAGTGCCTGCCTGCCTACCCTGGCCGTATAAACAAAGCCATGTTATGTTGGCATATTACGCCAATTCCAACTACGATGCAGCTGCGGTCCCTATGTCAGTACGTACTTCAGCCATCGATTGATTGTTCTCAGTTTGCATTGTCAAGACCCCACGTACAGTTGTTCCCGGATTTAAACAAGCCCTGCCGAATCCATGCTGATGAGAAGATCAAACACTCCCAAGGCTGGGTTTGCTTGGGTAGCAACCTTCCGTGTTTTTATGTTGTGAAGAAACCGTGTAGAACATACAGTTAGATAGGTAAAAAGTTGATTGCTGTGCTGCCAGGTGTTTTTTCTTTCCTTTTTATGTTGGTTTGGCCTATTATGTAGTTAGCACAGATTCTGCAAGAGTGTTTTGAAGTATATTTTGTTATCACCATAACTTAAAGTCAAAATCTCTGAAAGTTGTGAAACTTTTTACAAGTGTTTTTCACCTTACTCTCTGGAGGAGAAGATGAAAAAGACGAAGAATGGGAAAAATAAAAGATGAAGAGGAGGAGCAGGAGGGGAAAAATGAGAATATATGTGAATTTTGACCATTGTCACTGTTTCCTGAAATGATGTGAAATTTTGAAAATCCTGAACAATCCCTTTTCTTATGCCCAATGAAATGTCTGTGATTTGTGGGATGAAGTGGGATGACATGAAGTGACATGAAGTGACATACTGACCGTAAAGCTGAGAGAGGAACTGTAGCATCACTGCTGAGAATGACTCCTCGTTCTTTTTAAAATGAATTGTCAAGAACCTACCCTGTTTGCAAGTGTTACCTTTATCTATAGGCTGAAAATCATTGTCATGCCATCTTGTTATTACTACCATATTTTCTGTCTTGCTTGTGGAGTTTGAATCTGAAGTTGAGTACAGCGTACAAAAAATTGTATCACAGTCGTTGTCCATTCCAGTGAGTGAGGGAACACTGTTTGTATGGTCACTCATAACTGAAGGGTCAAAAAATTTATCCTTGGGGCAGCCATACTGTAAAATCTGAATGTTTTGCTGTAGGGAAAATTGTCAAGAATTTTTCTAATCACCAGATGAATAGGATGCGCACATTTCTTTGGGCAATAAAAACTTTAATACAGAAATTTACTCCTTCAGAATTATAGCCATGCTCACTTTAATTTGCTCATTACGAAGAGTTAATCATACAAAAGTTTCCACTTTAACAGTGGTTGGCCCATATGGTAATACAGTGTACCTGGAATATTCCAGAATTCACCAGTTATCAAATATAAGGTCAAGAATGGCCCAAGATGATAAATACCTGTAAAATTTTAAAGGACTTTGCTAGAACTTTCTACAAGTTTTTAGAAGTAAATAGAAATCATGACACACTGTTTGTAAAAGGTGAATAAGTTGGGCTGAGGTGGCAATATTCTTGAAAGTTGTTGACTATCAATCACAAAAATTATACGGATACTATAGTGTAGAATGATAACTTTTGTGGGCTTTTGTTTGCATTTCTTTAAAGAAGTGAATGAAATGAAAATGAAAACAAAAAGTGAAGTAAGTAGTAGATAACTTGTTTGATTCGATCACTTAAAAACTTGTAGAATTCATAAAAATATAATAATCCCAAATGATATTACATAAATATGAAGCTAGTGGAACTCCAATAATGACATTGCAATTGTCTTTTACTAATGAACCTGGTTACAGGATGTGGTTAGAGATTAATTATTCATATTACATACAGTCTGTATGATTATAAAGGCAATCTTTATGTGTGAGCCTATGACATCAGTGGTTTTCCTCAGCCACATATTCAGCAATACACCATTTCCATTATCAATAGAAAAATCCTGGACTGGACCAATGTTGATACAAATTGTATACACCTACTTTGGAAAGAAGAAGAAGAAAAAAAAAGATGAAGGAGAAGAAGAAGAAGAGGAGGAGGAAGAAGAAGAAGAAGAAGAAGAAGAAGAAGAAGAAGAAGAAGAAGGAGAAGAAGAAGGAAAGAAAGAAAGAAAGAAAGACACTGTCAAGTATTTGCTGTCAACAAGGAGAGCCAGTCTACTTGCTTCAGTAAGAACATTAAAGACCACATAGTTATTGTTGGTATGGAGTCTGCTGGTGTAGACTAACTCTGCTTGCAGTTGCCAGGTAACAGAGCTATGCACTAAGGTATGCTCCCTGAGTATACAATGGAAGTACTATGCAGTAGCAGTAATGCATGAGAGTGGCGGAGACAACTAGTGGTGCGTGAAGTGCCTTTGGAATATTGACTAATTAGAGGCATCAGAGATGTAATATGATGAATTGTTTATGGTGGACCTGCCCATTTTTGTGCGGGTGATAGCAAAGGTGAAGATGATGACCAAAAATATAGTAAGCATGGGAGATTTCTAAGTTGAATAAAGTGATGACAAACATCATTTTGATGATGGATGCATCTGGCTTTCTTTTGGAATATCCATACATCTGATTGTAATGTGTCATGATGGATGACAATTTAAGGTACCATAATCCTTGTGTTGTTTCCTACATTTGATTACAATGTGCAGCTCCCCTTCCCTCCCCCCCCCCCCTGGTTTTGACCTATTTGGTATGAGTGTCTGTGATCTAAAATATTACCATGGGTGCTGGAGGATACAGTGTATACCTGTATACCACAGATTGATACCAGTTACAGGGGGTAGAAATACACAACCTTTTGTGTTGTTGAATCAGTAGTCATGGACACACGACCATCGGAAGAAGCGTACCAGCATTTTGAGGGGAGGATTAAGGTATATTTATCATGAAGCTCGTCAATTTTTAAAATCCAATTTACAAGACAAATGGAATTGTGCAATTTAAGATAATTTTGATGTTGAGAAAAAGGGGTAAAGTTGAAATTGAGTGATTTTTGTGACATTGTACATTGTGAGCATACTTTGGCCATGATGTTTGCGTGATGGCTGCGATGGTTATTTTGAGTAACAATGCATCATGTATACCGTATCCTTGTACATAGTGATTTACATCGTACTTCTTTGTTGCATACATTGTATTTTAAAAGGATAAACATTGCTGATGCTTCTTTTGAATTGTCAATTTGTTCTTCCAGCAAAAACTGAAGGAGGAGCGGGAGGCCAAGCGGGCCCAGCTGGATCCCCGCCATGAGTTCGTCATGGAGGCGGTGGCCAACTCCCTCCTCCTGGAGAGGGCGGATGTTGAAGATGCGGTGCTCGAGGGGAACAATGTAAGTTGGCTTTACACCCATCTGTGGTGGTTTAATCTTCCCTTTAGGGAGGATTATTCAAAGTCTGGTATGGCATAAAGTTATAATACACACCTTCACATACCGTGTTGATCCTCCAATAGGAGAGTTTAATGGCACAATATCATCACCTCATCCAATTTGCATATGGTTGTATTTGGAATATTATGTATATATATAATATATATATATATATATATATATATATATATATATATATATATATATATATATATATAAATGCTTAAACATTTGTCATTCTATTTTGTGTGATTTTACTCTTTATTTAAGAAAAAGTTCAATGTGAAATAAAGAGTTTTCTGCCAATTAAACCTATTTATTATTATTTATTATTATTATTATTATTATTATTATTGTTATTATTATTATTATTATTATTATTTAAGCTTATGAAGCATTACTTGTACATTGATTATGTTTGAGAATATCATTATCAATTATGATATTAGAGATGTCTTGATAAACACTTTGAGCATCATAAGATTGAGGTGCATTTTGTCACTGGTGATTGTTTTCTGGAAGGGGTGACCAGCACTGCCTCCCACAGTGTTTATGCTATTAGAGTCATTTTAGGGTAAGGCTGCCGTCCGAAATGAGCGTACAGTGCCTCTGCTTGATTGTTGCAAAGATTTCAGCACCTGCCCCTCTTGATGTTGCTTAGAGTGCTGGCTATTCACTCTCCCATTCAAACGCGAGCTGTTTTTCTCCCTTCAAGATAAACCAATAAGATAAATCCATCTGAATGCAGCATTCTCTCATTTGGCAGAACAGTGACAGGTGCATGCGGGCATGATGAATAACCAGGATCCTGTATTGTTGATAGAATTTGATTGAATTAAAACTCTGCGAGTGCGAACATTTCCAAGTGAATTGAGAGGCTGCTTATCAGGAAGAAAGGAACCGACTCTGTATTAAAAAAATTTGCCATTTTATCAATAATTCAAGAGTTTGATGCAGTTTTCATTGTTTTGTTTGATCGTGAGTGATCGTCAGAACAGAATTGCAATGCTCACTATACATGTAAAACATCTTGCTAGTGCCATGCAGTATTACACAAATCCATTCTCCCCTTGCTGCCAGCTAGACTTGAAAATGATTTAAGGCAGAATAAAAAAACAAACAAATCATTTGACATTCAAGCTGCTAAAATTGCACAATATTTAATGAGACCTTCTGTTAATGAGCACCCTGCTTAATAGCACTTTAGTGCAACTGATCACAATAACATTTCTAAGGAGGCTCAGAGCATAGTCCAAGCCACTGACTCTCGACTGGGTGGTCTGTGGTTCAAATCTGCTGTTTAGCAGCAGGTGTGCCTTCTAGGCAAGACACTTCTTTCCTCACTGAAATATCACCCAGATAGGACTTGAAACCTTAGTCCTGTGATTGCTCTGTTCAAAGCATTTGATTTCTTCCTTAGTGGCTGTGAATCCAAATTCACCTTACTCAGATATCTCGAATGATTCTGAAAATATCATAAATATAACCTTCTTTGTATTTCTTTATATTGTATTCCAGATTGACAAAATGACAAAGTTCTTTGAGACAGAAACCAGCACCCATCTTATGTTTTTCTACCAGGAGCCAGACACAGGAGAAAGTAAGTGTACAGATAAACACAGAGATGAAATCTAATATTTTTATTGCAAACTAATGCTGTTTGAATATTCTAAGTAAATTACATTTACATGAACTTCAGGTAGTGCTACTTTAGTTCAAAGAGATTTATTCAATAACGTGATAAATGCATCTCATGTACTGTATATGCCAAATATTTTGCGAGGTTTTTATTTTTGTGAATTAAAAACACGCAAAAACATTGATTCTGATCCAGACGTGAATGTGATGTGCACACATACATTTTACTGTTCAGTACCGTGCTCCCAGATCACGAATTTAACCACTCACAAAATCGTTTTAAAGTCCTGATTCACAAAAAATTAGACTTGCTAAATATATGGCGTACTGTACGAGCTGAGCTGAAATTTTCGCGGTGGTGTTATTTTCGCGAATTTCGCGAATTGCCTTTGAACCGCAAAAATAACAGCACGCGAAAATAACAACGCGCGAATAGCTAAGTTCAGTTCGACCCTCGCAACAGCGAAATTAACAACATGCGAAAATGTCCTCCATGTAGCAATTCGCGAAAATATCTCTACGCGAAAATTTCAGCTCGTACAGTATACAATAACTGACATACATGTGTAAAGGATAGAGAGATGGACTGATAGATATTGGGCAGATGGTGGATAGATAGAAAAAGAGAAAGAGAGAGAGAAAAAAAGGGAGAGTGAGAGACACCACCACCACCACAGTATGGCATGTATTATGGATGAATACACTGTTACATCAGTTGTCAAATATGCCCACAGTTTTGCCAAGACTAACCTCAGATTGACAGTTGGAAAACTGGTACATGTACATTATCACATTACAATTTCATTCTGCCAAGATACCATGATCAAGATCATGGCTAAGATGTTCTCTCTTATGTATTTTCTTTTCAGATGGCCGTCATGCATGGATGCAAGACAGTCAAGGTAAGATAAAAAGGTTGATGTGGGAACACCCCAACATCACCACAACAAACAATAGTTTGTACTATTTTGCGCAATTAATTCTTCCTTTAATACGCGTGGTAACTTCTATTAAAGATAAAACAAAAAAAGTAGACTTGACTGTCATATTCTTTATGTCGTGTTGTGAAGTAAGAACTATACTTTCTAAAAGACAAGTCTTTTTTTGGCAGGCGGTCAAATTCATGGTGATCTCCTGTATCTTGTGATTTATCTCTCCTGAATTGTGGCGCACCTGCACTGAAATTCTCTGTCAATACTTCGTCCCAATCTTTTACCTCCTTACAAAGCAGCAGAATTCAGTTGAGAGTTAACAGATAAAAGGAAGTCTAAACAGCCCACTCATGCAAGTAAAGACTTGTGATGGAAAGCAACAAGTGACTATAAACTTATTTCTCTTACCTCATATTTCATTTTTTCTGTGACTCTTGTTAATGCACCACTCCATTTAATAGAAGATGAGAGATGTCATATAGGCCTGTGGCAGAACACACATCATGTTCGCCTTTCTTATGCCTCCCGCAAGAGTATTTGGAATGATTGAATGTTGAATATGACATTACTGAATAGACCCGGTGAATAGGACAGGGAGACCAGGTGTCTCATACAGTAGTACATCTTGTATTGGATGAGTGGGTGGTATTAAAGTCTACGCCAAGCAAGTGTGCCTCAAAGAACTATTACGTCAGTCTGCATGTAAGTCCTTGTGTCACCTGCTTTGAAATACAATCATTCACATGATTGATTAACTCAATATCTGTCCATTCAAACAGAAAGGACGAAAGAAGAAGAAGAAAAAGAAAACCCAAGAGAATACAAGAATATATAGAATAAAATGCTCGCTTGGAAACTGAATGAATATGCTCTTTTGTATTGAATTCAGCTGCAGATTTCTCCCGTAATCTAATGTATGTTGAAGTATTTCGTCAGTGCGGCTTACATAAATCATGGTTGGATGTAAAAGCCAGTGTGCATGCTCTGGCATTCATTGTCTAGAACACCTGCACGTAGGCAGGAAAGAGAATACCTTAAGAAGTGTTTTCGATGCTATACCATTTTTGCTGCTTAACACACTTCAATGAACTTTTGAAAGTGGAATCTCTGTTAGTTCTTGATGATTTGAATAATGAATTTTCCAATTACAATCACACCTTTTTTGTCACAATTTGTCAGAGGCTTTTTTTTTTTTTGCTGACAGCTATGATGTAGACAGCTGTAATTGATGTCAAAAACTTGTTAAAACTGTTCAACAATGTAAATTGTAGACATGTAAATCATAGACAAATTAGTTTTGTTTGTGAAGAGAAATAAAAAGTCCCAATCTGAAATTTTTACTTCATATGGTAAATGAAGTTACCACTCCTCATTGATTCTATGGTATGCTTGTATCATTATTTTGAATGCTGACAGTATACTGTAAAGCAAGATATTTTTGCGGCGTGAAATTTTTGCGAATAGGAGCCGATGCCTTTTGCACAGCATGAAATTTGTGTGAATTGCCAGTGGCATTCAATGCATACTTTCGCATACATTTTAATTTCGCAAATTTTAGCTCTTGTGAAATCCGCAAAATTAAAGAGCATGCAAACTTTTTTTGGTTTTACAGTATACTCTCTGAGCCAAAGTCACGTTTATGAATTTACTTTTTGACGCTGGAAAGTTTTGCAAAAACAATGGCCTCCATAATTCAACTATTAATTGCTAATTGTGTTGGAATGCTTCAGTGAGCTGCAACACTGACCAAGAGTTACATACTAGTTGCTAATCTTATTAGAATTTTGTCTTCATGGTGGTGTTTCTGTACTTGATATGAATATCTGATGAATAGGCGAGCCAATGAGACTGGGTCCCCAAGGCACCAAGGCAAAGAGCAACAAGCCCAGGGTCTATGTGACCGACGGAAAGGACATCCCACTCAACGGGGTCTGTGTGTTCTTCCTTAGAGCCAATGCCAGCAAGGCCATAACGGAAGAAACCATTCACAAGGTATGCTCCCTCTCACTTCTCACCCCCGATTATGAGTATCGTATGATACCTTCTAGCTCAGTGCTGAGAAAAAAGAACTCACAGAGGTGTACATATAGCACTTCTGTATATGAGGTATTCGCTACGCTGCAGAAAGTGGCTGCAGTATTGCACACTACCTGTTCTTTCCCCTCGCTGGTAGATAATATTATGTACATAGTGGCATAGTTCAAATTCACAATATTGCCTGGCCTTCGTGTGAGGGCTGGTACTGGGATATATTGCCTCGCCTACAGTAACATCTTGCACTCATGTTTGACTAATTATGCAAGTTTATCCCAGCATGTGCATGTGCAATCTAAGATCACCCACTGGGCAAATAATATCAGGTACAGTGTATTTTGTTCTGATAGTGCCCAAAACATTTTCTTTTGCAATATCTCATGATAGAGACAGTCAAGTATATTGAAATATTATGATCATCATCAAAGTTTTTAATGTTTTGAAGGGAACACATTGCTGATAATGAGAATCAGGTGATATACGAAGCATATGTGGGTGTATATAAAGACAGATGCTTAAAAAAAAAATCGCTCACTTATAAAAGTTCTGTCATGACGCAAGGTGAACTGATGTCTGATAGATATGGCAAGGCATGATACAATTACAAATGTGAACCAGAACTGAAATATGAATTGTGACTACAAGATGTAGATGTTGGACGTCCTTTGTAAATGTTGTGTTGCAGTAGGTTTTGAATTTCCTCTGTGTTCACCTTGATATGACTCCCTTTGACCCCGCCCACAGGAACTGATTTTCACAGTCCTGGACACGAATGGGATCGGTCTCCTCAACGCGGTGGAGAAGTACCTGGCAGAGATCATCATTCCCTTTCTGCGCACCAACACAAACGGATGGGGACAGCTTGGCTCGGCAGCAAACCATCAGGTACGACTCTTTCAAACTGATGGAAGCAGCTTGTTGAAGAGTTTGTACAGCCATGCATTCGCATATTGTGTGTGCAGTGTTACGATCTAAGAAAGATAGGCAGTACATTGAAAATCTGATGTCGAGTGAGAAAGTCACAAATACACTTTCCCTTGGAGAAGATTCCCACCTTCTGTGATGCTCTGATTGTGTTAATAACTACTGCTCATTCGACTGATAGTTATCACAATTTTCTGAATCAGACAAAATACATGTACTTGTACAGGTTACATCATACTGTAAAAGCTGTTATTTTCATGTACAGATATTTTTTCCAATGAGAAGATCACAGACATTTTTGCGAGATGTTGTATTTGTCATTTGTCACCGAGGTCATTGTAAGTGCTCTAATGCCTGTCCATTCCGCAAATTTAATGCCTTCGAGATTAGGTGGTGATATTTTCATGTGTTTTAAATTCGCAGCCCCAAAATGGTTTGTGAAATTCACGAAAATGAAATCCTCACAAAAATATCAGCTGTTACAGTGGTTGTCAATTGTTGATGCGTTCATCAACATTTCATTTGATTGATGATGGAGCAAACTTGTGGTGGGAAGTACTTTAGGTTTATAAAGTGTATTGAGCTGTTATAGTTAGAGTTTTCTTTGCCTTGAATCTCTGTCAGGCCCGCCATGATTTCCTTCTGAGCCTGGAGGCCTTCGTGTCGATCCTTGGTGGGGCGCAGAATTCCCTCGGGGAACGCATGGAGCTGAAGAAGTGCCAGACGTACGACGTGTCCCGCCTGACCAAGCCGGCCGACTACATGGCTGTGGCCAACAGCACCCATGACCTGGAGAAAGTGGAAGACATCATGGCCGTATGGATCAAACAGATTGAACAAGTGAGGCTCACATTCACTGACAGATGACAATCAGGATTTTTTTTATCATTCATGGAATGCATTAGAGCATGAATGTGGCAAGAGTTGAAATCAAATGTGATGATTTGGTTTGCAGTTTTTGGCTTGATATGAGTGATAAGGGTTGTTTATACTAAGCAGTACAGAGAAATATACATAGTCTTTTGTCAATATCATTTAGCATGAAGATGTCCTACACATCATAGTATATTTATTGAAGTTATGTTTACACACATGGCACATGCATCTTCAAAAATATGTGATAGAGGCATGCAAAGGATATTGAATTATTCTGAAATTCTATGATGATGCATTATGTTTACAAAGACCTGGTCATATATGAGTGACATGAGACACATACTAATTGACAAGGAGCTTAATTTGTAACTTTTGTCATCTCTCCAAGTGAAGTTGAATCACTTATTTGTAGTATCAAATATGTCAGGAACTTATTCACAATTGTAATAATGAAGTTTTGTTTGATTTTATGTGTTTGCAAAGTGAGAATACACAGGATTAAATAGCCAGCCCTTGTTCAGACTGCAGTGCAAGTCAAGGATGCTATCACTTTTCCGTTGTCGTACACTCTCTTCCAGGTGCTAGCCGAGAGCGAACAAATGCGCAAGGAGGCGGACAACATCGGGCCGCGGGCCGAGCTGGACCACTGGAAGAAGCGCATGTCACGCTTCAATTACCTCTTGGAGCAGATCAAGGGGCCGGAGGTCAAGGCAGTGCTAGGAGTGCTGCAGGCTGCCAAGTCTCGTACCCTCAAGGTGAGTGGTCACAGGAGCTCAAGGTGGCCCTTTCTCATCTTCCACTGTATCTAACAGATTATAAATCTTTATTCATTTATCTTTTATCTATTTATTTATTTTTTGCGGTCAGGTTTACCCTTTACTAATCACTTGAGGTATAGGCCTTTGAATCACATCAGTATGTATGGCATATTGTTCAGATGCTATTCTTGTGAGATAACAGACCAAGTTATTCTATGATATGCAAGTATGGCATTCAATTATAAATTGATGAAAAATGGCAGAATGATTGACACAACTGAGAAAGTGTTTCTAGTCTCTGGCATGTATTCACTTGAATTCATTAAAATGTACTACTAAGAGCTTGCATATCTTTTAATTTGAAATATAACAAATATCTCTTAACATGATTCAAATTTTGTTCCATAGAAATCATCATCGAGTATGAAAGAATTAAACGAATGTTTGGTAGAGAACATTACGTACTTGATGTAGAAAAGGCTTGTTGTGGAGAATTTGACTTCTGAATCTGACTTTCTATATTTTCCAATTCCTGTTTTTGTTCTTTGCCCCTGCAGAAATGGATGGAGTTAGACCGTCGGATCACAGATGCAGCCAACGAGGCCAAAGACAATGTGAAGTTCCTCTACACACTGGAGAAGTTTTGTGATCCTCTGTACAACAGCGACCCGGTAAGCATGTGTACACACCTTATTGTGCTGTTTTGTCTTTCTTCTTCATACAAAGATGGACAGAATATGATAGCAACCATTCAAACCTCTTCACCAGCATTTTTCATGATATTTTGATCATTATCAGCAGGTGTTTTTTGTACGTTTGTTTTTGTTTTTGTTTAACCAGCCTTTGACAAGCAGGCCAATGTTGAAAACAACTGGTATTCAATGCTCATGTGTAAAGCAGTGTGTTTTGCTTCTTTTTTTGATGGTGTTGATAGCAGTCATCAGCAGTAATAATTTATCTCAATCTGATAGTGACAGATATTACTTTATTCAACACTATGGCATTGCTCTTGTGCTATGAAACCTGTGTCATACCCTTCAAGAGCTATAGATGTTTGCAGGTGATACACTATATGCACCATGTTGTAACCCTCCTTCTTGCAGTCAAGTAAAGCACTGAATATGCATGAAAACATTGACCTCTGATTTCCTCCATGTGGTCTCTGCATTGTCCATTCGTGTAGGTTGGCATGGTCGAGACCATCCCTGGGCTGATCAACTCCATCCGCATGATTCACAGCATCTCCAGGTTCTACAACACCTCAGAGAGGATGACTTCTCTCTTCGTTAAGGTGAGAGAGAGTCAGGGATAATAATACAGTGGACTCCCGTTATGACGAAGTATTCTTCGGGAACAGCATTTTTCTTCCGCTACTAGTATATCAAAATTTCGTTAAAACCGAACAAATAAACAATAAAAAACATATCGCGGGTATTGTTGCAGCCTGAATTTTTACTTCCTTGTAACTGGAATTTCATTATAACAGTGTTTGTTTTAACAGGAGTGCACTAGATGAGTCAGGAATAATGATATTTTTTTCTCTAGTGGTAAAGATAGTACCCAAATCCTAGTGAGGTAGCATAATGAGTTACAGCTAAGTGCATCGGCACATATAGGATTAAATCATGTTCATTCAAAACTGTGAATAAACTAGAGTGTCTGTTTGGAAATCGTGACTGCAGGTGACCAATCAGATGATCACGTCTTGCAAGTCCTACATCACCTGCGGCGGCTCCATGTCCATCTGGGAGCAACCGCGCAACGAGCTGATCCCCAAGCTCAAGAGCTGCATCACCCTGAACCACGAGTACCAGCAGTCCTTCCAGAAGACCAAGCAGAAACTGGAGAGCATGCCGTCCGAGCGCCAGTTTGAGTTCTCCGAGATGTACATCTTTGGCAAGTTTGACACCTTTGAGCGCCGCCTGGTCAAGATCATTGACATGTTCGACATCATCGAGCGCTACTCCCATCTGGCCGACTCGCGAATTGAAGGTGAGTAAAAAGGGTTGCAGAGTTTCCGCCTTCATAGTGAAATCAATAATCATATTAATGCTTACAGCATCCTGTGACGTATTCCTAGTCCTGTAACTTTTACTTGACATGAAAATGCACAGCAATCTGGCTGGAATCTAGTCCAGTTGTGGTTAGACACATTCCATTCTGTGCTTTAATTCACCTTCAGGCATTGTTGATCATTGTATTTCAGTGTTTGTGTGAACACATGCGATCCTCCGGCAAACTTGCTGTAATATTAACTCTCGCCTCCTGTTTCATCCATCACACAGGGATGGAATCCATGGCGAACCGTTTCACCGTCATCTACACATCCATGAAGAAGAAACCCTATGACCCACTAGACCAGAGAAAGGCAGAATTCGACTCCGACTACTCTGACTTCAAGCGCTCCGTCAATGACCTTCTGGTAAGTGCCCAATCTGGCGTGAGCTTGATGCTTGAAGATGCTAGTTATGTTAGCATCAAGAGGAGGTAAATGATTATCAAGTGAACAGTGGCTCTGACCTTATTAACTCCACTAGCTCCCTTTTGGTAAAAGAAAGTCTTACCTACCGTGAAAAAAAAAGAACAACTTTGCGACATTATACAAGAGAGACATCAACTGCTAAACTACAGAATACCCAATGAAATGGTTAAGGCAGCCTTAAAAAAAGATTATGATGGGACATTGCTACTGTTTTGACATGCTTTTGTATATAGAACCTACTTTTAACTCTTTATGTTTCCAGAGGAGGTTTGTATAATCATAGTGATGCCATAATTACATTATGATTACATTTTCTGTTGAGTGTCTTTGTTTTCTTTGCGACAGCTTTTTGTGTAAGATAGCATGTTATGGCCAAGGGTTTGAAGAAAATACACTATCATCCTCATTGCCCTCCAATAAAATGCACTAGTAAAGATATTCAGATAGATATTACACTCTCTTAGTGAGATTTTCAGACATAGCAGTTTGCTCTTCTTTTCATAACAGAGTCCTGCTTGTCAAGGTAAAAAAATAAAAAAACAAAATCCAGAAACAAGAATATCATGAAAAATATGTGCATTGCATATTCCAGGCAGTAGTCTGGGTGATTTGGTATGCATAAAGTGCTTGGTCTATGGTGTGAGTGTGAAAGTGGACACCTTATCAACATTGCCCTATTTGCCTTTCTTCCGTCAAGGTTCAAATAAAGACTTTCATGGACAACATGCTGGACAAGATCTACAATGTTCCCAGAGCCTTGCAGACCATCCGCAAGTTTGAGAGGTGAGGATCCCACCATTTCAGACTGTCGCTTCAAATTTCAGGAAGCTGGTAGTAAATTTCTAAGCTCCTGTGTGTTATAAATTTGTCACTATAGATGTGATTGACAACTTACAAGATTTAAAATATATTTCTTGGTTGCCCATGTCTTGTCACGTCAACCTTATTCAGGTTTGCTTTGAAATGCTTTCACTATTTTGGTTGGATATTTATCTGCTTCTTGCCTTCAGCCTCCCTTACCCCCTGAAAAAAAAAAAAATATAGGAAGAAAAAACAAACAGCAACTGGAGTAAAACAATTTCCGAACTAGTTTTGAATCAGTTCATTAAAGTTTTCATGATGTTGTTCCTGACAGGCTTGACGTACCCAATCTGGGAATCCAAGAGAAGTATGCTCAGGTCCTGTCTCGCTTTGGCCGCGAGATCGAGAACACGTCCAAGAACTACCAGCGCAACAAGAATGATCCCCCCATCGGGCGGGACCTGCCCCCAATGGCGGGCAAGATCACGTGGGCCCGGAACATGTTCCGCCGCATCCAGGAGCCGATGGACGCCTTCCAGCAGCGCCCTCACCTGTTGAACGGAAACGAGGCGAGGCGCATCATCAAGAACTACAACAAACTGGCCAAGGTTCTGATGGAATTCGAGGTGCTGTACTACCGCGCCTGGGTTCGTCAGGTGAGCATCATGTGTGTGTGTGTGTTTTCAGTTTTTAAAAGATGCAGACAGAAAGCTCAGAAAATAAAAACTGCCAAGATGTCATTCAAAAAGATATTGAGTTGAGATTTGATTATCCTTCCAATATTTTCAGTCCATGTGATGCAGTACAGGTACATAGTAGCACCAGCAAATGTACACAGAGTTTGATCAATACAATTTCTACCCATACTCTAATTGTTCAGACAGGTTTATTAAGGTGGGGATATTTCTTAAAGTCTGCAAACTGCAGTGAAATTTGAAAGGATGAGGTTACTGGTGCACACCAAATATGGTAGATTCAATATAGTTTTGTCTCTTCATAAAGAAACAATTTCGTCAAAATATTTACCAAATAATGTATAACTTCTTAGCTTGTGACATATCATCTGAGAATTAGAAGTGTGATGTCTTTTAGCTTTACTGTTCCAAGTATCTTCTCTTATGGTACACATTTATCACACACTATACAATGTCAGTCAAATGCAGCCCTAGTGGAAATTGCCTTATATAGTAATGGAGATATACTTGTAGCATCATGTGAATATGATGGCTATTCAAATCTGTTCTTTCTTTCTCTTTTTCTTTTTTCTCTCTCCATTTTCACAAATCAGGTTGAAGCCATCAAATCAGGCCTTCACGCCTCCCTCCTGGTCCGCCACCCGGAGACCCAGGAGCTCTACGTGAACTTTGACCCCCAGATCCTGACCCTGATCCGTGAGACGGAGTGCATCTACCGGCTGGGCCTGGACATCCCTCTGGGGGCCCGGGCCATCCGTCAGAAGCAGGCACTCTTCAAGGAACACTACAACAAGCTCCAGGTAGGTCCAATTTTACAGTTTGGAATCTTTCTACTTCTTCCTGGAGAAGGAGCTACTTTGAATATACAGCTTTCAGTATACAGATCAGTCAGAGCCCATGTCCACATGTAGCAAGATGTAACTGTTTTGTATATTTGCTGCATGCTTGTAATGCAATCAAATGTGATCTTAGCATCATTTCTATTTTCTTGTGTTAAAGGGGGTTTTCCTAAAGCATATGTCTGTACACCACACAGATTCGTTTTAACACCTGCAAACAGATTTAACACCAAGATATATTTTTAAATGTACTTCTTCTTATCCACATTCTTCCCCAGTAATTCTTCAGTCATGTACATTTTGAGATATTAATCTTTTTTAACAAAGACAGCTCTTGCTGGAGCAGACATAATGACAACATTATGGCTTTAAGGAGATAATTTGTCTGGGAAGAAAGTGTCCACTCTATTTTTAGCTCACCTGAGCCAAAGGCTCAAGTGAGCTATTGCGATCGCCCTTCGTCCGGCGTCCGTCGTGCGTCGTGCGTCGTGCGTCGTCCGTCGTGCGTCGTCCGTCGTCCGTCGTGCGTCGTCCGTCGTGCGTCGTGCGTAAACTTTTTACATTTTCATCTTCTTCTTGAAAACCCCATGACCGATTTTCATCAAACTTGGCAGGTAGCATCCCTAGGGGGTTAGGAACTCAATTTGTTAAAATGGGCACCATGCCCCACCCAGGGGGCCCCCAGGGGGGCCCAAACCCCCCAAAATTAAGGAATCTGTAAAAATCTTCTTCTCTAGAACCAGAAGTGATAGAGCGAAGTTAATACTATGAGTTAGTACATTGATGACTGTAGTTTCAAGTTTGTTCATGGCAGAATCAGGGGTGCCCCCCTTGGGACCCAGGGGAGGGGGGTGGGGAAGGGTTCTAATGGGGCCTAAATTGTACATTTTCATCTTCTTCTTGAGAACTCCATGACCCATTTTCACCAAACTTGGCAGGTAGCATCCCTAGGGAGTTAGGAACTCCATTTGTTAAAATGGGCACCATGACCCACCCAGGGGGCCCCCAGGGGGCCCAAACCCCCCAAAATTAAGGAATCTGCAAAAAACCTTCTTCTCTAGAACCAGAAGTGATAGAGCTAGGTTAATACTATGAGTTAGCACATTGATGACTGTAGTTTCAAGTTTGTTCATGGCAGAATCAGGGGTGCCCCCCTTGGGACCCAGGGGGGGGGGGGGTGAGGAGGGGTCCTAATGGGGCCTAAATTGTACATTTTTATCTTCTTCTTGAGAACCCCATGACCCATTTTCACCAAACTTGGCAGGTAGCATTCCTAGGGGGTTAGGATCTCAATTTGTAAAAATGGGCACCATGCCCCGCCCAGGGGGCCCCCAGGGGGCCCAAACCCCCCAAATGAAGGAATCTTTAAAAATCTTCTCTAGAATCAGAAGTTATAGAGCTGAGATAATACTATGAGTGAGTACATTAATGACTGTAGTTTCAAGTTTGTTCATAGGAGATCCAGGGGTGCCCCTCTTGGGGGTAGGGGGAGGGGGGTGGTTGGAAGGGTCCAAATGGGGGCCTGAATTGTACATTTTCATCTTCTTCCTGAAAACCTCATGATGGATTTTTGTCAAACTTGGCAGGTAGCATCCCTAGGTGGTCAGGATCTCAATTTATCAAACTGGGCACCATGCCCCACCCAGAGGGCCCCAGGGGGCCCAAATTCCCCCAAAAAGGAATCTTGAAAAAATTGGGCCCTTATTGTACATTTTCATCTTCCACTTGAGAATGCCTCGTCAAATTTTGGTAGAGCTGTGAATAATTTAGATTAGTGACTGCGTGAAAGGTGAACTTGCGATACTCAGGTGAGCGCTAGACCCACGGGTCTCTTGTCACTAGATAGAAAAAGCAGTACATTATATACTGCACAGTATGCACCTTGAATATTGTTTGTATGCATTACTATTGCTTGGCTGAATGTTAGCATTATCAAATGTCAGCTTTAGTAGTGGACCAAGAACTTTTACTCAGGATCAAGGGGAAGGAGAGAACTAAGCATGTGTGTTCTACTTGCCCTTTAGCTTCTGCTGGAGGAAAACAAGCGAGTGCGCAGCAAGATCCAGACGGCCTTCGAACCCCTGATGGAAACTCATCTGGACAAACTGAACCAAGTGATCGACCCTGGTCTCACCACCCTCACCTGGACCAGTATGAGCATCGACGGTTACGTGGATGATGTCTATGCAGCCCTGGGTATGTACTCTTCCTTTTTTTGTGTGTTTACTTTCTTTTACAGTGCCAAATAGATGAATGAATCCAAAGGCCTGTTTACCAATCAATATTTAGTTTGTATTTGACAAGAGGAAAGTGCAATACATTTTGTATAGTATTTGTTTTCTTCTTCAGAGTGCCATGAAAGCATATACACCTCTCTGATGTATTTGATTACATGTAACATATACTAGTATAAGAAGTGTTCTCTAGATCACTCAAGATAAGGATTTGCTCTATCTCTCCCTCATCTCATGAACAGCTGACCTCGAGCTGTTGATGGACAGGGCCAACGACCTGTGCCAGTTCCGCATCAACGCTGTCCTTAGGGAGATGAGCGAGACCCAGCTGTGTGAGCTCCCGGAGGAAGAACCCTGGACTACTGACCACTTCATTAAGAGGACGCAGGTAAGGTTGAATAAGAGGAAACTTGTGTGTTCTTTTTCCCACATTTTTTTGAGGCTTGAAGAGTGCAGTTTGTTGTTTTCTGTAGGTGAATTTATTTTTGTGTGCTTGTTCATTTGTTCATTTATATTTTATTTTATTTTGTTATTTTTTTTCATGGGCAAGAGAACAATTGAATGTCTGAATATAAAAACGACCCAAGTCCATTACAGAAAATTTAGAAAAATGTAAATTATTAAATGATTTTATGATGTTTTTTAGTTTTTACAGTTAGTAGAATGTTATTTATTCATATTTACATGTGAAACAATCATTTTACTGATCATTTGTTTTTTCATGACTTTGTAAAGGGTCTCTTAAGAAGATAACTAAATTTTGACTTGGGTCGTTTGAATTTTCAGGTATTCAATTGTATTGTGCAATTGAAATTCATGCACAGCAGCTGTGCAGCTTGAGGTGGATAGTAGAGGTTTATTTCACGAGAGCAATGTAGTCAGATGAACAAATTCAGGAGAGTTAAATCTGTGCATGTTCAGTGAGTCTGTTATCATAAATAACTACTAAAGATGTCGTAATAGGCAGATATTCGCTCTTGAGGTACTGATTTCCCTACACAAATTGAATAGATCACGGTATTGGTGTTCCCTTTGATGTTTGACTGTAGGAGTAGCATGTTGTAGGAAGGCATTTAATGATTTGCTTTGCTGCCTTTCTCTTAATGCTTTCAGGAGCTGTGCAACAAGGGCATGGTGACACTCCAGGTGAAGAGCATTCAGGTGGAGGAGGCGGCCAACGAACTCATCAACATGCTGCTGGTGGAGTGTGAGGAGGAGGAGGAAGACGACGAGGAGGACGACGAGGAGAGGGAGAAGGAGACGGAGGAAGAGAGTAAGAGAGCAATTGTGATACACCGTGATCGCAAGTCACATCTTAGGACAGAGTTTCTAGTATGGAAATATCTTAAACAAGGAAAAAAAAAAGATTTGGGAAAGTGATGCAGTGCCTGTATTATATTGAAGTAATGCTACCACTAGGACAAGGGTGCCTTTGTGCAATGAAATATCGAGATTCTAGTATCCTTGCATTTAAAAAAAAGATCCTTTTACACATTTAATTGCAGAACACTTATGAAAGTTCAGGATTGATTACTGTACTGGTGTTCTAGAAGATAATTAATGAAAGAGATGCATACCTTCTACATAAAAACAAAAATGTAAAGCTGGATGCTGCCATAAACTTCAATGTGTCTACCCCTATTTTAAGTACAATATCATTCAATGTGGATAGCTCATTTGTTGATCTTACTTCAATTGAGCCAGGAAGTTAATGCTTCATTTTCTTTCTTATTTATTGTTTACACTTTTCAAAGATGGAGAGAAGAGGCGATCAAGTCCCACACCCTCTCGCGTCAGCGCCCGCAGCCGCAGCATCGCCTCGAGGGCCCAGTCCGCAGCGGCGATGACCGCGGCCAAGAAGCGCCGCGAGAAGCGCGAGCACCTGGATGAGTCGGCCCAGGAGCTGCTGGCCCATTTCAACCACCGCAACCTGGATGCCCTGCTCAAGGTCACCCGCTACACCCTGGACGCCATCCGCAAAAGGGTCACCTCTGGCTCCTCCCTCAGCTACCTCACAGGTCAGTTTTCCTGTGAGCATATTGACCTATGGAAACAATTCACATACATACATACTTCCTTGCACACATATGTACATACATACATACATACATACATACACATTTGTTTAAAAAAAAAACATTGTACATGCATACATACATATACTTAGCTTTATGTGCTGTAATTGTGAGAAACATTTTAAAGTGTGAATAGATACCCATAAGGATAGAAAAACTATCAAAGACAGAAGGAAAAAAACACGAATGAAACATCAGAGCAACACCAACAAAGAACCTTAACGTGCAATCAATGTGAATAGAACTATTTTACTGTCAGCAGAGTACAGCTATGTGAATGGAGATTATGGTAAAATCAATGCCTAAGCAGAGTTAACTGCATAATTTATGTGATTGATGCAAATGAAGCAGGGTGCCAAAAAACTCTGAGCGGACCAATCAAAAGAAAAGTCCAAATGACATTTATATCTCTCTTGTTTTTTAATCATGAAGCTGATCAAGGAGACAGCAAGCGAAAGGAGAGCCCGTTCTTCCGGTGTGCTGTTACCCTGGCCATCCCCAACATCACCATGCAGCCTGCCCTGGATGAGGTCCAGCAGACGCTCAACAAGGCTGCACAGCTGGTCTTGGGCGTGGCCAAGGGTGTGGCCCAGTGGAGCAAGGAGCGGAAGTCAAAGGTGCGTTTGGTCTCCCCATGTTTTATTATCACTTGCGTGCCTGAAAGACCTGGTAGTATGGGGTCTCATAGGTGGCCCAATTCATTAGGTGCCCACAAGGGTATATTCAAAAAGCATGAATAGCGCCAGTCAACAAATATGTGCATCAAAGTGTGCGCTCATTGGTAATGGTTGACTCCAGTTGAGATTTGTTGGCTGTGTGTTCAATTACAAAGAGATGCGTGAAAAAACTGGACACACAGTTGTATGCAATTAATCATGGGCATTTTTCTGGCCTTCCTAGTCCATGGTGTCCCAGGCTACCAGGTCTTTAACCATATTAGGACCACCATCCACAAATATATGGCATTTACGTATTGTACAAACATGCTCCCTATTGAATTGAGAGGGTTAATGTTGGAATAAAACTTTTTCATATACGCAAAACCTTCCCAATGATATCTATATTTCATTTATGGTTCGCTAATAGCATCAGAATTGTATTTGCCGTTTTATAGATTGCACAGTCCTTTGGCTTTAACTACATAGATTTTAACATTGTTAGATTTTAACATTCTTTGATTCTATGATATGTTAATTCTATGTAGTTTGATAGCATCAGTTAGTTGCTGATGTAAACCAATGCTTGATGTGATGCATCCTTTGCATGACAATTCTTGACAAGAAACGTTACTGCATAAGCTGTGAATGAGGTCACAGACATTTTGCGATTTGACACCGAGACTATAGTAAGTGCATTATTACCCTAGTGTATGGCAATATTCTCGTGTGCTGTTTAATTAGTGCTGTTATGTATGTAGTGATTCCCAAAATTAGCAAAAAATTAAACCCTCGCATGAAATAACAGCTCACACGGTATTCAGTTATTTGCCTGTTGATTGATTAAAGTGATATGCCCGTAATACAAGTATTTGTTTGGCTAATTCGTTTCATATTTTTTCACCATCGTAGGCGAAGCAGGAAGCAGACATGCGTGCCAACGCTCTGGCCGACTCGGCCCGACGCAGCAGCGTCTCCAGCATGGCAGCTTCAGAGAGCTCTCGCAGTGACATCACATCTACCAAGAAGGGAGGCAAGTATCAGGGATAAGGATTGTTCAGAATGCGAGTTTTTGATGGGAAATATTTCAATATGATGTTCCACCTTGCTCATCATGTTTGTTCTCTTGAGTGATGTTGAATGACAGACACATGTGTGTGCTCTCTGTTTTGTCCATCTTCATCTTCAACTTCACTTTTCTTTTGCTAATGAATCAACAAAGTTTGATGGAATGTGGTGTTAATGGGAATTTTTAAATGCCAGCAACGCATTTTCTTCTTACACCTTTATGAATGTCATTGCCCGTGCAGGTAATTGACTAAGCTTGCAAAAATGTCTGAAAAGAAAACAGGCCTCATTTTCAATTTGATTGTTTTGTCTTAACGTAGGACGCATGGATGATGTCATCGCCAGCACCTTGGTACCCCAGGTGCAGACAAAGAACTATTTCAAGAGCGTTAGTGAAAACAAGGAAATTGCCAAGCTGGTGTCCCTCCTCTCCACCTGTGTCATGTCCACCAAGAAGGTAAGCTGACTTTTCTCATGGCATTCGTCTCTTTATGAAGATGTATTGTTTCCCCAGTTACTTTTAAATTCGCAAAAAGCTGTCTGTTTGTGTTCTCTAGATATCAGTGTGAGCTCCTTTTAATCCTTACTGTGCATTGGTTGCCAATTAGCACATGGATGTCTGGAAACTTAATGTCAATGAGTAGAGATTATGTGATCACCCTAGTCCATAGTGTGTCACCATTGCCTTCTGTTTGAGCAAGGCAAATTAATATGCATGAGTAGGTTTGATAACTGTGCCACTAGCTCAAGTTCGTTTTATTTAATTATCTATTTGAATTTTATTAGATAATATCAAGTTTGGATAGATTTCAAAAGTATGATGGAAAAGTGGGTAAATTCAGTGCTTGAGCACAGAAGGGGTTGAACTTTTCTCTGTCTGTCCTTAATGATGACAAACAACAACAATGGTATAAAAATGGGACTCTCCTTTGCCCCCCCCCCCCTACAGGAAGTGACCACTGCACTGGAGCGCTTTGAGCGCTACCACCCAATCTGGCAGAAGGAGCGAGATGAGACGGTGCAGGAGTTCCTGGACAGCCAGCCCAAGCTGGGAGACTTCCAAACCACCATCGTTCACTACCGAGACTTGAGGGGGCGATTATGGGTGAACCAGAGTTCTACAACGTTGGTGCCATCGCACTCTACACGGGTAAGGGCATACTGTAGAGCCAAAAATTTTTGCATGCATGAAACTGTCATGATTTTTGTGAGGAGTAAAGATTTGCAAAAGTAAAATGCATGTGAGAGTTTCTTTCTTCCTACGCAATACATTGAATGCTAGTGACAATATGTGAAAAAGACCATTGGTTCCAATTTGTGAAAGTTTCGTGCCGCAAATGTTTCTGATTTTACAGTATCCATGAACGTGTCCAAGCTCTCTCATTTATGAGGTACTTAATCGCGCTGATGAATATGCAATAATTGCAGTTATTTATAGTAGTAGGTGTCGGGTTCAATTCCTGGCTTTTTCTGTCATTTTTTTTTTCACTTCTATAATACTGCTTGATCATGATCTCACAAACAGTGATCCTGGTCATTTGTTAGTGGATAGTTATAAAGTCACATCGATCCTAATGGATTTTTGTGTACCACTTCATTGCTACCCTTACTCAGAAAACCTGAAGCTGTCATTGACCACGGAGACGAAGGCTTGGTGCGTGGCATTTGGCAAGGCTTGCAATGAGAAGTACCGCACCATGATGGAAGAGATCATCGAGTTCATTGACGACATCACCAAGAAGCTCAACCGCCCGATCAAGGACCTGGATGACATCCGCCTGGCCATGAAGGCCCTCAAGGACGTCCGGGAGAACGAGATCCGCATCGACATGGCCATTGGTCCCATTGAGGTAATGTGCGGGAGGTGACATTTGATACAATTGGTGCATTTTGTTCAGAGTGAATTTATTCATTGGAATTGAGGTTCCAAATTCTCTTGGGTCTTTTTATTTTTCATCTTCGTAAGTATTCCTCTCCAATAAGAAATCAGTGTGTAAGAGATGATTAGACATTGTTGTGGACTTACAGGAGCTTTGTGAAAGTGACAGAGAATTAAAACAGTTTTGATTTTTTTTTCTCTCTTCCAGGAATCATACAATCTACTGAACAAGTACGAGCTGCTGGTCGCTAAGGAAGATGCAGAGCGGTGTGGACACTTTACGCTACAGCTGGGCCAAATTAGCAACACAGGCCACAGAAACCGCCCATCACCTCCTCTCCATTCAGCCCAACTTCCGCGGCGAGCTGGTCGACAACGTCCAGACGTTCATCGTTGACTGTGATGACTTCTACACTTCATACAGGGAGGTGAGTGTCCACTCTATACTTTTATCATGCATGAAAGCCCATGTGGTGATATGAAAAAAATAGCATATGCTGTATAGCATATGAAAATTAAGATGTTATGATGGCTAAAAGGAATGTTCAAATGGAAATGAACCAATCCAAGCCCAGCCTAAAGTCTGCATTTGTTTTCCACCGTTGAAGAGATGGTCAGCTATGGAAGCCAAATATGCCAATAAATCCATTGTCACCGATCCTCCACCCACAGAATGGTCCATGGTGACGGGCCTGCCCCCTAAGGAGGCCAGCGACCGGCTTCTCATCTACCAGAACCACTTTGACAATCTCTACCGCAAGTACATCACCTACAGCGGCGGGGAAGAGCTCTTTGGTCTCTCTGTCACAGAGTACCCGGAGCTGCTCCAGATCCGCAAGGAGCTGAACCTCCTCCAGAAGCTGTACGGCCTCTACAACGACGTCATCGACCGTGTCAACGGCTACTACGACATCCTCTGGCTGGACGTGGACATCGAAAAGATCAACAATGAACTCATCGACTTCCAGAACAGGTCAGTTCTTTTATGCGTTCACTCTAGCTCCTTGCATGAGAGGCGTGCATTTTCTGTGTGTGCAAGCTTGCCTTGAGGTTTGATTTTTTGCATGCTGTAGTACACTGTGTGTCTGAAAGCATGATGTCTGATTTTATTGTGTAGGATGTGATAAAAAAGTTTGCAATATTTCTTGAGGTTGGAAGATTTTTGTGCATTATAGACATCGTACTCACGTTTACAAATGTTTGTCTTTTGGTGTTAGGCTGTATGTTGTACTGTGTGAGTGTGAAAGAGTGTTTTATGATCTGATTTGTTTTTATATTGACACTTTATAGCAATACTGTTTTTTGTTCTGTACATTTGCTTTCATTTAACAAGAAAATGCAATGTAGATTTTTGTGTTTGTGTGTGACAATACTGATGAATAGTGTAGAAGAAGTTCATTACTTGAAAGATAACTCACTATACCAGGCCAATGCACAACAACACTAAACAGGCAAAATCTAATAAATCTGAAATCTGAAAATCTAATACCTTTGATTTGGACTGAATCATAACTCAAGTGTATGTGCTCACTAATTGCTAACAAGATAACAAAGGTTAGCTAACAGTAAAAAAATACAGATCTTGTACTTTTTTCAGCACAAAATTATTTTGATATCATTTTTGAAAGAAAGAATAATAAACATCAAAGAGAGTTGCTTATGTTGCTACAATTCTGAAATCCATGAGTCACTATGCCATTGCGTTCCTTACCATAAGCATTTACATACCTCATGGTGACATTGGTTGATATATATCCTGTATATAATTCCTTTGAATGTCCATGTCATTTCATCTCAGATATTTATTTCATGAAGGTGCCTATTGAAGACTTCCTGCAAAGTTTATTCTGAAATTGCTGATAGGCAACTGGTTGTGGGAAATCATGAAGGCCAATTTGAAGAGGAAAAAATTACATCTGTGGAAACTAATCACACGATTTGATTTTGGGACCTCATAACCTTATTTTGTTGAAATGCAGTGTGGGTATCACAAGTGCCACATTTATGGTAGTGTGAGCCCTGCAAACCAATTCAATATCTGGTTGCATGAGGCTGTAACAAGTACAAAATTTGTATGACATCCAAGTGGTAACCTTTTGTTGATCTTTATTGATATGTTAATGTATACAGAAGGTGAAATGATAAGTATTCACAAAGAAAAAGACAACATAATTTGTGACAGGAAAGAGGCGTAGAAGTTCAAGACAACTGATGCGGCCTCCATCTGAATTTACCTTGAGTCAAACGTTTGGATCGGATGTATGTAAGATATCCACAAATTGGCAACAAATATGTGATAAGGAAGTTATAGATGGCATGCATTAACCCAGAATGTGAGTTTATAATTGCTTGTTGATATTTTTTTCATGTTTTCTTTATTGTTGTTGTTTTTTCTTCTAATAAAGGTTGGTGTTATTGCTGCTACCATCTCATCTTACTTCTTTTTATTTCCTTTTTTTTTATTGTGCACATGGGAGGTTGAAGTAGCCCAAGGTGTTCAACAGAAAATATAGGGAGCAGGTGTTTTTGAAAGGGAATATGCACTTTTAAGTACTTCTGAGGAATTGCCATCATGATAAACTTTTCTGATCCTTTTTCCATCTGAGGCTGACATTCTGTTGCTTTGTATTCCTGTTTATTCTCTATTCATTTATTATCTACATATCTATATATCTATGAATTGATATATCTGTATATCGATATATCTATATGTCTGTGTACTCCTGTGTACATGTCCATCTGATACACATCTCTTGATAAGTCTGTTCCACCTGCTTGCCTGCCTTCCTTTCACTCTGTCTGTCTGTCTGTCTGTCTGTCTCTCTGTCGCTATCCATCTCTCACTCTCTATCCCTCTCCATCTCTCTCTCTCTTACTTTCACACCCCTAAGCCATCTCTGCTCATGTCTCTCTTTATCTGCCATGTTCTCAATAGTGTATCCATTGTGTGATACAAGATTCGCCCACTTTGGGAAACTATTACATCAGAATATACCTTCGATAGCACCTTCAAAGGCATCTTCCCAAGGAAATCATGAAATATCTGCTACCTATATGCCATGTTGACATGTTGCGGGAGCTGCTACAACCTTCATTTTTTTTTAATAATGTGCCTACTATCCTCTAACCTCCCACTACCCTCATGCACGTGGTTGACCTGTTGCACTAAATTTTAAAAAAGGTTGTTGTTTGAATGAGAGCCAACAATGTCTAACCCTCCTGACACGCTGACATGCAATAATCTGAACATGTATATTACTTACCACGCCATGCAACTTGTCCATATCCCGACCCTGCTACTGGAAAAGTGGAAATTTTCACGCATCTCGTCCATCAAGAAAGCGGTGCAAAAATGGAAGCTCGCAAATTTGTTTGCTTATACGTAACCCTATTTTCTGTTCTGATTTTGCGGAATTAAAAAGCACACAAATCTCATCTTACTTGACTGAGCGTGAAAAATTGCTTGTCCGAAAATTTCCACTGCTGCAGTACTTACCTATACCACATCCACACACTATACACACATACACTCATGATACGATGCATTACTGATGCGAATCCTGTCATTGTTGATCAAGGTCATTGATTTTCATGATAGAAATCCAAACAATGAACAGTAGAAACTTACAGTCTTTGGCTGGCTGGCTGGCTGGCTGGTACTTAAGTTGAATTGATATATTCTTAGAATTCATTACCTTGCAGTCAAACTATTCAATATTTTTGCTTGGGTATTCAATGGGAGTGATGCAGGGTGTTGTGTAAGTGATGCCCAGCAATCTGCATGTAATTAAAAAAGTCCAACAGATGATTTATTTTTGTCATTATCATTGCCATCATTATTTTGATAATAACAATATTGATGGTGATTATTGCAAGCATTTCTATTATTTTTTATCATATCATCATCATAATCAATAAAATTAAAAATTGGCAATGGTAATGAGAAAAACAAATCAAAGTTTGTATCAACTTGCCAGCTTGTATGATCAAGAATGCTTAATATAAAGAAAGCTCAGAATTTTTTCATGCATATGGTACCTCTGGAACATAATCAACCACTTTCCTTCTGAATTAGACAATGGCATCAAGCATATCACTGCTCATACTCAACAGTAGATGGCATGTATTATTTTCACTCATATCCACCAAGTCAAGTATATATTGCAGGAACACAATCATTCAACTGCATATTTCATGAATTATTATATCCCCCACAAAGTCTCCATCAGGGACAAAAAACAACAACAAACAAATTATGGAAATTATAGAAAAGCACACAGAGAGCACAGACCTCCACCAAGCAGCTCATTTCCACCCGATATTATAGTCATGCATTCCCATTGTGTAAGAAAAAAATGAATTGCTGGTCATCATCATGATATGGTATACAAAAGAATGATGGTGCATGATACTCAGTAATCTAGCTATTCATTGTAGAGTTAAGATCAGGTATAATGCTGAAGATGGCCCTATTTTCCAGTGATAAAGAATGCTTTAAAGAATTCAACAAAATTCCTGGATTCAGGCAGAGATCTGGATCACTACCAAAATAAATGAATCTGTTCCTTGTAACATTATCAACTCATCCTGAAATCTAAATCCGTTCATAACTTGTTGCATGATTTTACAAACAAACATCAAACATGAGTGGATGTGATAAAGATTTAACTCAGTGTAATTGTTGACTTGCTTGGTTTGGTTTTTTAACAAATCGTGACTAATGCTAATTAACATTGTGAAAATTGTCAGTGAGTCTTTTGAACCTTGTCCAGTAAAAGTTGCATGTTTTTTAGAGTGAAAAGAGATATGTGCATGGATGTTTTCTGTCGCAAAGCTATGCGTTGAATGCAATGCTATCAGTTTACAACAACATTCATGTTTACATCAAGAAAACTAAACATCACAATGATCTCTGAGCCAAACGGGCAGATTGTTTGTTTTGTTGTCATCAAATTTTAAAAATTGCAATAAAAGAAATATCTGTAAGATGCTAAGTTAAACCATAAGCAAATTTTTCTTTTTTTCATATATGTCGAAATGTTGAAAGGAAAATCACACAAATCACAAGTAAATAGTCGATAACAGTATTACTTTTGTGATTTTATTTGCATCATAAAGACGTACAAATCTTTGACATGTTATCCCAACTGACACTCTGCAATGTGATGAGCTTTATAGTAGTAAGAGAGGGGATAAGAAAAAAAAGAAGAAATATATTGAAGCTATGGTGTGTCTATTGCCACAGAAGAGGTTATAAAAAAAAAACACAACAAGAAATATGGAAACTATGAAAAGTTGTTTGCCATGAAAAACAAAAAACAAAACAAAACAAAAGGAAACCCATTGAAGAAGATATGAAAAACTCAACACTGTCACAAACAACAACCTACCAAAAGATGCCGCAAGCTGCCGCGTGCACTGAAGGAGTGGCCGGCCTTCAATGCCCTCAAGAAGACCATCGACGACTTCAACGAGACGTGTCCCCTCCTAGAGCTGATGACCAACAAGGCCATGAAGCCTCGCCACTGGCAGCGCATGGCCGACACCACTGGCCACGTCTTTGAGGTGGAGAGCGAGTCCTTCTGTCTGCGAAACATCATGGAGGCACCTCTGCTTGAGAACAAAGAAGATATTGAGGTAAGGAAAGGAATTCCTTGGTTGTCTTTTTTAAAAACCATTTTATTTGATGAAGTGACTTTCTCATTTTCTTTTAGAGAGAGAGAAAGCTAGGATTGACAAGTATGTAGTTTAAATCAGGGCTGTCAGTGTATGTCCTTGTGTGATACAAGTAATAGACTGACTTCTATTAAGCAGCTCCTGAGGTATTGGTTTTTCTCCATCTAGAGTAATCCATAGAGCAGTTTGTTTTTGGACTCGATTTTTTGGCATTGGGGGAGTTATTAAATAAGTAGAAATGGAAGATTACAGTGCTTTTGTTGCTTTTCTGATTCAGTATTTAATGAATCAGCTCACTTACTGCAAACCTTGTTTATTTCTATCGTTTTTCTTATTTCTGTATCCAAAACTATTTCCTCATATCTCTACTCCCTTTTGCTGTACAGCATATTGATGTACTGTCACTGGAAATGTGTAATTCAACCCAATTTTGTTGTATGAATGGACTTAAGTAAACTGTCAGGGGGTGACCTGATCTGTTAAAATGTTTGATTCATTTTTTGCGTTTGCTTAGTACAACGTACAGATTGCTTTTTAATCATTTGAGAAATTTGATTTTATTTTCGAACTTCAGGATATCTGCATCTCGGCTGTGAAGGAGAAGGACATTGAGGCCAAGCTGAAGGTCACCATCGCGGAGTGGAGCGCACGGGACCTCACCTTTGGCAACTTCAAGAACCGTGGCGAGCTGCTGCTGCGTGGGGACAACACCACGGAGATCATCGGACTCATGGAGGACAGCTTGATGGTGCTGGGATCACTCATGAGTAACAGGTGGGTGGTGGTGGTGGTGGGGCAGGTTTCGCTGATGGGTTTTTATTTGGCCCGGAGAGCATTGTGGAAGTTATCAGTGAGAGATGGATTCAATGTAACTTCAAAATATCACCTCATGTTGTTTAAAGAAAAAATAGATCTGTAGTTTTTATAATGATAATTAATGATGGTTATATAGTGCATAACATATAGTGCATATGCTCCTATGCATGCAAGAAAAGAAAAGGTTATAAACAGGATAACTTTAATTCGTACAGATAACACCTTTTGCACAGCTTTAACACAGCGGGAAGTATGTGTTACATATTCATGCTTCCTCTCACATTTTCCATCAGAATCAAAGACAAAATGCAAGCTCATGGCCTGTGCCCTGGTGGCAAATGGTGCAATGCACATGGGATTTCACTGTTTGCAACATTTCTTTTAAAATTTAGGCTCTGTTGGGCTTTGAAATGGGTGTAACAACTACAAAATAAGTGAGCAGTATGAGGGATTTAATCACTTGTGCTTGCAATAGCTCAGTGATATGTTGTGGAACTTCATGCCATTATCAATATGATGTATAGTGATACACATATCCTGTGTTTGAATGAGTCCATTTGCTGAATAGTTTTATTTGATTCGGTGAGAAGTATATGTTTGACTGTTGGGAATATCAACATGGGCAAGCTTTCATAATGAAGCAACACATATAGTGAAACCTGACCATTGATATTGGCTGATCAGACTGTCAAATGGACACCTCTTAACCTATTTGACGTAATTTAAGTAGGTATTTGTATTCTTCAAATACCACTAATAGAAATAGATTGAAACTGCACTAAATAATCTCACAACTTTTGACAAATAGCAATTGGGAGTATCTATGAACCACCAAAAGTAATTTCACTATCTTTTGTCACACATTTTGCTGTTGTGACTTACTACCAAAGACCCTACAGAGCAGTTGCAGCATTCATTCACATAGAATTACATTATAGTACTAGAAGTGAGTGAAGATTTCCTTTGATGACTCAATGCACTTTGCAATGTCCTCTCACAAAATCATAGATACAATGCTCCCTTCAAGAAGAACATCCAGCAGTGGGTGCAGAACCTCTCCAACACCAGTGAGATCATTGAGCAGTGGATGCAGGTCCAGAACCTGTGGGTCTACCTGGAGGCCGTCTTTGTGGGTGGTGACATCGCCAAGCAGCTGCCCAAGGTCAGTTGGTTTTGCCAGAGTAGCCCATGGCCAATTTGGGACAAACAGGACTTTCGAATCCTTGCAGTCTTTCTTGTTGGTCAAGAAGGCGTCTTTATTTGTTTCTGTGTTTTTATTTTCAAATTTGAATGTGGCATCAATCTACCTTGTAGTAGTGAATGCAAATTGTGAATGAGAAACTGAAATAGCCTCCCAATACATGCGATATCTGTGTTCACTAATGTTGGGATAACTGAAAATGATGCTTACATATAGAACCAATGTCACATTCCTTTTCATATTTTTTTTTTCAACTTGTACATGACAGTGGTATCATGGTGATACCAAAGATTGCAAAAAATGGAGGTAGTTGGGAACAGGGTGGTCAAATTTAGCAACTCTACAGTATATGATAGCAAGCCATATCTTTATGAAAATGTGAAACTGCAGTAATTCAGGTGAAAGAGAGAAGAACAAATAGAGTGGTCAGGGATAAAGTAGAAGGGCACTCAATATTATACTTGCTATGAAACATTTCATTGAAATCCACAGGAAGCAAAGCGTTTCAGCAACATCGACAAGTCGTGGGTGAAGATCATGGTGCGTGCCCACGAGAACACCAACGTGGTGCAGTGCTGCGTGGGAGACGAGACCATGGGACAGCTCCTGCCTCACCTCCTGGAGCAGCTAGAACTTTGTCAGAAGTCTCTCACAGGGTAAGTCCTCCTCCTCCTCCTCCACCACCTCCTCCTCCTCCTCCTCCTCCTCCTCCTCCTCCTCCTCCTCTTCCTCTTCCTCTTCCTCCTCCTCCTCCTCTTGCATCTCCCTCTATATGTTCCTCTTTGTTGCTCAGTATCTCTCAATATGACTCCTCCTGCCTGCGCTACCTTTCTACCACCGTATCCATCCTATCCCTATTCATTTCTTTCTTATCCCTCCTCATTTTCACTTGTTTGTCCTTCTCTTTCCATATATCTTTATCCAATTCTCTATTTCTTTAAACTACATCTTTTCAGCCATATCTTAGTGTCAATTGATCTAAGCTGTGTTTTTCATTTAATAGTAACATTGTCGATTTCACTTGCTGAAAGGCTTTCCTTAAGATTAGCAAAAAACCAGGCCAGGCCTCAGACTCCCACACCATCCAGGCCCAACTCCTCAGCATCTTTGACAACACCAAGAAAGGCTTTCCTTAACCCTAATCAGGCTGGGGGGGGGGGGGGGGGGGGGGGGGGGGGGGGGGGGGCGGAATCCGCCCCCCCTCGACGTTTCGCGCAATATCTTCGCAGCGCGATAAGCTCCCGCCGCGATGTTTCATGACTTTTTTCTTTCAAGTATCGCGCAACTTTTGAGACACAAATTGTTGCGCCCGCGCGTACCGTTTTGACACGATGCCCGTTCGAAAAAAATTTGTCAACCCCAAAATTGCTCCAAAACATGATTTTGTGTACAAATCCAATGCAAATTGTGTTTTTTCAATTAATTCACATACAAATTCACATCTTGACGTAGAATGGACGAAATTAATTTATTTTAGCATAATAAAGCTTTGAAAAATGTTTGTGACAAATTTTGGCCAAAAAACAAACAAAAACAAAAGGTCGAAAAACAAAGAAATACTTAAGAAATTCAAAAAACAATCAAATACATAAGAAATTAATTTCGATACAGATTTTTTTTTATCCTATGTCTCAGGAGAATGATACAAGAAACATTTTAAAAAAGAAATTTGCTTAATTAGAGCATTAATAAGTGATTTAGAGCCCAAAACTGATTTTATGCATAAATTACAATAATTAATTAATATAAGATATAAGAAATATCTTTCGGAGAAAGCAACCATACATTTTGATAGTATACGTCGCGGGCGTCGCGTGTGCTGATTTTCGGCGCGATCACGCGTTCCATAGGCGAGATCTGAAGGGGGGGCGGAATCCGCCCCCAGATATAGCATAGCCAAAAAAGCCCAGCCTGATTAGGGTTAAGATTAACAAAAAACAATCTGCTTGATATGCCACATTGTTGTACCATATTTTTTGTATGATTATAGATATATAGATGAATCCTCATGATGGTACTTGACAGTTAGGCCCACCAATTTGAAAATTGGCACCCATTCACGTCAATGATTCAACTCTCGGCGCTTGCCTTTTCAACAAGAACTCGCATCTAAACAAAGTGCGATGGATTCTTCACAGATACCTGGAGAAGAAGCGCCTGCTCTTCCCTCGATTCTTCTTTGTGTCGGACCCCGCCCTGCTGGAGATACTCGGCCAGGCCTCGGACTCCCACACCATCCAAGCCCACCTCCTAAGCATCTTTGACAACACCAAGACTGTGCGCTTCCACGAGAAGGACTACGACCGCATCCTCTCCATCCAGTCCTCAGAGGGAGAAGTGGTCGATGTAAGGATGTCGTGGTGGTCGTTGAATCTTAAGTGTGCATGTGGCATCGCATTTGTGATAGAGAGTGTTTCATAACTCATTAAGGCTTTGAAAAAGAAAGAGTTCGACTAGCTTGATATTGTAACTGTTTATTTTCGAATCTTGTTATTGCATGTTCTTCTGATTTGAATGTGCATTGTTGTGATTCCCCATCTTTTCTCTGTTCTTGTGTTTGGAAGAAATGTTGCCGATTTTTTATCACATTGTGAAAATCCCAGTCAATATCAAGAATGTGTTGTGACAAAAGGATAAGTGAGTAATTGCTCAGAGCAGAGCAAAATATTCTAGAAACAATTTGAAGTATATTAATTTTTGTTGTTCTTATGATAACCTTGTCTGCAGCTTGAACTCTGAATCACAATTTTCAATTTTTGTTTTCCCTCACAGCTGGACAAGGCAGTGATGGCATCGGGCAATGTGGAGTTGTGGCTCATGAACCTGATGGTGGTTGCCCAGCGCTCGCTTCACGGCGTGATCCGCACAGCGGCCATGGCTGTCCAGGATTCCAGTCTGGAGATCATTGAGTTTCTCAACACCTACCAGGCTCAGGTAAGTTTCTTTGTCGTTGTTGATGTCGCTGCCCTTTGGGGGAGTCTTCCAAACACTGAGTAGCCTTCCTATTTGCATGCCTTGCAGTGACTGCAAATTTCATGTATATCTGACAGTTAGAATTGGAGATAAAGATAGTGAGCTGGTTCAGTAGGTAACTGTTGATATGCAAAAAAGAGACCTCAAATGAATTAAAAAGACATAAGCTGAAGGTCGCTTGTATGAAACAGTGTCAGCTTCGGTTTGTAAAAAAATCTCATATGTAACTTCCTCTTCAGAGCTGGATCAAAACCTTAATGGAGAGATCTGTGTAGCTAGTTTCCCAAGAAAGGGTGCATTGTGTCAACTCTTCTGTGGTTCACCCTAGGTTGCTATCAATAGTCTGCTGTTTGTTTGTGGGTTCACTTCAGCCGTATAAAGACAATTCAAAGTCATGATTTGAAGCCAATCACAAGAGCATGTCTGTACTCCTTTATTAGTTCAGTTGCAGTCCGTCGTGTCTACAACACATATGGATACATGTATCAGTATACTGTACTGGCTATCATAATTATAGTCTGTGTCTTCAGACCTTGTATGACTAGTCTACAACTCAGTCTCCTATATAACATTCCTCCCCCTTTAGATAATTATACCTGGGATTTTTTTTTTTCAAACTGAAAATTTTCTAAATCAACATTTCACATACTCGTTACATTTCCCTCATTGCTTTGGTTAAACCAAAGTATACAAAATATTTCTTCAAACCCAATAACTTCTCCTTACTTATAACAAATGGTTTGAGTGAAACCACACTTTCTAATTATCAATCTTTTTAGACACTGTTTCTGTGTACTCATAACCTATGATGAAATATCTTACAATGCTTGAGTTTTTTTTTTTAACTCGTGAAGCTTGAGTTAACATACTCCTCATATTGTATGTGTATCCTGATGTACAATCACAAAATCATCATACAAATGATATTTTTTTTTTCATCATACCATTAGTACCTGAAATCACTGACATAAAACATAACTTTCACCTTTTCCTGGCAAAACTGAGACTGACTTCTCACCAGTGCAAATAATTGAGTACAACATTAACTTTGTATTTTCTTTAACCTCGTAACCATTACTTTTTTCTCCCTTTTTTTCCTCTCTTTTTTTCCTCTTCTTTTTCCTTTCCTTTTCTCTCTTTTTCCTCTTCCCAATCATTTTGATGTCAGTTGACATCGGTTCGTTTATTGTGTTTTATATTGATGTTTTGTGTATTTTTCTGAGGGTCCCATATCGTACAAGCTTTGCTTCTTAGTGGGACCCTCCACTTCCATCCTCATCCTTAGTTGACTTGTATTATACGCTTTATGTATTTAACAAAGATGTAATCACATCTACTTTTCACTTTTCATAATTTTCTTATGTACCTTTTCAAGTTTTGTTCTGTATCACAAATATCCCGTGTATACGCAATGTACATAAAGTTCTTTGTTCATTTTGATGGAGGTGAAAATAAAGTTGAAAGTTGAAAGTTGAAACCATTAATCCTTCACTTCCTTTCAACTTTACCCCATGTAACACATCAAACGTTACACAACTCTTTGTACAACTCTTTTTACAGTAAAACTTAGTGTTTTTACTTGTACATAACATATTCATCAAATCTTTTGGGTGTTTTTGTGTTTCTGTTGGAAGTGCGTCTCTGTGTTTTGGGTGTGTGTGTCATGCCTGGCATGTCTGTATCTGTGGGTGAGGGGATTTCCTCCACGTTCCTGTCGGAGGGTGCTGCACTTGATGGAGCTTCACTTGCTGGAGCTTCGTCAAGCAGCTCTCCAGTCGTGCCTGGCGCTTCTATCGGCAACCCGACTGGCGGTTCCTCAGGTGGTTGAAATGCCTCTGTAGGCTGTGGGATAGCACGTTCCTCTGTGGTGTACTTCCTGATCTGGTTGATGTTGCGGCGGACCACTCTCCCATCATCAAGCTCAACGTTACACATGACGGGATTGTTGATTTCGGCGACTTTTCCGTACAGCCATGTTGGGCCTGCATAGAAATTCTTTACCATCAAGTGGTCACCACTACGGAAGATTCTCTCCTTCCTCCCTCGATCCCGTGTCTGCTTCATCAACGCTTGCTTTCGCCTCACCGACTTGTTGAAATCTGGCCGCATATTGTCAAGTCTCGTGCGGACTTTCCTCTTGAACATCAGCTCACTGGGCGACTTCCCCGTGGTTTCCTGAGGTGTAACACGATATCTCAGCAAGAACTTTTGCAGCTTCTTCTCCAGGTCAGGATCTGTTCCTTTCCTCATTCTTGCTTTGACAGTCTGCACAGCTCTTTCAGCTAATCTATTGCTGGATGGGTGTTTCGGGGGTGTTTGGATGTGGCAAATACCATTGTTTGTCATGAATGTGGCAAAGTCTTCTGACACAAATTGTGTACGGTTGTCGGTAACCACTGTCTCCGGAATGCCATGTGTGGCAAACACTCTTCTCAAGGCTGTCACTGTGGCTGTAGTTGTTGCTCCTTTAACCCGAACAGCTTCAATCCACTTGCTGTGAGCATCGACAATGATCAGGACATTCTCATCTCAGATGGTGGCATAATCACAGTGAATACGACTCCTTGGCTTGTCAGGAAATTCCCATGGGTGGATAGGCGATGCAGCAGGGCTGTGTTGACTCTGCTGGCAACTTGGACAACTCTTCACTTGCTGTTCCAGTTGGCTGTCTATTCCTGGCCACCAAACATAGGATCTAGCCAGAGCTTTCATCTTTACGATGCCTGGATGGGTGCTATGTAGCTCTTTGAGAATCCTTTCTTTGATGTCCGCATGGTTGGGTATGACCACTCGTGGTCCCCACAGGATGACATCGTCTTCTCCTGTCAACTCATCCTTCTTATAGGAGTATACCCTGACTTCTTCAGGCAGATTCCTTGTGTATTGGCCACCATTCCTGGATATATCTCTTCACCTGCGTAAGAACTTTGTCTTTCCTGGTGGCGCTCTTCACTTCCTGAGCATTAACTGGGCTCGTTTCGATGTCAGTCAACAGGTTGAGGCGTGCCCTTCGAGTTTCATCCAGCTCCGCCAGATCTGGATGATCCCATGAACTTCCCTCTTCTGGAATAGGCAGGCGTGACAACGCATCAGCGTTTTGGTGATGTTTTCCGTCACGATGAACAATGTCGTAGCTGTATGCTGACAGGATCATATGGCATCTTGCCACTCGTGCGGACGCTATCAGACTTGCGGGCTTGTGCTCCCCAAAAAGTCCTATCAAGGGCTTATGGTCTGTGACAGTTGTGAAGTGTCGGCCATGCAGCTGTTTGTGGAACCTCTTCAGCCCGAAAATGATAGACAGGCCTTCTTTCTCATATTGAGCATAATTCAACTCACTTGGCTTCAATGTGCGAGATGCAAAAGCAACTGGGCATTCCTCGCCATCTGCATCCACTTGGCTTATTACCGCACCAAGCCCATACGGGCTTGCGTCCGTCTGTAGCAGCAGCGGCTTTGACGTGTCATAGTGTGTTAAGACACAGTTCCTCTCCAATAGATGCTTGGATCTTTGGAAGGCAGCTTCTTCCTTTTTCCCCCACTTGAACTTCGGGTCGGGCTTGCTGCTTCATTTCCCATTGGTGTTTGACCTGTAGTCAGCCTTCAGCAGCTCAGTCAACGGCGCGATCTCCTGGGACAGATTGGGGATAAACTTTCCGTAATATCCGAGCAATCCCAGATAGGCCCGAAGTTGACTCTGGTTTACTGGCTGTTCTGCTTGGCGTATGGTATCTACCTTGTCTTGTAGGGGTCGAAGGCCGTTCTTGTCCACGTAATGACCTAGATACTCTACTGAATCTTTCATCAGTGCACACTTTTCCTTCTTCAAGTGCAATCCATTGCTCTGTAGCCTGGATAGAACTGCTTCCAGGTGTTTCAGGTGGTCTTCATCAGTCTTTCCGCTGATGATTATTATGTCATCCAAGTAGGGCTTGCACATTGGGATATCTGCTAAGAGGCTTTCCATTGTCCTCTGGAACAAGGCTGGAGCACTTGCTATCCCAAAAGGCAGTCTTGTGTACTCAAATAGACCTCTATGAGTGTTGATTGTCGTATACTTGCGGGCCTCAGGGTCTAACTCTATCTGATGATAGGCGTGGCGTAGATCTAGCTTAGAGAACTTTTCTCCACCTTCAAGTTCCTGTAGAAGATCTTCCAGTGTTGGCAGGGGATACTGCTCTACCTTTAACATCTTGTTTGCTGTCAACTTGAAGTTACTGCAAATTCTCATACTCCCATCTGGCTTGGGTACTGCGATGATTGGGCAGTCTTCACAGGCGTGATGATGCCTTCCGCCAACAATTCATCGATTGCGGCATCTATCTGCTTCTTGGCAGCATAGGAAACAAGGGCTGCTTTGTAAAAACTCCCTTTCTCTCCACCTTCCTGTGGGTAAACTTTTGCTTGGTATCCTTGCAGCTTTCCAAGCTTTGTACAGTCAAATGTCTCTTTGTGTTTGTCAAGGATGTCCTGTAGGCTGCTCTGTACATTGTGGACAGTTCCATCATGGACTGAGACTTGGCTGTGCAGTTCAGTACACGACTGCAACACTTCAGGGGCTTCCTGTATCCAATCTCTACCTAACAGGTTAACACCCTTCTCTACTACAAGGAGTGAGAGTTTCTTTGATGTTTGGCTGTTGTCAAACTCGACATCCACTTTGACTTCTCCAACAATTGGCACACTGCTGCCGGTGTATGTCTTCAGAGACAGATGAGATTGAGTCAGTTCTCCTGGACTTCCCACTTTGCGATACACTCCGCTGGATATCATCATCCATGGGCTACCAGTGTCTACTTCCATTTTTGTATGATATCCGTTGAGCTTTACCTTGGCCTGGTAAGGCTCGCGATATCCTATCCTGTTTACTGTAGCATCTTGGATATGACTCATCTCATTCTCTGATTGTTCCGGTTCATCGGGAGAATCACTGTTACCATCATCATTGTTCATATGTTGAGCTGCTTTTGTTTGCTTGTACTTCCGTACTTTGTCGCATAGACTCTTTGTTTGCCCAGTCTTGGCACACTTGAAGCATGTTTTGTCCTTGAAACGGCATGTCCATGGGGTATGGTAACCACCGCATCGCCAACATCTAGTTTTAGTGGAGCTTCCACTTGGGTTGCTTGGCTTTTTAAGTGTCTTTTTCACTTGCTTGGGCTGACGTGAATTCTTGTCTTGGATCTTTCCGACCGTGGACTCAGGCGTTTTACTTAACACTTTCAGTCTCTCCACATCTTGGTTAGCAACTTCCATTGCTGTAGCTGTTTGAAGTGCTTTCTTCAACGTTAGCGATGGTTCGCTCAGCAACTTGTGCTGGATACCAACATCACGGCATCCCATCCTCGTCGCCAAAATTTGTTATGTTTGTGGGTTCACTTCAGCCGAATAAAGACAATTCAAAGTCATGATTTGAAGCCAATCACAAGAGCATGTCTGTACTCCTTTATGAGTTCAGTTGCAGTCCGTCGTGTCTACAACACATATTGATACATGTATCAGTATACTGTACTGGCTATCATATAGTCTGTGTCTTCAGACCATGTATGACTAGTCTACAACTCATTCTCCTATATAACATCTGCAAATTTTATCAATCATACATATCATGCCAATGAAGAAGAAAAAAGGAATGGGGATTCTGAAATACCAAATATAAATTCAGATAAGTGGAAGGTTTTAGTTTTTGCTTTTCTAAGTGCCCTGCTTTACCAGGTTCAGTGCTTTGTTCTCCCTACAGATTGGCCTGCTGGGGATCCAGATGATCTGGACACGAGATGCCCAAGAGGCGCTGACCAACGCCAAGTATGACCGCAAGGTGATGCAGCAGACCAACCAGGTATTCCTGGAACTGCTCAACCTCCTCATCGCCCAGACAACCCGCAACCTGAGCAAGGTGGAGCGGCGCAAGTTTGAGACTCTCATCACCATCCACGTTCACCAGAGGGACATCTTTGATGACCTGGTGAGACTCGGACCATTTTGGTCTCTCATCTCCATTTTATTACTAGACATGATAAATACTAGTAATGATAATAATGGTGATGATGATGATGGCAATACTGACAGTGTTGCTGTAGATGATGATGATGACGATGGTGATGAGGATAGCAAAGATGATGATGGCGATGATGACAGTGATGATGATGATGATGATGACAACTAAGCTGTGCTTGAGGGGTTCCCCCCCCCCCCCCCCAGGGTGTCCTCTTCAGCATGAGCAACATTCTCATGGTGGGCTCTTCCATTTTCACATTGTATATTTCAAAATCTTTTTTCTTTCTTGTGGCTCAGGTGCGCATGCACATCAAGACTCCGTCTGACTTTGAGTGGCTCAAGCAGTGTCGCTTCTACTTCAATGAGGACAACGACAAGACAATTGTCTCCATCACCGATGTCGACTTCATCTACCAGAATGAGTTCTTGGGTTGCACTGAGCGTCTTGTCATTACACCTCTCACAGACAGGTAGGTCTCATTTTCTGATGCCTTTTGCATGAAAGGTGACTTGTTTTCTCCTTTGGAACTTATTACTCTGGGGATAGCTATGTGGGATGTTTGGTGTAGTTGTGTGAATTAAAAAAAGAAATCAACAGGCAAGCAAACATGTGAAATTTGTGTGTGACATATTTCTATAGAAAGCAGTCCTCTTATCTATACAGCTGATTGAGCTGTCCCTAATCTTATGAACAGACAAATCTTGCATGATTAATCTCAGTTGGGGAGTTGCTGGGTACTGGACATATAGCTGCCTTACTGTTTGAATTCTGAGTTTTTCTATTGATTGCTCCATTTTGTTTCCTCTGTAGATGTTACATCACCCTGTCCCAAGCTCTGGGTATGAGTATGGGCGGGGCCCCAGCTGGTCCTGCTGGGACCGGTAAGACCGAGACCACCAAGGACATGGGCCGCTCCCTCGGCAAGTATGTCGTCGTCTTCAACTGCTCTGATCAGATGGACTACAGAGGTCTTGGCCGTATCTACAAAGGTAGACTTATTGATTTATCAATTTGACATGCCTGTGTTGCATCTGTAGTAGTTAGGCTTAAATCCATTATATTGCCTCTCACACCTTCCTTTTGGCAGTACATACATTTCATAGGAATAAGAAAGCAGTGAAGATGGAGAAAAGTAAAGGATCTTTTATATTCATGTATACTACAGGATGTATGCAGTCAACCCTCGGTTGCTTTTCTAGTTAGCATTTATAAGTATGAAAGGCGTTGTTGGCATGTATGTTTCTCAGTCAAGAAATAGGAAAAGATCATTCCAAGATATTTAAGAATCTGAAAAGGTAGTGCACTGGTTGAAGACAGTCAACCGGATACATATTCTGCAGATCAAAACAAGACATGATTCATCAGTTCCTATCTTCTCATGGCTGAATATTTCGCCCAGATTTCTGAAAACTTATGTCCACTGTATATTTAACTGGGTAAGGTTGGATAAAGATGCAAAGGTCAGACTTTACAGGGTCAAAGCTTATTTGGTCAAAGTTATAGAAGAAACAGAAACAAAACAAAACAAAAACAAACATACAATTAATTGGTTAGAGTATTTTTGTAATGGAAACTCTATATCTCTGTTGTGTTTCCCTTCCAGGTCTGGCCCAGTCTGGCAGCTGGGGATGTTTTGATGAGTTCAACCGCATCGACCTCCCAGTGCTGTCTGTGGCTGCTCAGCAGATTGCCATTGTCCTTACAGCCAAGAAGGAGAGGAAGAAGCAGTTTATCTTCACGGACGGAGATCTGGTGGACCTCAACCCAGAGTTTGGTCTTTTCTTGACCATGGTAAGGGCATTTATGATGTTATGAGTGGCATCATAATATGCTACAAGTTGTCATTGTGGTGGTGATAATGCTTGGTAGTCAACTGAGTTAATGCCTTCTGCTGCCAAGCTAACAAGACATGAATAGATTGATATCAGCAAATGACATGAGTGCACTGGTTTGTCCATGTGTACAGGAAAAGTATCATCATTCAGGGTGACTTCGACAGCTTTGCATTAGACACAATCAAATATGTATTCACAGCATCTCTATTATCCCTCTGAAAACATGAATGCCTTGTGCATAATTCATATATTTGAAGTAGGAAGAAGCAGCATTGTATCTGTATTATGAAATACTTATTAATTATCATGAAGCTTTTGATTCACTTCAGGGATTTCATTTTAAGATATTAAAGATATTACATACCTCCATAAAACTGTTCGAATTAAATAGTCTCATCAGAAAAACAAGAAACACATGTTTTGATTAGAATAAAAATGATTTGAAAAGAAGTACATGCTACAGTTTGGTCAAGGCTGCAGTGATTTTGTTGGAACATAAACCTTTAAGACTTTAATATCTGATTATTCAATCTGCTTTTCTTCCAACACCCAGAACCCGGGGTATGCTGGCCGTCAAGAGCTGCCAGAGAATCTGAAGATCAACTTCAGGACCGTGGCCATGATGGTGCCTGACAGACAGATCATCATCCGTGTCAAACTCGCCAGCTGTGGTTTCCTTGACAACATCATCCTGGCCCGCAAGTTCTACACTCTCTACAAGCTGTGTGAGGAACAGCTCACAAAGCAGGTGAGGACCTTTGCTCATCTGGGAACTGATGATATACATATTTTTCTGTTTAAATGTTTTCTCTGTGATAATGATCATCTTTACATTTTCTTGTTTTATTCACACAGCAGTGAATTTTCATTTACTGTCACACAGCAAGCTCTGAACAGGAAACTTTCTTTGTTTGGCATATCTGTTAAAGGTAATCTTTCGTAAATGGAAGAAAAAAAATCATATTTAATACAAAAGATGTATGAGCTGTCGACTTTCTTGTGTCAAATGTTCACAAAGTAGAAATGTCATGAGAAGTTGCATCTTCCAAGTGAGAGTTTAAAAGTTAATGATGTCAGCTTGCTACTTTTTAGTGCTATGGTGTGTTCAATTTTACATCGATAATGTGTCAGTACCTCACTTCTCCAACACTCTTTGTTCTAACTAGGTTCACTATGACTTTGGTCTGCGTAACATCCTGTCTGTGTTACGTACTCTGGGAGCAGCGAAGCGAGCCAACCCCGATGACAGTGAGAACACCATTGTGATGAGAGTCTTGAGGGATATGAACCTCTCCAAACTGGTGAGACTAACTACAATTAGATTGTTTGAGAATGCATTGTTTTGTAATATCAATAGTAACACACAGTGTACAAATTTACAATCTGTGATGAGTGCAGATAACTGTACTGATCTTTGAGGCTGGTGTGACATAATCAAGAGTATACAATTTGAGTTGTCTGTTGCACACAAGGATTACAGTAGTTTGATGCATGCATGTCCTCTAAATGTTAACATATTTTGTTTTGTGTTGTCATGGTTGTCAAAGTGATAAAGACAGAAGTTGATAGGCTGTACTGATAAGGATAGAGGTAAACAGTACAGCCAGTTCTAAGTTAGCATCCATTTATCCCAAGTAACGGCTTACATCACTCTATGTATGGCCTTGAAAAATCATCCATGTTACGTCTTAGTTGATTTCACATGGAGACAGTCAAGGTGAATTTGAATGCAGTATCTCACATGGGTTCAAATATGCTTATTTGTCATTGTATACCAAGAGTATGTTAGTGTGATACATGCGTGGTGAGGTTAACAATCCATGCACTGGCACATGCTGAAATACTCCTCATTGTCAGGTGGCATGAGGTGTTGTATAGAAATCTTTCTGATGTCTTTGCCTCCTCCCACTATCCTTTCTTCTCTTTCTCTCTCTCTTTCCTTCCATCATTGGTATTTTAGAACTGTTTTAATGCAAATCTATGTTTCACAATATTTTACTTTGTATTCATATTTTTCTGTATGATGCAATGCAGTGGGGTTTTTTTATACTTATTTGTAATGACTTTATTGCAGAGAAAATTAATTGAATTGGGTTGTACTGAATTGAACTGAATTGAATTGAATTGAATTGAACTGAATTGAACTGAATTGAACTGAATTGAAAATTGAAGTGAATTGAACTGAATTGGAACTGAATTGAACTGAATTGAACTGAATTGGACTGAATTGAACTGAATTGAACTGA